>NC_053039.3:157126310-157429341 GCF_002575655.3 Aegilops tauschii subsp. strangulata
GTCGGTGTGTTCGGAATCTGGGGTTGTGTTCGGATCCGGACTAGTGTTGCCGCTCTCCCCTTGACATACCGAGAATGGCTTAAAAAGCCTTTCCAGAAAGATTTTAGATGGGACGGGGTCGCGCTTAGCGCCAATGCGAGCAAGGACGTCCGCCGCTTGATTACTTTCTCGGGCCACGTGATGAAACTCGAGCCCCTCGAACCGTGCCGACATTTTTAGAACAACATTACGATAAGCCGCCATCTTCGGATCTTTGGCATCGAAGTCCCCATTTATTTGAGATATTGCAAGGTTTGAGTCCCCGCGCACTTCCAGGCATTGTATGCCCTTGGAGACAGCCATCTGAAGGCCATGAAATAGGGCCTCGTATTCGGCTGCGTTATTAGAGTCTGTGTATAATATTTGGAGTACGTACTGGATGACGTCTCCAGTGGGGGACGTTAAAACGACGCCCGCTCCTAGTCCTGCCAGCATTTTGGAACCATCAAAATACATGACCCGGTTGGAATATGTGTCGTACTCTTTAGGGAGTTTGGCCTCTGTCCATTCGGCGATGAAGTCAGCCAGTACTTGGGATTTAATGGCTCGACGCGGTTTGTATGTTATGTCGAATGGAAGGAGCTCAATGGCCCATTTGCCAATCCGGCTTGTAGCATCACGGTTGTTTATTATGTCATTGAGTGGTACTTCGGAAGCCACCGTGATCGAACACTCCTGGAAATAGTGTCGTAGCTTCCGGGATGCCATGAAGACCGCATATGCTATCTTTTGATAATGAGGGTAGCGGGATTTGCATGGTGTGAGGACAGTGGATACGTAATATACTGGCTTCTAAAGTGGGAATTTGTGTTCGTCATGTTCTCGTTAAACGACGAGCACGGCGCCCACAACCTACTGTGTTTTCGATAGTATAATAACATGGGTTCGCCGGCGTTCGGCGCGGCCAGGATTGGGTTGCTTGCCAGAAGGGTTATTATTTCTTCCAGTCCGGCCGTTGCCGCATCCATCCACTCGAAGTGATCGGTGCGCCTTAGAAGATAGTAGAGTGGCAATGCCTTTTCTCCCAATCTGGAGATAAAGCGGCTTAGAGCTGCCACACAACCGGCGAGTTTTTGGACTTGTTTAAGGTCTGTGGGCATAGACAATTGTGACAGAGCTCGAATTTTGGCTGGGTTCACTTCAATTCCTTTATTGGAAGCTATGAAGCCCAACAGTTTTCTAGCGGGGACGCCGAAAACACACTTTTCCGGATTGAGCTTGATGTCATATGCACGGAGGTTGCCGAATGTGAGACGTAAATCGTCTATGAGTGTTTCAACGTGTCTAGTTTTGATGACAACGTCGTCCACATATGCTTCAACCGTCTTGCTGATCTGTTTCTCCAGGCATGTTTGGATCATGCGCTGATAGGTGGCGCCAGCATTTTTAAGCCCGAAGGGCATGGTGTTGAAGCAGAAAGGCCCATATGGGGTAATGAATGTCGTTGCGGCTTGATCAGACTCCTTCATCTTGATTTGATGGTATCCGGAATATGCGTCGAGGAAGCACAGTAAATCGTGTCCTGCGGTTGCATAAGTATTCTGATCGATGCGAGGGAGAGGGAAGGGATCCTTAGGGCAGGCCTTATTGAGGTCTTTGAAATCGACGCACAGGCGCCAGGATTTATCTTTCTTTGGTACCATCACAAGGTTTGCTAGCCAGTTCGGGTGTTTTATTTCTCTAATGAATCCGGCTTCGATTAGCTTGGCTAGCTCCTCCCCCATAGCTTGGTGTTTGGGTTCGGAAAAGCACCACAGTGCTTGTTTGACCGGTTTATATCCCTTCAGTATACTGAGGCTGTGTTCAGCCAACCTGCATGGGATTCCTGGCATGTCGGAAGGGTGCCAGGCGAATATATCCCAATTCTCGCGCAGGAACTCTCGTAGCGCAGTGTCAACCGTTGGGTCTAGTTGTGCTCCAACAGATGTTGTCTTCTTGGGTCCGTTGGATAGACCTGAAATTTGACTATTTCTTCTGCCGCTTTGAAGGGGGTGGATTTGGGTCATTTGTCTAGGATTACATCGTCTCTGTCCATCGTGGAGTGCAGCGCGTTAGTTCTTCAGCCGCGAGGGCTTCAGATAATGCCTCAAGGGCCATGGATGCAGTTTTATTTTCGGCGCGGAGTGCTATGTCCGGATCACTGACGAGAGTGATTATGCCGTTGGGCCCGGGCATCTTAAGCTTCATGTACCTGTAATGGAGTACAGCTTGGAAGCGTGTGAATGCATCTCGTCCCAAGAGGGCGTGATATCCGCTGTTGAAAGGGGCCACTTGGAAGGTTATTTCTTCGGACCGATAATTCTCCAGCGTGCCGAATACCACGTCGAGTGTTATTTTTTCCGCACACCACCCCTCCCCACTGGGAATTATTCCTCGGAAGGTCATGCTGCTTTGCTTGATGTGGCTCCTATCTATTTCCATCTTTTGGAGTGTATCTTCATAGATGAGGTTTAGTCCGTTGCCGCCGTCCATGAGAACCTTGGTGAGCCAAAAGCCGTCCACGATTGGACTGAGGACCAAGGCGGCTGGCGCTCGGACTGTCCTGTATTTTGGTTCGTCACCGGCATTAAAAGTTATGGCCGTGTCGTTCCAAGGGTTTATTGTTGCGATTTGACAGACTTCGGCAAGTTCGCGGAGTGCCCTTTTGCGCCTATTGTTTGAAGCGACTGTCTTGAAGACCGTCAGTACTTTGGGGTCATCGTCTTTTGGGGGGTGTTGTTCTGGGGTATTCTTGGTGAGGATATCCTCGCTTCTCTTAGCCACCTGCCAGAGTACCCAACATGGTCTAAGGCTGTGGGTTGGTATGTCATCCGGTGTTGCGTGTATTTTGCAGGGCCCATTGAGCCATCCTTCCAGAACGGTTCCATGCCCCGTAATGGACTTATATTTCTTTACTATTGGACCGGGCGTGCCACGAGGGTGTGCCCTTTTCGCCTGAGCGAGGGGTTGAGTGGAGACCGATGGTTCCCAACGGGCTGCCTGAGTTTTCCAGGCGCTTTCCATTGCATTGTACTTCTGTACGATAGTTGCCAAGTCGGCGAAGTGTAATATGCGACGACGGTTGATGGCGTTGAGGATTCCCTCGTCCATGCAATTGTTGCGGAATGCTGAGATCGCCTCCTCGTCGCGGCATTCTTTGATCTTGTCCTTGACAAGAAGGAATTTGGCCCAGAAGTGGTGGACCGTTTCCTGAGACTGTTGTTGTATGCTCATGAGAGCCCTTATGTTAGGGTGGGTGGGTGTTTTTAAATCTGAACCCTGACCCAGTTTTGGATCTGGAGTCTGAAGGTCTTCCGAACTTAACAGATCGGGTTCCGGGATATCCACTAATTTCTTAGTCCCGTTGTCCGGTTCTATGTTCGGAGGGCAGGATGTATCTCCTCATAGGTGGGTGTCCGGCTCCTCGAAATCGGAGATCCGGACATAATCCGTCCTCATTATGGAGGAAGAGTGGTCGTCCCGCTCCTCGAGCACCGCTATCTGGTGGGTGATCGGTGGAGATTTAATTTCTCTTTGATCGGGTTTAAGCCCAATTCGATCGTAGTCCGTAGCGACCCCCAGGGCGGCGATGCGATCTAGGAGCTCGTTTAAAGACGAAAGGTCTGCTCGATCCATCTGCTTGGAGTGTTCGGAGTTGATACGAGGGGGATTTTCGATGACCCGAGAGGTCATCGTCGGCTTAATGGCCGAACGGGCGGTCATGGTAAAGCCGCCCAGCCGGAGGGTTTGGCCTGGGGCCAGTGCTCCTCCGGAGGTGATATTGTCCTTGAGAACAAGGCGAGCCATCGATCCGATCTTCGATGTCACAGTGGAACTCTCAATGAAAGCACCAATGTCGGTGTCAAAACCGGCGGATCTCGGGTAGGGGGTCCCGAACTGTGCGTCTAAGGTCGATGGTAACAGGAGACAGGGGACACAATGTTTACCCAGGTTCAGGCCATCTCTATGGAGGTAATACCCTACTTCCTGCTTGATTGATCTTGATGAATATGAGTATTAGAAGAGTTGATCTACCATGAGATCGTAATGGCTAAAAACCCTAGAAGTCTAGCATGTATCATTATGATTGTCCCTACGGACTAAACCCTCCGGTTTATAGACATCGGAGGGGACTAGGGTTGTACAAAGTCGGTTACAGAGAAAGGAATCTTCATATCCGGACGCCAAGCTTGCCTTCTACGCCAAGGAGAGTCCCATCCGAACACGGGTGAGAGTCTTCGGTCTTGCATCTTCACATCCCATCTGTCCGGCCCATGGTTAATAGGGCGGACCCCCGAGGACCCATTAATCCAGGCCTCCCTCAGCCACCCACCGTCCACGAGGGTGGAGGGCGCGCCCTACCCCCTGGGCGCGCCCTCTGCCTCGTGGGCCACCTGGAAGCCCCCCGATGCCCATCTTCTGATATACGGTGCCTTTTGACTTGAAAAAATAAGAGGCAAGCTTTTGGGACGAAGCCCCGCCGTCTCGAGGCGGAACCTGGCGAAACCAATCTAGGGCTCCGGCGGAGCTGTTCTGCCGGGAAAACATCCCTCCGAGAGGGGGAAATCATCACCATCGTCGTCACCATCGATCCTCTCATCGGGAGGGGGTCAATCTCCATCAACATCTTCACCAGCACCATCTCCTCTCAAACCCTAGTTCATCTCTTATATCCGATCTTTGTCTCAAAACCTTAGATTGGTACATGTGGGTTGCTAGTAGTGTTGATTACTTCTTGTAGTTGATGCTAGTTCGTTTATTCGGTGGAAGATCATTTGTTCAGATCCTTTATGCACATTAATACCCCTCTGATTATGAACATGAATATGATTTGTGAGTAGTTATGTTTGTTCCCGAGGACATGGGAGAAGTCTTGTTATAAGTAGTCATGTGAATTTGGTATTCGTTCGATATTTTGATGAGATGTTTGTTGTCTATCCTCTAGTGGTGTTATGTGAACTTTGACTACATCACACTTCCCCTTTATTCGGGCCTAGGGGAAGGCACTGGGAAGTAATAAGTAGATGATGGGTTGCTAGAGTGGCAGAAGCTTAAACCCTAGTTCATGCGTTGCTTCGCAAGGGGCTGATTTGGATCCACATGTTTCATGCTATGGTTAGGTTTACCTCAATTCTTCTTTCGTAGTTGCGGATGCTTGCGAGAGGGATTAATCATAAGTGGGATGCTTGTCCAAGGAAAGGCAGTACCCAAGCAGCGGTCCACCCACATATCAAATTATCAAAGTAACGAATGTGAATCATACGAGCATGATGAAAACTAGCTTGACGATAATTCCCATGTGTCCTCGGGAGCGTTTTCCTTTATATAAGAGTTTGTCCAGGCTTGTCCTTTGCTACAAAAAGGATTGGGCCACCTTGCTGCACCTTATTTACTTTTGTTACTTGTTACCCATTACGAATTACCTTATCACAAAACTATCTGTTACCGATAATTTCAGTGCTTGCAGAGAATACCTTACTGAAAACCGCTTGTCATTTCCTTCTGCTCCTCAGTTGGTTTGACA
This sequence comes from Aegilops tauschii subsp. strangulata, assembly GCF_002575655.3. Classification (NCBI taxonomy): domain Eukaryota; kingdom Viridiplantae; phylum Streptophyta; class Magnoliopsida; order Poales; family Poaceae; genus Aegilops; species Aegilops tauschii. Next base: position 157,131,853 of record NC_053039.3, read on the forward strand.
CTCTTACTTATCAAAAGGACTACGATGGATCCCCTATACTTGTGGGTCATCACGCGCAGCAAGAGGCCGGCTGCCACGTGGGAGAACCCGTCCTGCATGCCGAAAACCTCCCCCCTCACCGAGAGCATGGTACGACCTCCCGGACACCGACAGGCAGCGCCCGCGACCAGAGAGACAGAGAGCCGGCTGCTAGCCGCAGTCGGATGCGCATCACCATTGAACGCGACCAAGACGGTTGCCCGCGAGCGGTGGAACAGCGGAGCAATCGCCTGGGGAGAGGCGCGCCTCCCCACCGCCTGTTGAGCACCCGACTCTCGGAGACCGGTTGGGCCACCGAGAAGGAGTCGGAGAGAGCGACACCCGCCATCGGATCGACCGCCTAGCTCGATCCCTGGTAATAGAAGAAGATGCTATCGGCCCGCCTTGTTTCGGCCCCCGCATTCGCGACGAGCCCTTCGCCAACGGGTTCTCACTCCCACGAGACACTCCCAAGTACAACGGTTCCGTGAAGCCGGAGGATTGGCTGGTGGACTACTCCACAGCCGTCAACATAGCAAATGGCAACAAGCGCGTTGCCGTGAAGTACGTTCCACTCATTCTCCAGGGCACGGCCCGGACATGGCTGAACAGCCTGTAGCCCCACAACATCAATAGTTGGGTGGATTTCACCGAAGTCTTCATCCGCAACTTCACCAGCACCTACAAGCGGCCGTCCAATCCCCGCCAGCTCTTGCTGTGCGTTCAAGGCCCGACCGAGTCCACCCCCGACTACTTGACGCGGTGGGCCGAACTGCACAACTCCTGCGAAGGGGTGCACGAGGTGCAAGCCATTGAGTACTTCACCGCCGGGAGCCGAGAGGGCACCTTACTCAAGCACCGACTCCTATGCGACGAGCCGGCTACACTCGATGAGCTTCTGATCATAGCAGACAAGTATGCCACAGCCGACTCCTCCATGAAGTTGGAGCTCCAAGTGGACGCGTCCGGGAAGGTGCTCCCTCCGGCTCCCCGGACGCCGGCTGGTGACAATAGTCGGTGCCACCAGCAGAACGACAACAAACGCAAGGCCCCGCAGCCGGCTTCCACCAGCTGGCAGGTGGCGACAGTTGAGGATCAACAGACCGAGGGACAACCCGTCCCCAAGTGTCAGAAAGGCGGCAAGCCCGCTTGGCGGCCTGCCTTCTCCTTCGAGCAAACCCTCGATGCTCCCTGCAAGTTCCACAGTCGTGCGAAGCCGTCCAACCATACCACCCGGAAATGCCATTGGCTCGTCTGCATCGCCAAGGGCGAGGGACTGCCGCGTCCGCCTGCTGGCCAGCCGGCTCCGCCTCCCCAGCAGTCGGCGGCCCGTCCAGCAGTCAGTGCCATCCAGGATAAATTTCCCGAACATCATGGATGTAACAGCCTGGTTTTTGGCCCTTTTCTTTTTCTTTTTGATTTATTGGTTTTTGCTATGTTTTTTCTTTTTGGAGTGGTTATGTGGCCTTGCCACCTGGGAAATCATCCATATTTCTTTCCACCCAAAAATTCCCAAATAATTCTCATAATTTCTTTGGGTCATATGTTTCTCAAATATGCCCAAACTTTCCTGTCCTAGCCCAAGAATAATTTCCCAATAATTATTCTTCATTTTTGTCCAGTGTGGCTTTCTGTGAAGGAAGTGCCACATATCCTTTCCTGATTGCTCCCAAACCTTTTGGGCATTCTCTTATGACCAAATCATTGCCTCATGCCAAAATTCAACTTTATTTGCCTAGCCAATCTTCCTCAGCAATTTTTCAAACTTTCTGTCAGACAGAAAGCATTGTGAAGGAAGTACTAGCTAGGGTTATCCAAATGAGCTTAAATTTTTCACACTCCTTAATGTGCTCATATAATCACACTCCTCCAAATTTATAATCCATCCAATCATCTATGTGAGCACAGGACCAAATTTTGATTATGTCAATATTTTCAGGTTGTGAAGCAAGTATATTTTATATTGCTTCATTAATTCTGATAAATTACCAAATTGTTCTTCTACCCAAATAACATCTCTCCACCAAATTTGGGTCCATTTCATAAATCCAATATTTCTCCAAAATTATTCCAAGTTTCTTGACAGTAAGGATGGCTGTGAAACAAGTACCACTTTAGCTTGTCCATTTGGTATGAAATTTCTATAGCATATTCTTATGACCAAATCATGATGCCTTGCCCAATTTCTGCCCAAGTGGCCACACCATGTGAGTGCACCATCCAATTCTTTATTCTGGACCAATTTTGGGGTTACACAGCACCTATATTAGTTTGTGCTCCACTATGCTCCAAAACCCCTAGGATTGTAGTTCTTCCCAAGCTAATCATCTCAGACAAATCCATTTGGCCCAATCACTTCCCTGTTGACCACCAATGCACGACCAATTTTATTGCAGTAAACTTCAGACGATGCTTACCATTTAACCAGAGTGTTTTACATCGATCTACCACCACGGCGGAAACCTACATTGGAAGAATTTACCACTAGACAACATGTTCCAGCTCATTGCCCCAGCTACATGCCAGTGCACGCGGTGACCACGTTAATGGCATAACAGTGTGCGCGCTCTGTGCGCTGCGGCCGCGCCCAGGCGTCGTTTGTGCTTCAGCACCTCCTCCTCTCATCGTCTTCGCGCGCATGAGTGTGTCCCTTGGCTTCCCTCATCGACGCCGTTCCCCTGGACCCCTCTCCCCCTCCGGCAGCTTCCTCACCGACGCTCGCCGATGTTCGCCCACGGGAGAACAGTGGCAGTTTGGCTCGGAGCTCGCCATCTTCTTCCTCCCTGCGCTCCTTTGGCATTCTCCTCCCCGTGAGAACCTCCACTACTCCTCCTACATCATCTACCTCTGAGCTCGCGAGCGTGGGCACGCGTCCACGGTGGCGCCAGCTCGACCCCCTCCTCCCCCGCCTATATATTCCCACCCCGAGGCCTCTCGACCTCACCACTCGACCTCACTCACTCCTAGCAACCTCCCCGACCGCTCCCCGGAGCTCAAGCGTCTCCCTTTCCCTCCCCATGGCCGCCGTGCCCGCATCGGCCTCGGCCTAAATTTGCTCAACGTCGAGCTCGTCCACCCCTCACACCACCACCCTCGTCTTCCCCGTGCTCCTGCGAGCCACCCCAACCCCACGCCTTGCCGCCGGAGCAGCCACATCGCCATGTCCGCATCAGCCCGAAGCCACTCTCCGCAATGCTCGATGCCCCGCCTGGCTCAGTGCTCCTCGGCAGCCGCGTCGTGCCTGGATGGATGCGGCACTCTTCCCTGACTCCAACGGTGGTCTGGACGTCGCAAACGGTGGCCGGTGACGCCGGAACGGCCGCCGGCGCCGGCGACCTTCCTCTGGTCTGCGAGCGGCATCGGGAAGAAGAGGGGAACGACGCCCCCTCCCTGCCAGCTGGCTGTGGGCCCCGCGGGCCCCGCGCTTGCCAGCGTGGATAAGTGGAGACGTATCCCATCGTAATAGGTCTTCCCTTCTCGAAGGCGCACTCTTTATTCTACTTCAGCCCGTAATACGTTTTCACTTTAGAGAAAGCGTACTTCCAGAGGGGCGTGTTCTGTTTTTCCAGCCGAGGGCCTGTTTGTGATGATTTTATTTACAAATGGGTCCCTAGCAAAAAAACAATCATAACTTCTTGATCCTAACTCCAAATGAGGTGATTCCAAAGCACACTTCTTCGTTTCATCGAGCCCGTTCTGTTGGTATCATTTTCACCATGTTTTGACATTCCAGAAATGGCCATTTTGCCCTTACGCTTAATCAGCCCCCTCCGAGAGAGAACGTTTTCTGGCGATTCTTTCGGCGAGCCTCTCGCACTTCTTCCCGGTGATTTATTCCACCCCAGGCAAGCCACACTCCCCATTTGCATGATTGCAATGCAGTGACATGGTTCTTTATTTGAACTTATTTAAAATATTGCAGTAGCTATGTATGATCTTGTTCATGGCATTTCTTGGAGTTGTATTTTGATCTTGTTATTGCCATGACTTTGCTTGGAGTTCTAGGACTAATATTTTGTAAGGATGTCATGTTGCCTTTGGATTAGTAGTGGATTTGATTATTTTCATGGTGGTGTTTGATATTATGCTTTGGATTATTACTTTGGATGTTGTGTTGCCTTTGGATTATTAGTGGCTAGTATTATTTCCATCATGATGCTAGTTGATATTATGTTTCAGAGTATGATGTTGGAGATGATGCTTGCATGTGGAGCATAGCTGGATAGCTAGTTGTTGATATTTGAGTAGTAGTATTATCATTCTTGGATTCATCATGATAGTAGTGTTATGCTATCCTCGGCGTATTTTGATATGACGATAGTATGTTTTGGATTATTTGTTGGATATTGCTATGACTTGGATTACAGTTTGATAGATGTTGTCGGAGTATCAGTTATCATTGTTATATTTTGGGGATAAATTCCGTCATTAAGTTGGTCAGGTGCCACTGAAACGGGCTTTTGCCAGTGCAACCACATTTGCCTTTTATGGGAAGGCCCTAACGCGGTCTATTGTCGTGCCTCTCGCCGGTGCCTCCAACGAGCGAAGGTTATGGGCGTGCGGTACCCTAGCCCGGTAAGCAGACATAACCTTGTGTGCCCGTAGTTGTTGTTAGGCGCCTTTTTGTCCCCGTTTGGGACCGTTTTTGTTTTGCCACGACGGTGGCCGTTGGTGCCATTGGTAGGCACGGGGCCACCCAGGACTGAACCCAAAAAGGGGTGTTGGTCGGAGTGGCCGGGAGAGTGTCATGGCAGTAGGTCGGTTTTGTCGGAACGCCGTTGGTCCACCCGAATGGGAGTGCGAGGCCATGGGTTCCGTAGTGTCGGTAAAGTGTGCTACCTCTGCAGAGTGTGTGTGTTTAATCTATCAATAGCCGCGTCCTCGGTCATGGGCACAAGTTCGTACTAGGTCACACCATTCGATCAACGCTCACATGACGGAATGACTTATAGGTGATTTATATGATGATATATTGTGAGCAGTAACAGTTTGGCAGGATGTTGATGGTGATGTTGGGATGATCTTGAGGATGATCATTCAGTTTGTGATGTGGTCACGAGGTGATCATGTGGATGTTCCATTTGTGATCCGTGAATGATCACCGTTTGGTTACGAGGTAACCCGTTGAACCCAGTGTGGTTCCATTTGTGATCCGTGAACGATCACCGTTTGGTTTTGATCACAAGGTGATCGAGATGGTATGTTGCTTGGCTAGTTAGCCAAGAGTGAGATTGTTGTTGGGATGGAGATGTTGGCTTATTAGTATTGTAGTAGTTTCATACCATGCTTAGTAGTTGCTTCATCCTAGTAGTTGTTAATTTAATTAACATGTTTAATGCTATGTGATTGTCTTGCCTTGATGCTTTTGGTTGTTGTGAGCTTGCAAGTACATTCAATGTACTGACCTGGCGTGTCATGCCAGATTGCAGGTGATGTCGTGAATGCTTGATTGCTGGTTGTGGTTTCCGTTCGTGCGAGTTAGATCGTGTCCCAGCCAGAGTACCTGCGGAGTGGAGTTCACCACCTTCGTCGTTGTTCCGTTGCTAGAAGTATTCCGCTGCTACGAGTTGTTCCACTGCTAGCATAGAGCAAGTGTAGTATCACAGGCGTAGTGTCGCCATGCTGATGTGCTTCTTTGTAACATCATACCCTTGTATTCTTATTACTGTAATAAGAGTTGATTTGTTCTGTGTCAAGCAGTGCCGTATTCCAGAGACTTCTCCTCGATCTCTGGGCTGGAATACAGGGCGTTCCGGTTTCTCTGAGTCGGGGTGCCACAGGCTTGGTATCAGAGCAGGTATGGTTGTAGGACACCCTAGTCAGCGCGAGCGGTAGAAACCGATAGTATAGAGTCCGGCTTGTTTATTGCATTTGGTTGCTGCATTTGTTTGTTGCATAGCATGCATATAGCCTTAGTATTTGTTGCTAACGGTTTATCTGGTGAGTGTAGCTGGCATCGGTCCGGATCCACTACAGCTCAGCCTTTGCATTTCTCCAGTTTTCTTTTCTTGCTCATTATTCGGTGTTTGGTGTCATTTCTGTCCCAGCAGAGTGATGCCATGTGATCCCGACACTGTTTGCAAAAATGGTGCTCAGGTATCTCGCTAATATCCTCCTTTCAGCCCCGCCTATCGTTTCAGTAATAGACATGCTTCTATCCTGGATCGTCCTTTTTATCTTGTCGTGTTGGCAACCTGAATGGTCTTAGTCATCAAGAAAGGGCAATGCCAGCAGACTCAGTTTCCCCTCTATCCTTATTTCTTGGACGAGTACGGATATTTTCCGTCCGCTTTATAATAATGTGGCAATGACATTTGTGTCCTGCTACATGGTTACCAAGTACGTCCTCGCCTCCGAGCTAGTCCAGGTTGCTACCTGGCTAAGCTAGCACTTGGTGTAGCGCTGTTTACACCAATTCTTCCACACATTTATTCGTCCTCGTGCACATCGTCACAGCATGCTAGATCGTAGAACCGGAGACCCCGCGAGATTTGTGTGCTTAAGTAGCCATGCATATTGTGTGACTAGCAGTAATATGTGACATTGATTGTGTGTGAATTGATTGTTGTTGTGTGCTTTTGTTTAGTTGAGTTTTCTTTTGCTTCTTTCTTTTTGGGCCCCGGTGTTACATTATTTTTTTCCCTATAAAGAGTTGCTCATCAACTGACATCGGACTCGAAGAAGTAATAAGGATTTCAACTATTTGGAAACTCAGCTAAACAGAATGGAATTCTCAGCCGACTGTAGTGAAATGGGGAATATCTGATTTTGAGGCTGATAATCAATTTTGCATTAGTGTGCACTCCTCACAGCAGTACTGATAACTCAAGTCTACATCAGTACAAAATTCTCACAGTAGTAATGATCAAGTCAGCAGCAAGACAAGTCAGGTACAAGCTCAACGGTATATTTTTAGTCAAAGGTATGGATCATATACAAAATTTTGGCTCGGCAATGCATGCTTCTTGAAAAATGTTATCCTCCGAAATAAAGTCAGAATCTTATATGCTCAAGGAAGACAGTCAAACAAATGTTCTCGTGCAAGTAATCAGCCACAGAATATTATGGGTGTGTGTGTAGATTTCAGTCTGCATATTAGTATGAAGCTTTGGATGTAAGAAACTCGGTCTCCCTTCACACACTATCGGAAGAAATTTATGATGCAAGGCTCCTCGATTTTTCCTCAGCATGATATGTGAACAGTTTCCGGCCTAAGATACCCGGTCTTTCTCAGCAAGATACCTCGGTAAAAGCTTCTGACAGACGGAAAATACATCTTTCTCAACAAGCAAACCTAGGAGAAGCTTCTCAAGTACGGAACTCGGGCTTCTCCAGCACAATACCCAGGCCAAGCTTCGTGTGTGAGCTATCAAGACTTCTTCTGCATGTTACCCAGCCAAAAGCTTCGAGCAAAAGCTAACGAGTCTTCCTCAGCAAGCTACTCGGATGGCTTCTCTCGTAAGCCACTCAATATACGTCAGTACCACACTATTGCACCATCCTCAGAGATGATGCGGTGAGTTGGCAGTATAGGGCAGTACATCTCAAGAGTCAGATCGGCAATATTTTGGTCAGAAGTACAAATCAGTCAGGGCATGTGTCTTATTCAAAAATCAAGTGTTCGATTACATATGATTCTTATATATGGTGAGCATGTATCCCCGGTCAGATCAGTCACTCATACGGGATACGATAATGATCAAGCACATATACCTAAGAAAGGTACTGATTCAACAACCTCATGAGCCATGCAAATGAAGATAAGCAAAGATACATCTCATGAATTACAAGGATCGACAAGATCTGGGGATGACATCACAGAATGAACAGTCTTGACAATGGTCATCAAGGTCATTGTTCCCGCAACTGACAAGGAGATGTCCTAAAAACTTGTCACCTTCTTGTATGACTGGCCTCAGCAATGAGCTCTGTACAGCTCTGAACCCCGGGTATATGTCATATGTGTGCGAACCCAGGTCAAAAAAAAGGCACAAGGAATAATGTCAAAAATATTGCACTAATCACGTCCATGTTCATACGAAGAATCAAGGACAGGTGTGTCCAAGTTATTTCAGTAAGGTATCCTAACAAAGAAAATCATGACCGTTAAAGGGTGAGACTAACAGCAAAGGTATGATGATTTTTGCACGACCATCAGGGTCCGGATACCCAAATCAGTTGGAGGCTGTAATTCCATACGGATCCACAAAGGCATACTCTCAGCGGCCTACTCTGTTTTACAAGGATTTCATATCCCGCTGACCCGCTTGGAATGGTTAGTGTGGAAAATCCAAATGGGTATACCGTCAAAAGGAGAAAATCAAAAGCCGAACAATCAGCTCAGACCTGGTATACTCATCGACGGAATCAAGTACCCGGTCAGTCTGTCAGGAAAAGCATTTGTCTGTCAGCCCCCTATCGGGCGAGTCTCAAGATGTAAATATTTGAGGTATGACACAGCTCTAACCCCATACACCGTTATATTTCTCCCGACAAAAGGCAGTCGAATCTTTGGTACATATCTCATGCTTGAGCCAAAGGAATAAATCAAAATAAATCAGTACCACTTATGAGCAGTCAGATCACGTCAGAAGATGGCCATGATTAATTCTCAGCATTTATTGAAACCAGAAGGCCTGCATTTATTTGAAGCAACCCCATGACAGAAGTAAAAAGGTTTTCATGACAAAAGGAAATTTATGCTCTGATCCATTGGATATCACCGCAGATATGAAAGAATCAACCTCAGCAAAAGGATTTGGTGTGTGAGCAAAAACCCGTCAGAATTTGGGGAAAGGTGAAGCAAACCACCCCGAGCAAAGGTAATCAAATCATATAAAACTCTTGGTGGAACAATAAATAAAGGAAAAAGGATACCCGAGTTGGAAACGGTGTCCTCAAGTCATACTTGTTCCCTAAGCAACCAAATCTCGAGGATGAGATTTCTTTAAGGGGGTAAGAGTTGTAACAGCCTGGTTTTTTGCCCTTTTCTTTTTCTTTTTGATTTATTGGTTTTTGCTCTGTTTTTCTTTTTAGAGTGGTTCTGTGGCCTTGCCACCTGGGAAATCATCCTCATTCCCCCTCCCATGTGGCTCATCATTCTCAAAACCTTGCCAAGATCATGTCACTTCACTCCTTGACCAAACCCTAAAATATTTTTCTAGGGAATATTCCTTTTTCCAATAAAGGAATAACCCTACTACCCTAGGTTGTGAAGCAACCCATATTTCTGTCCACCCAAAAATTCCAAAATAATTCTCATAATTTCTTTGGGTCATATGTTTCTCAAATATGCCCAAATTTTCCTGTCCTAGCCCAAGAATAATTTCCCAATAATTATTCTTCATTTCTGTCTAGTGTGGCTTTCTGTGAAGGAAGTGCCACCTATCCTTTCCTGATTGCTCCCAAACCTTTTGGGAATTCTCTTATGACCAAATCATTGCCTCATGCCAAAATTCAACTTTATTTTCCTAGCCAATTTTCCTCAGCAATTTTTCAAACTTTCTGTCAGACAGAAGGCATTGTGAAGGAAATACTAGCTAGGATTATCCAAATGAGTTTAAATTTTGCACACTTCTTAATGTGCTCATATAATCACACTCCTCCAAATTTCATATCCATCCAATCATCTATGTGAGCACGGGACCAAATCTATGATTATGTCAATATTTTCACGTTGTGAAGCAAGTATATTTTATATTGCTTCATTAATTCTGATAAATTACCAGATTGTTCTTCTACCCAAATAACATCTCTCCACCAAATTTGGGCCCTTTCATAAATCCAATATTTCTCCAAAATTATTCCAAGTTTCTGGTCAGTAAGGATGGCTGTGAAACAAGTACGACTTTGGCTTATCCATTTGGTATGAAATTTCTACGGCATATCCTTATGACCAAATCATGATGCCTGGCCCAATTTCAGCCCAAGTGGCCACACCATGTGAGTGCCCCATCCAAATCCTGATTCTGGACCAATTTTGGGGTTACACAGCAACTATATTAGTTTGTGCTCTATTATGCTCCAAAACCCCCAGGATTGTATTTCTTCCTAAGCTAATCACCTCAGACAAATCCATTTGGCCCAATCACTTCCCTGTTGATCACCAGTGCATGGCCAAGTTTACTGCAGTAAACTTCAGACGATGCTTACCATTTAACCAGAGTGTTTTACATCGATCTACCATCGCAGTGGAAACCTACATTGGAAGAACTTACCACTAGACAACAAGTTCCAGCTCATTGCCCCCGCTACATGCTAGTGCACGTGGTGACCCCGTTAATGGCATAACAGTGCGTGCGCTCTGTGCGCTGCGGCCGCGCCCAGGCGTCGTTTGTGCTTCAGCACCTCCTCCTCTTGTCGTCTTCGCGCGCGTGAGCATGTCCCTTGGCTTCACCTCATCGTCGTTGTTTCCCTAGACGCCTCTCCCCCTCCGGTAGCTTCCTCACCGATGCTCACCGACGCTCACCCACGGGCCAACAGTGGCGGTTTGGCTCGGAGGTCGCTGTCTTCTACCTCCCTGCGCTCCTTTGGCCTTCTCCTCCCCGTGAGAACCTCCACTGCTCCTCCTACGTCGTCTACCTCCGAGCTCGCAAGCGTGGGCACACGTCCGCGGCGAATTTAGCTCGACACCCTCCTCCCCCGCCTATGTAAGCCCACCCCGAGGCCTCTCGACCTCACTCACTCCTAGCAGCCTCTCCGACCACTCCCCGGAGCTCAAGCGTCTCCCTTTCCCTCCCCATGGCCGTCGTGCCCGCATCGGCCTTGGCCTAAATTTTCTCAACGCCGAGCTCATCCACCCCTCACACCACCACCCTCGTCTTCCCCGTGCTCCTACGAGCCTCCCCAACCCCACGCCTTGTCGCCGGAGCAGCCACATCGCCATGTCCGCATCAGCCCGAAGCCACTCTCCGCAACAGCCGACGCCCCGCCTGGCTCGGTGCAACAGCCGCATCATGCCTGGATGGATGTGGCACTCCTCCCCGACTCCAGCGGTGGTTCGGGCGTCGCAAACAGTGGCCGGTGACGCCGGAAGGGCCGCCGGCGCCGGCGACCTCCCTCTGTTCCGCGAGAGGCGTCGGGAAGAAGAGGGGAACGACGCGCCCTCCCTGCCAGCTGGCTGTGGGCCCTGCGGACCCCGCGCGTCGGTGAGCCAGCTACCGGCCCAGCGCTTGCCAGCGTGGATAAGTGGAGACGTATCCCACGGTAATACGTCTTCCCTTCTGGAAGGAGCACTCTTTATTCTACTTCAGCCCGTAATACGTTTTCACTTCAGAGAAAGCGTACTTCCAGAAGGGCGCGTTCTGTTTTTCCAGCCGAGGGCCTGTTTTTGATGATTTTATTTACAAATGGGTCCCTGGCAGAAAAACAATCATAACTTCTTGATCCTAACTCCAAATGAGGTGATTCCAAAGCCTACTTCTTCGTTTCGTCAAGCCCGTTCTGTTGGTTTCATATTCACCATGTTTTGACATTCTGGAAATGACCATTTTGCCCTTGTGCTTAATCAGCCCCCTCCGAAAGAGAACGTTTTCCAGCGATTCTTTCCGCGAGCCTCTCGCACTTCTTCCCGGTGATTTCTTCCACCCCAGGCAAGACACACCCCCATTTGCATGATTGCAATGCATTGACATGGTTATTTATTCGAACTTATTTAAAATATTGCAGTAGCTATGTATGATCTTGTTCATGGTAGTTCTCGGAGTTGTATTCTGGTCTTGTTATTGCCATGACTTTGCTTGGAGTTCTAGGACTAATATTTTGTGAGGATGTCATGTTGCCTTTGGATTAGTAGTGGATTTGATTATTTTCATGGTGGTGTTTGATATTATGCTTTGGATTATTAATTTGGATGTTGCGTTGCCTTTGGATTATTAGTGGCTAGTAATATTTTCATCATGATGCTAGTTGATATTATGTTTTGGAGTATGATGTTGGAGATGATGCTTGCATCTGGAGCATAGTTGGATAACTAGTTCTTGATATTAGAGTAGTAGTATTATCGTTCTTGGATTCAACATGATAGTAGTGTTATGCTATCCTCGGAGTATTTTGATATGACGATAGTATGTTTTGGATATTTGTTCGATATTGCTATGACTTGGATTACAGGTTGATAGATGTTATCCGAGTATCAGTTATCATTGTTATATTTTGGGGATAAATTCTGTCGCTAAGTTGGTCAGGTGCCACTGAAACGGGCTTTTTCCAGTGCAACAACATTTGCCTTTTATGGGAAGGCCCCAACGCGGTCTATTGTCGTGCCTCTCGTCGGTGCCTCCAACGAGGGAAGGTTATGGGCGTGCGGTACCCTGGCCCGATAAGCAGACATAACCTTGTGTTCCCGAAGTTGTTGTTAGGCGCCTTTTTGTCCCCGTTTGGGACCGTTTTTGTTTTGCCACGACGGTGGCCCTTGGTGCCATTGGTAGGCACGGGGCCACCCAGGACTGAACCCAAAAAAGGGGTGTTGGTCGGAGTGGCCGGGAGAGTGTCATGGCAGTAGGTCGGTTTTGTCGGAACGCGTTGGTCCACCCGAATGGGAGTGCGAGGCCATGGGTTCCGTGGTGTGTGTAAAGTGTGCTACCTCTGCAGAGTGTGTGTGTTTAATCTATCGATAGCCGCGTCCTCGATCATTGGCACAAGTTCGTACTAGGTCACACCGTTTGATCAACACTCACATGACGGAATGACTTATAGGTGATTTATATGATGATATATTGTGAGCAGTAACAGTTTGGCAGGATGTTGATGGTGATGTTGGGATGATCTTGAGGATGATCATTCAGTTTGTGATGTGGTCACGAGGTGATCATGTGGATGTTCCATTTGTGATCCGTGAATGATGACCGTTTGGTTACGAGGTAACCCGTTGAACCCAGTGTGGTACCATTCCGTGAACGATCACCGTTTGGAATACGGGGCGTCCCGGTTTCTCTGAGCTGAGGTGCCACAATGGAGCTTACGTCGTCTTCACTAGTGTGACTGGTGACTGGCACAGGCGACGTCAGCAGCACCATGAAGTGAATGTCGTTGCTTCAAATGCCCCAGAATTCATCCACTGGTCCGAGAAGCCCATCAGCTGGAGCCGTGCAGACCACCCGGAGGTGATGCCTTCTCCGGGTTCCTATGCGCTAGTGTTGGATGCCACCCTTGCAACATAGAGGCGAGCTGCTCATTTCTCCCGGATTCTGATAGATGGCGGTAGCAGCATCAACATCCTTTACCACGATACCATGGAGAAGTTGTGCATCAAGGAGAAGCAGCTCCAGCCCAGTCGAACTGTATTTCATGGCATTGTGCCTGGCCTTTCTTGCTCACCAACCAACAAGATTAAGATAGACGTCCTCTTCGGAGACAAGGATCACTTCCACCGCGAGGCAATTTGGATTGAGGTGGTTGACCAGGAGAGCCCTTACCATGCACTACTAGGTCGGCCAGCTCTAGCCAAGTTCATGGCGGTGCCACATTATGCCTGCCTCAAGATGAAGATGCCAGCAACAAAGGGCATTATCACAATAGCCGAAGACTACGAGAAGTCCGCCGCCTGTGATGCAGCTAGCAGCCGGCTGGCCGAGTCCCTTGTAATTGCTACTGAGAAGAAGCTCTTGGACCGAGTGGTGGCCATGGCCAACAAGCAGCCGGACCTGTCACCAAATCCCAAAGAGTCGTAGACCCATGGCTCCTTCCAGCCGGCCAAAGAAACTACCGGCGTCCTGGGAACGGGGGTCCCCAGACTTGCCTGCCTGCAGCCCACAGCATGGCTCTACCAGCGGCCCCGTATGGCCCATCTTCACCAGCAAACACTCAAGACCCTCGCGAGGGGCCAAGCCTCGCGAGGCGGATGACACAAGACCTCCTCGGGAGCAGCCTCACCAGGCAGGCTCGCGAGGGGCAGAGAGATCAAGGCAAGGGACACCTCGCGAGGTTTCTATGACGCAAGCCATGACGACTGGAGCCAGGCGGGTGCCAGGTGGGCACCAGCGCGCAGTGTCCTCGTTTCCTCTTTGGTGCTAAAGGGGCAAGTGCACGCGAGGAGTCCCAAGGCATCAGGCAAAGGTTTCCATATCGGTGCAACGAGACCAAGACTAGCAGGACGACATGACGGAGGTCACCGTGGAGCCCAAGACGGCGTCACCACCCGAGCCTTTGGCAGGCGAAGACCACCTTTAGTCAGGATAAGTTGTCCTAGTTGTCTCCCTTCGAATTTGGCCATTGTTGGATCCCTTCCCGCTCAATATTTAGGGAGAGGACCAGGGCCTCTATAAATAGGAATAGCCACCACCATAGAGGGGGACGGATCATCCAGGTCACCCTCAACCACAGAAGTTCGCCAAGCACAAGAGCACCTCTCCTGAGGAGGCTGTTCTTCCCTTGTAACTGTTCATCCTCATCCCGAGAGGCAATCCACCGCACCACACTCGAGTAGGGTATTACACCACATTGGTGGCCCGAACCAGTATAAACTCTTGTGCCTCTCTTTCTGCGGGTTCGACGCGCTAAGTTTTGAGATTGCGGTGAGAGTAAGGGTGTGATTAGGTAAGGAGAGATCTTTGTGCGCACCCTAGTGTTCGAACCTCAAGGGTTTTGCCGGAACCCGTAATCCGACATTTAGCGCACCAGGTAGGGATGCGCCGGAGCCTCTCTTCCACCAGTTGATCCGCTGACGCTCCGCGGTTCCGATGTCCGGCGACCCGAGGACCGACGCCGACCGCTGGGCAGCTTGGCCAGCCCGAGCGGCATCGTCTGCCCAAGAAGACCTCAACCCTGCGCCCCAGGTGGCACGCGCACCGCCAAACACCGCGGGGCACGGGCGGCGAGGTCAAACGCCGTCCACCCTCACTCCGCGACAAGCGCGGTAGCCGCAAGGGCCTCAAGCTACGCCGAGGACACGGTGCCGCACACCCGAGGGGAACAAGCAAACATAAGGGCCGCGCTCACGGTGGCTCGGGAGCTGCTGCGATGCCGGCTGATGGAGAGTGGCCGGGATGCATTGCTAGAGCGTGTCGCCGAGCTACTGGACGCCGCGGCCTCAGGAGCACCGCCCTTCTGCTCCCTGCTTACGCCTCACGCCATAGCCGGATCGCATGGCGGGCCTCGCCGCGCCCGCATGCCCCCGAGCGCGCCAAGAGGCTTCATCGACACCGGCGCGACCAGCAGCACTGGACGCCCAATCGTACCCGCGACACCTCCGATGAGCGCGGGCACGAGTGTCGCCACCCGCGGCCCCAGCGGGATGCCGCCCTACCATTCTCAGGGCGGTGCGCTGATACGTCTCCAACGTATCTATAATTTTTGATTGCTCCATGCTATATTATCTTCTGTTTAGGATGTTATTTGGCTTTATTATTCACTTTTATATTATTTTTGGTACTAACCTATTAACCGGAGGCTGATGTCTACTACGCAACCTTCTTCTTGTAGACGTTGTTGGGCCTCCAAGTGCAGAGGTTTGTAGGACAGTAGCAAATTTCCCTCAAGTGGATGACCTAAGGTTTATCAATCCGTGGCAGGCGTAGGATGAAAATGGTCTCTCTCAAGCAACCCTGCAACCAAATAACAAAGAGTCTCTTGTGTCCCCAACACACCCAATACAATGGTAAATTGTATAGGTGCATTAGTTCGGCGAAGAGATGGTGATACAAGTACAATATGGATGGTAGATATAGGTTTTTGTAATCTGAAAATATAAAAACAGCAAGGTAACTAATGATAAAAGTGAGCACAAACGGTATTGCAATGCTAGGAAAGAAGGCCTAGGGTTCATACTTTCACTAGTGCAAATTCTCTCAACAATAATAACATAATTGGATCATATAACTATCCCTCAACATGCAACAAAGAGTCACTCCAAAGTCACTAATAGCGGAGAACAAACGAAGAGATTATGGTAGGGTAAGAAACCACCTCAAAGTTATTCTTTCCGATCAATCCATTGGGCTATTCCTATAAGTGTCACACACAGCCCTAGAGTTCGTAGTAAAATAACACCTTAAGACACACATCAACCAAAACCCTAATGTCACCTAGATACTCCAATGTCACCTCAAGTATCCATGGGTATGATTATACGATATGCATCACACAATCTCAAATTCATCTATTCAACCAACACATAGAACCTCAAAGAGTGCCCCAAAGTTTCTACTGGAGAATCAAGACGAAAACGTGTGCCAACCCCTATGCATAGGTTCATGGGCGGAACCCGCAAGTTGATCACCAAAACATACATCAAGTGAATCATGTGATATCCCATTGTCACCACAGATACGCACGGCAAGACATACATCAAGTGTTCTCAAATCATTAAAGACTCAATCCGATAAGATAACTTCAAAGGGCAAACTCAATCCATTACAAGAGAGTAGAGGGGGAGAAGCAACATAAGATCCAACTATAATAGCAAAGCTCATGATAAATCAAGATCGTATCACCTCAAGAACACGAGAGAGAGAGAGAGAGAGAGAGAGAGAGAGATCAAACACATAGCTACCGGTACATACCCTCAGCCCCGAGGGTGAACTACTCCCTCCTCGTCATGGAGAGCGCCGGATAATGAAGATGGCCACCGGTGATGGATCCCCCCTCCAGCAGGGTGCCGGAACAGGGTCCCGATTGGTTTTTGGTGGCTACAGAGGCTTGTGGCAGCGGAACTCCCAATCTATTCTATTCCCCGAAAGTTTTAGGGTATATGGATATATATAGGCGGAAGAAATACGTTAGGGGAGCCACGAGGCGCCCACGAGGGTGGAGGGCGCGCCCCCCTACCTCGTGCCTCCCTCATTGCTTTCCTGACGTGCACTCCAAGTCTCCCGGGTTGCTTTCCTTTCAAAAATAACTTCTCCAGAAGGTTTCATTCCATTTCGACTCCGTTTGATATTCCTTTTCTTCGAAACACTGAAACAAGGGAAAAACAGGAACTGGCACTGGGCTCTGGGTCAATAGGTTAGTCCCAAAAATAATATAAAAGTGCATAGTAAAGCCCATAAAACATCCAAGATGGATAATATAATAGCATGAATACTTTATAAATTATAGATACGTTGGAGACGTATCAGAGGCCCAGCCCAGAATTGATGTTTTTTGCCTATTTTAGAGTTTCGCAGAAAAAGAATATCAAACGGAGTCCAAATGAAATGAAACCTTCGGGAACGTGATTTTCGGAACGAACATGATATAGGAGACTTGGACCTTACATCAAGAAACAAAAGAGGAAGCCACGAGGTAGAGGGGCATGCCTACCCCCCCCCCCCAGGGCGCGCCCTCCACCCTCGTGGGCCCCCTTTTGCTCCACCGACGTACTTCTTCCTCCTATATATACCTACGTACCCCCAAACGATAAGATACGGAGCCAAAAACCTAATTCCATCGCCACAACCTTCTGTACCCACGAGATCCCATCTTGGGGCCTGTTCCGGAGCTCCGCGGGGGGGCATCCATCACGGAGGGCTTCTACATCAACACCATAGCCTCTCCGATGAAGTGTGAGTAGTTTACCTCAGACCTTCGGGTCCATAGTTATTAGCTAGATGGCTTCTTCTCTCTTTTTGGATCTCAATACAATGTTCTCCCCCTCTCTCGTGGAGATCTATTTGATGTAATCTTCTTTTGCGGTGTGTTTGTTGAGACCGATGAATTGTGGGTTTATGATCAAGTTTATCTATGAAAAATATTTGAATCTTCTCTGAATTCTTTTATGTATGATTGGTTATCTTTGCAAGTCTCTTCGAATTATCAGTTTGGTTTGGCCTACTAGATTGATCTTTCTTGCAATGGGAGAAGTGCTTAGCTTTGGGTTCAATCTTGCGGTGTCCTTTCCCAGTGACAGTAGGGGCAGCAAGGCACGTATTGTATTGTTGCCATCGAGGATAACAAGATGGGTTTTTTATCATATTGCATGAATTTATCCCTCTACATCATGTCATCTTGCTTAAGGCGTTACTCTGTTCTTATGAACTTAATACTCTAGATGCATGCTGGATAGCGGTCGATGTGTGGAGTAATAGTAGTAGATGCAGGCAGGAGTCGGTCTACTTGTCTCGGACGTGATGCCTATATACATGATCATACCTAGATATTCTCATAACTATGCTCAATTCTGTCAATTGCTCAACAGTAATTTGTTCACCCACCGTAAAATACTTATGCTCTTGAGAGAAGCCACTAGTGAAACCTATGGCCCCCGGGTCTATCTTCATCATATTAATCTTCCAACACTTAGTTATTTCCGTTGCCTTTTACTTTGCTTTTATTTTACTTTGCATATTTATCATAAAAATACCAAAAATATTATCCTATCATATCTATCAGATCTCACTCCCGTAAGTGACCGTGTAGGGATTGACAACCCCTTATCGTGTTGGTTGCGAGGATTTATTTGTTTTGTGTAGGTGCGAGGGACTCGCGCGTAGCCTCCTGCTGGATTGATACCTTGGTTCTCAAAAACTGAGGGAAATACTTACGCTACTGTGCTGCATCACCCTTTCCTCTTCAAGGGAAAACCAACGTAGTGCTCAAGAGGTAGCAAGAAGGATTTCTGGCACCGTTGCCGGGGAGGTCTACGCAAAAGTCAACATACCAAGTACCCATCACAAACCCTTATCTCCCGCATTACATTATTTGCCATTTGCCTCTCGTTTTCCTCTCCCCCACTTCACCCTTGCCGTTTTATTCGCCCTCTCTTTTCCGTTTGCTTGCCTTGCCGTCATGGCTAGCCCTTTATCTTCTCCGTTGTCTCCCGAAAATGAAGTTCTCAATTTTAAACAAAGGCGGGGAGAAAATCTAAAAGATGCTTGGTATAGAATTTGCAATGCTCAAAATAGATCTACCAGGAAGCAATCTACTTCCGTTCTTCTCTGCAATTTTTATGTAGGCGCTAATCCTTGGTATAGATATATTCTTGATACCATTACCAGAGGGAATTTCTTGGGTAGCCATACTTTTGACTCTTATAATGCTATGATAGATTTATTTGGCTCACCACCTCTCTTGGTTAATGGAACTATGTTAACTTTGGAGCATGTAATGCAAAGACTTGAAATTATTGAAAACAAAGTTGCTACCGTAGAGTTAATTGAAAATCTTGATAAAAAGATCCACAACCAAATTACCCAATATGGATCTAAGGTAGGAGTCACTTTGAAAAATATTAAGGAGGAGGAACCCATAGTTAATGAAAGAATAAATCAAGATTCCACTAGAATCGATAAACTTGAGGGTATTATTACCAACTTGGGAACCGCTTTTTCTTCCGTTAAGAATACTCCAAGTCCTCCAACTAAAATTGCCAAGCTTATGTATGTTCCTAAAAATAAGGGTGAATCCTCTGGTAAAGAAACTGCGGATCTTAAATCTATAAGTATTCATCCCAATCTTTTTGCTATCATTAAGGAACCATTTGCTACAAATGAATTTTTCGATCTTGTTCCTAAAATTTTGATAATTAATAGAAAGAAAGAAACCCTAAAGGATGATAGATGTCTTATTGAAGAATTGCCCACTAAAGATGGCAATACCTACATCTATCCTTGCTTTTATGCCTAGCTAGGGGCGTTAAACGATAGCGCTTGTTGGGAGGCAACCCAATTTTATTTTTAGTTTTTTGCTTTTTGCTTATGTTTAGGAATAAATATTTGTTCTAGCCTCTGGTTAGATGTGTTTTTATGTTTTAATTAGTGTTTGTGCCAATTTTAAACCTATAGGATCTTCTTGGATGATAGTTATTTGATCTTGCTGTAATTTCCAGAAACTTTCTGTTCACGAAAACAATTGTTTAAAATCACCAGAACGTGATAAAATATTTATTCCAATTGCTTCTGATCAATAAACAAATTGCCTAGGTCGTCCTATTTAGGCTGATTTTTTGGAGTACCAGAAGTTTGCGTTAGTTAGAGATTACTACATACTGTTTTGTTTTTGACAGATTCTGTTTTTCGTGTGTTGTTTGCTTATTTTGATGAATCTATGGCTAGTAAAATAGTTTATAAACCATAGAGAAGTTGGAATACAGTAGTTTTAACACCAATATAAATAAAGAATGAGTTCATTACAGTACCTTGAAGTGGTCTTTTGTTTTCTTTCGCTAACGGAGCTCACGAGATTTTCTGCTGAGTTTTGTGTTGTGAAGTTTTCAAGTTTTGGGTGAAAGATTTGATGGATTATGGAACAAGGAGTGGCAAGAGCCTAAGCTTGGGGATGCCCATGGCACCCCCAAGATAATCTAAGGACACCAAAAAGCCAAAGCTTGGGGATGCCCGGAAGGCATCCCCTCTTTCGTCTACTTCCATCGTAACTTTACTTGGAGCTATATTTTTATTCACCACATGATATGTGTTTTGCTTGGAGCGTCTTGTATGATTTTAGTCTTTTATTTTTAGTTTACCACAATCATCCTTGCTGTACACACCTTTTGAGAGAGACACACATGATTCGGAAATTATTAGAATACTCTATGTGCTTCACTTATATCTTTTGAGTTATATAGTTTTTGCTCTAGTGATTCACTTATATCTTTTAGAGCACGGTGGTGGATTTGTTTTATAGAAACTATTGATCTCTCATGCTTCACTTAGATTATTTTGAGAGTCTTAAATAGCATGGTAATTTTCTTAAATAATCCTAATATGCTAGGTATTCAAGAATAGTAAAAATTCTTATGAGTGTGTTGAATACTATGAGAAGTTTGATGCTTGATAATTGTTTTGAGATATGAAGATGGTGATATTAGAGTCATGCTAGTTGAGTAGTTGTGAATTTGAGAAATACTTGTGTTGAAGTTTGTGATTCCCATAGCATGCACGTATGCTGAACCGTTATGTGATGAAGTCGGAGCATGATTTATTTATTGATTGTCTTCCTTATGAGTGGCGGTCGGGGACGAGCGATGGTCTTTTCCTACCAATCTATCCCCCTAGGAGCATGCGCGTAATGCTTTGCTTTGATAACTTGTAGATTTTTGCAATAAGTATATGAGTTCTTTATGACTAATGTTGAGTCCATGGAGTATACGCACTTTTCCTCCTTCCACCATTGCTAGCCTCTCTAATACCGCGCACTTTTCGCCGGTATCATACACCCACCATATACCTTCCTCAAAACAGCCAACATACCTACCTATCATGGCATTTCCATAGCCATTCCGAGATATATTGCCATGCAACTTACCACCGTTTCGTTTATTATGACACGCTCCATCATTCTCATATAGCTTTGCATGATCATGTTGTTGACATTGTATTTGTGGCAAAGCAACCGTTCATAATTCTTTCATACATGTCAATCTTGATTCATTGCATATCCCGGTACACCGCCAGAGGCATTCATATAGAGTCATATTTTGTTCTAAGTATCAAGTTGTAATTGTTGAGTTGTAAGAAAATAAAAGTGTGATGATCATCATTTTTAGAGCATTGTCCCAAGTGAGGAAAGGATGATGGAGACTATGATTCCCCCACAAGTCGGGATGAGACTCCGGACGAAAAAAAAAGAGGCCATAAAAAAAAGAGGAAGAAAAGGCCCAAATAAAAAAATGAGAGAAAAAGAGAGAAGGGACAATGTTACTATCCTTTTACCACGCTTGTGCTTCAAAGTAGCACCATGATCTTCATGATAGAGAGTCTCCTATGATATCACTTTTATATACTAGTGGGAATTTTTCATTATAGAACTTGGCTTGTATATTCCAATGATGGGCTTCCTCAAAATGCCCTAGGTCTTCGTGAGCAAGCGAGTTGGATGCACACCCACTTAGTTTCTTTTGTTGAGCTTTCATATACTTATAGCTCTAGTGCATCTGTTGCATGGCAATCCCTACTCACTCACATTGATATCTATTGATGGGCATCTCCATAGCCCGTTGATACGCCTAGTTGATGTGAGACTATCTTCTCCTTTTTGTCTTATCCACAACCACCATTCTATTCCATATATAGTGCTATGTCCATGGCTCACGCTCATGTATTGCGTGAAGATTGAAAAAGTTTGAGAAAGTCAAAAGTATGAAACAATTGCTTGGCTTGTCATCGGGGTTGTGCATGATTTAAATATTTTTGTGGTGAAGATAGAGCATAGCCAGACTATATGATTTTGTAGGGATAACTTTCTTTGGCCATGTTATTTTGAGAAGACATGATTGCTTAGTTAGTATGCTTGAAGTATTATTATTTTTATGTCAATATGAACTTTTGTCTTGAATCTTTCGGATCTGAATATTCATACCACAATTAAGAACAATTACATTGAAATTATGCCAAGTAGCACTCCGCATCAAAAATTATGTTTTTATCATTTACCTACTCGATGACGAGCAGGAATTAAGCTTGGGGATGCTTGATACGTCTCCAACGTATCTATAATTTTGATTGCTCCATGCTATATTATCTTCTGTTTTGGACGTTATTTGGCTTTATTATTCACTTTTATATTATTTTTGGGACTAACCTATTAACTGGAGGCCCAGCCCAGAATTGCTGTTTTTGCCTATTTTAGAGTTTCGCAGAAAAAGAATATCAAACGGAGTCCAAACGGAATGAAACCTTCGGGAACGTGATTTTCGGAACGAACATGATCCAGGAGACTTGGACCTTACGTCAAGAAACAAAAGAGGAAGCCACGAGGTAGGGGGCGCGCCTACCCCCCAGGGCGCGCCCTCCAGCCTCGTGGGCCCCCTGTTGCTCCATCAACGTACTTCTTCCTCCTATATATACCTACGTACCCCCAAACGATCAGATACGGAGCCAAAAACCTAATTCCATCGCCGCAACCTTCTATACCCATGAGATCCCATCTTGGGGCTTGTTCCGGAGCTCCGCCGGAGGGGCATCCATCACGGAGGGCTTCTACATCAACACCATAGCTTCTCCGATGAAGTGTGAGTAGTTTACCTCAGACCTTCGGGTCCATAGTTATTAGCTAGATGGCTTCTTCTCTATTTTTGGATCACAATACAATGTTCTCCCCCTCTCTCGTGGAGATCTATTCGATGTAATCTTCTTTTGCGGTGTGTTTGTTGAGACCGATGAATTGTGGGTTTATGATCAAGTTTATCTATGAACAATATTTGAATCTTCTCTGAATTCTTTTATGTATGATTGGTTATCTTTGCAAGTCTCTTCGAATTATCAGTTTGGTTTGGCCTACTAGATTGATCTTTCTTGCATTGGGAGAAGTGCTTAGCTTTGGGTTCAATCTTGCGGTGTCCTTTCCCAGTGACAGTAGGGGCAGCAAGGCACGTATTGTATTGTTGCCGTCGAGGATAACAAGATGGGGTTTTTATCACATTGCATGAATTTATCCCTCTACATCATGTCATCTTGCTTAAGGCATTACTCTGTTCTTATGAACTTAATACTCTAGATGCATGCTGGATAGCGGTCGATGTGTGGAGTAATAGTAGTAGATGCAGGCAGGAGTCGGTCTACTTGTCTCGGACGTGATGCCTATATACATGATCATACCTAGATATTCTCATAACTATGCTCAATTCTATCAAGTGCTCAACAGTAATTTGTTCACCCACCGTAAAATACTTATGCTCTTGAGAGAAGCCACTAGTGAAACCTATGGCCCCCGGGTCTATCTTCATCATATTAATCTTCCAACACTTAGTTATTTCCGTTGCCTTTTACTTTGCTTTTATTTTACTTTGCATCTTTATCATAAAAATACCAAAAATATTATCCTATCATATCTATCAGATCTCACTCCCGTAAGTGACCGTGTAGGGATTGACAACCCCTTATCGTGTTGGTTGCGAGGATTTATTTGTTTTGTGTAGGTGCGATGGACTCGCGCGTAGCCTCCTACTGGATTGATACCTTGGTTCTCAAAAACTGAGGGAAATACTTATGCTACTGTGCTGCATCACCCTTTCCTCTTCAAGGGAAAACCAACGTAGTGCTCAAGAGGTAGCATGCGCTGGGCCGGGCAACGTGGAGCATGGGGCACTTCGGCGAGGTCTTTTGGGCGACGGCCTCGGAGGCCTACGTGCCCCGCATCATGGACCAGGAGTACACGCTGGAGGACGACCCTGACTCATTCCTTGTGCCAGGCTGGGAGGAGAAGGCGCTAGAAGCTAAGGCCTTCCAGGAGCCTCCCGGGAGCCTCACCAACCATGCCGGCGACAACAGCTGCAGGGTACCACTAATCTCTCAGGAGCAAGCTTACGCTAACCATGGGTCACAGGAGGACTAGGTCACAGCAGTAGACGGCGGCCCCAGCTTGACAGCCTCCCTTCCACCAGGAGGAGCGCACTGGGGGCTGCAGGGAAGGAGCCGGGAGCAAGGCCCCTCCCCGCATCACGCAGAGCAGGGCGTCCCCCGGAGGTAGGCCCTCTTCTGGGGAGGTGCTGGTGAGCCTTCCCCCGGCAGAGGACCCGTGGTCGCCGAGGGCGCCGCTAGCGTCCCCTTTGCCCCTTGGCTTCGTCCTAGTTTCTGGACGCCCCAATGGTGGTCGAGGGTGGCTCAAGGCGGGGCCCTCGTCTGGCGATATGAAGTAAGGCTCATGCCTGTGAAGGTCTCCGCTCGTGACACTCTGACGTAATAATGAGTGGGGTTGTACACGCCCCGAAGTCTTAGGAGTGCCGCCCTCGGGCCTTGGGGGCTCCCTCCCACGTCCTACTGGCAACACTTAGCTCCGCACTTGTGAGAAGACAAGAAGACTAGACTAGGCGCCGGACGTGGCCATTTGCTTTTAACACTTTTCTGTAGCCCTCCTTTCTGGCTTTGGATTTAAGTTTGAAGTTGAATTTCATTGGTGTGCGGGGGGGTGCTTTTTCTCGTTTGTGTGATTTCTTGCAAAATGGTTCCTTGCCTTGATTCGGAGTTCGCACCTGCTGCCTCCCACTCGCGAGCCCCTCGCGAGCGAGGCCTGGGCATAGCGCACGTGCACTGCACGCATGTCCTGCCATGGCCGGCGCTTGCTTCTCGCGAAGCCCTCTCGGACGGATCAGCAGGCTCCTCAGAAACTCACAACCTCACGAGCCAGTTCGAGACATGTCCTGGCTAAGGTAAATTACAACAGCAAACTCACAGCGGGACTCGCGGGTTCATGAAGACACATATCCAGCTTGGCCTAAAGAATAGAGGCAGTAATCTGTTTACATTAGGGGCTTCCCCTCCCAAAATGCTCTTACAACTTCTAGGGCCGTGCCCAAGTTTTCATATGCAGGGTCAACGACAAGGAAGCACGAGCTGAATCAGACATGTCACTCACCGCGTCCTCCGGGTCGCCCTCAGACGCGTCGCTGGCATCGCTGTCGGCGTTGCTAGCGTCACCATCGCCATTACCGGCGCCGCCCTCACCATCATCGACCACGTCGCCTTCTTCCGCAGCAACCACCACCGCGTCATCCTCGGAGATGAAGGCCCTGACTGGAGCATCCACATTGTCTTCTACCCAGCGCGCCAGGTCGCCCCGAATGGCCCCGGGCACGGGGGTAATAGCGGCGTCAAAATTAAAGTTGGTGTAGGTGTTCTGGAGATGGCTGAAGACGCGGGAGCGCGCGCCTGAGTAGGTCGCGGCTCCTCTCTTTGACAAGCCCGCGAGCCCTCTCGGATTGATTCTCCAGGCGTGTCACCACATCGGTGAAGAAAAGGAGGTGGCTGGCGTAATCGTTCGAGTGGGGATGAGGGGCATATTCGTCACAGATGGCGCCCAGCGCCGCGTTGGCCCGGATCCTGAGGCTTTGGAGCATGGGGCGTGCACACGCTCCAGCGTCTGTCGCTGGAGCGCTTCCTCCCTACTCTGTGGCACGAAGGACTCGGCGCAGGTGACCCGCTGCTGAAGGGAAAGCAGCTCCGCACGGGCGGAAGCCAGCTCATCTTGCACTCAGACCAGGGCGGCTGCGGCGGCTTTCTCGCGCTGCTCCACCTCAGCCAACTCTGTCCTGAGGGCAGTAGTCCAGCCCACGGCTTTGGCTTCCACAAGCTCCAGCTTCAGGTTGTACCTGCCAACAAGATCTGCGCGAGCCTCGGCCACCCTACTGTCGACCTCCTTCTGGATCCTTGCCTCGCGCGCGTTAGCGGCATCCTCCACTTGGGCAACCTGGTGCTCCCTCGTCTCCAACCTCTCAAGCTCAAGGGTCCGCTCCGTGGCTTCCAGCGCCAGCGCTTCCTCGCGCTTCAGGATCTCTTCCTCCTTGGCAGGCGTCCCCTTCATCGACGCTAGGGCGGCTTTGCGTGCCACCACTTGTTGCTCCAATGAGGCGCTCCAGGCTTGGAGCTCCCACGCGCGTTTCTCTGCAGTCTCGCGGTGACGATCCGCTTCCCTGGCTTCTTCCAAGGCTCGAGCGCAGGCCTCATGCAAGGTCGCTAGGGACGCCTCGGCCTTCACGTTATCAAGCTCGCACTGGTGTCGCCCAAGGTTGAAGGCCACCTTCAGTTTATGCGACTCCTCCATCAGCTGAAGACCCTCGGCCTCGAGGCATGCGTCTACCTCCACGAGTTCTCAGCTGAGCCGGCTCATCGCGCTCATTGCCTCCTGAAAGAGCTCGTGGCGGACGATACCCCGTTCGTGCGCAAACTTGAGCACGCGGCCGATTCCGTCCTCCACGATGGGGGTCACCGACGGGATCCAAAGCGGCTCGCCCCCTTTTAGCAGGGGGCTGGGGGCTAGCGCCCCCCCCCCCCGGTCGCTGACTGGACTTCAGCGGGAGCCCGGTCGAGTTGAGGCTCGCTGCTCGAAGAGGAAGCCAAGACCGAAGCCATCCAGCCGCCGTCCACGGTCAGAGGAGGAGCCCTTGGCACGCTCGTTGCACCCCCCGCGAGGCCACGAAGAAGAGACGGCAGGGAAGCGGATCGTCACCGCGAGACTACAGAGCACGGCATTGAAGAAGGCGGAGAAGGGAGGGGCCAGGCCGGCCCACAGGGCGCCGATGAAGAATTGGACCTCGGTGGCTGTTCTATCAACAGAAGCTCGAGACGCAGGCCAGGCCACCGTCCCTCCCCATTCGTTGAAGCTGGTGGCGAGCGCAGGGCGGACCTTGTCCATGGCCTCCCGATTGAGCACCCACGATCGGCCGACGGCGGGCTCGACGGCCCGAGGCGGGCTGGCTGAGCACAGGGGCTTCTTCCCTTTCTCCGTTCGGTTCGGCGCCATGGCGATGGAGAGGACTGAGCTCAGGTCGGATTGGGAGAGGAAGCTGAGGTTCGAGGAAGCTGAGGAGTTGGGGAATGCGTTGCCAGCAATGGGGAAATAATTGTGTAGAACGCCATGGCCGCCTAGCCAGGAGGATATCAAGGCTACGGGGGGAAGCGGGGCCGCCCACGTCCCATCGATCGCCATGCCTCAAGCGGAGCCGCAGGCTGTTGGGGCCCGCGGTGCTCCGCACTTGCCCTTTGGCTTTGCCTCAAAGCCAAGTCCAAGCGTGCCTTGGGCTGGGGGCTACTGTCGGCGTCCTGGGAACGGGGGTCCCCAGACTTGCCTGCCTGCGGCCCACAGCGTGGCTCTACCAGCGGCCCCGTAGGGCCCATCTTCACCAGCAAACACTCAAGACCCTTGCGAGGGGCCAAGCCTCGCAAGGCGGATGACACAAGACCTCCTCGGGGGCAGCCTCACCAGGCAGGCTCACGAGGGGCGGAGAGATCAAGGCAAGGGACAACTCGCGAGGTTTCTGTGACGCAAGCCATGACGACTAGAGCCAGGCGGGCGCCAGGCGGGCAGTAGCACGCGCAATGTCCTCGTTTCATCTTTGGTGCTAAAGGGGCAAGCGCGGGCGAGGAGTCCTGAGGCATCAGGCACAGGTTTCCATATCGGTGCAACGAGACCAAGACCAGCAGGACGACAGGGCGGAGGTCACCGTGGAGCCCAAGACGACGTCACCACCCGAGCCTTCGGCAGGCGAAGACCACCTTTAGTCAGGATAACTTGTACTAGTTGTCTCCCTTTGAATTTGGCCGTTGTTGGATCCCTTCCCGCTCAATATTTGGGGAGAGGACCGGGGCCTCTATAAATAGGACTAGCCACCACCATAGAGGGGGACCGATCATCCAGATCACCCTCAACCACACAAGTTCGCCAAGCACAAGAGCACCTCTCCTGAGGAGGCTGTTCTTCCCTTGTAACTGTTCATCCTCAGCCCGAGAGGCAATCCACCGCACCACACTGGAGTAGGGTATTACACAACATCGGTGGCCCGAACCAGTATAAACTCTTGTGTCTCTCTTTTTGCGGGTTCGACGTGCTAAGCTTTGAGATCGCGGTGAGAGTGAAGGCGTGATTAGGTAAGGAGAGATCTTCGTGCGCACCCCATTGTTCGAACCTCAAGGGTACCGGAACCCGTAATCCGACAGAAACAAGGAAGATCCCCTTGGACCCAGAGCACCCGGAGAGGCACGCTGTCATAGGGGCCGACCTTGACAGCAAATTGGAAAGCAAGCTTGTCGATTTCCTCCATGAGAATCTGGACATCGTCACATGGTCTCCTAAAGACATGCCGGGTGTTTTGACGGATTTGGGCGAGCACAAGCTACATGTCAGATCAGATGCTAAACCAGTCAAACAACCCCTCCGCTACCTGTCAGAAGAGAAGAGAAGAATTGTTGGTGAAGAGATAGCCCGGTTTCTAGCAGCCGGCTTCATTATGGAAGTGTTTTTTCTAGAATGGCTTGCCAACCCAGTCCTTGTACTGCAGAAGAACAACAAATGGTGCATGTATATTGACTATACCAGCGTCAACAAAGCCTTCCCCAAGGATCCGTTTGCCTTGCCTCGGATTGACCAAGTGATAGACTCCACAACTGGATGCGAGCTGCGGAGTTTTTTGGGTGCCTACTCATGGTACCACCAGATCAAGTTGAACCCAGCCGATCGCCTGAAGACCGCCTTCATCACACCATTCGGAGCCTTCTGCTACCTGACCTTGACATTCGGCTTGAGAAATGCCGGTGCCACGTTTCAGCGTTCCATGCAGAAGTGCCTCCTCAAGCAACTTGGTAGAAATGCCCAAGAGGGAGACCTTGTGCTCCGGCTGTTCCAGCAAACATCCGGCCAGCACAAGCTCTCGGCCCCTTGGGAAGGCCCCTTCATCATCAGCAAAGCTTTGGGCAATGACTCCTACTACCACATCGACACACAGAAGCCCAGAGCACACAAGAGAGGCCACTCCGGCAAGGAATCGGAGTGCCCATGGAATGCAAATATCCTCCGAAGATTTTACAGTTAATGCAGTATGTACCATGCTACCTTTTGTATTAAGAAGCTAAGACATTAGGTCCCTCGAGGAGCACTCGGGGGCTACCCTTTTTATCTATATGATAGTTTCTATCCATGTGAATGTAGCATTTCGTTCGTTCGTCCAACACCGGGTTCGACAAGTCGGCCCGGGGACTTACCGCCTTGTACTATGTCAATGCTACCTGTAGTCGGACAAGTAGTATGTCGGCATCTAAGCCCTCTCTTTCCGTAAGCCGCAGCTCGCAGAGCGACTGTTCGGCAGGCAAGATTTAAAGGCAAGAAAGGGTGCCCATATGAAAAATGGCTAAGGAAAAAAGCATTCACATAACTTGCTACCGCCCGGCTGCTAAGAAGCCGGCCGGCCGACTTCTCACTTAACTTGCTACGTTCTAAATGGCCAAAGTACTTGCCTTCCCAAAATGGCCAACTACCTGACCTGGCCACAGACCGCAGAGCAGCCGGCAAAGGAAAAAGCCAAAGGAGCAGAAAAGCAAGACAAGTTAGAACTCGGCAAAGTTATTTTACATAAGCAAAAGGCCCTCGGCCAACATTCAACAGAGTTTGAATACACCCCCAGCGGGTGGAACTGCAAAAATTTAACGAGCTTGTTCGAGAGATTACAAAGCAGGAAAAGACAAGATAAAACTAGTCGCCTAGGCCAGAGGAGTAGCAGGCGGGTCCGGAAGGTTGGTGAAGTCGGCGGCGCCGGCTGGTGGAGTGGCCGGCTGGCGAGTCTTGGCCTGGTCAGCATCAGTAGCAGTCGGCGCACTCGCACGCGGCTCGTTGCTTGAGGCTCGATCGGGCTGGGGCTGGCCGTCCGCTCCGCCCTCTGGTGCGCCGTCTTCACCATCCTCCCCCTCTTCATCCTCGCCCTCATCGCTGGAGGCGATCTCCTCCACCGAATCTTCCTCATACTCCAGGTTCAGCCCGAACCAGTTGGGTGGCACCTCGGCTTACTCCTCGTTCAGCTCCGGGACGGATACGGAGGTGTCGGCGTAGTCGGCGATCGCCACCGTGTGATGAGTCAGGTCACGGCTAGCCGCCGCCAGCTCTGGTGCGGCCTCCTGCTAGAAGGTGGCTAGCTGGGCTAAGTCCAGGCCTGGGTACCAAGCCTTGACAAACTCCAGGGCCCTCCGAGCGCCGGCACGAGCCGCCGAGCCCTTCCAAGCCTCAAAGAGGCTGACTGCTACCTCCAGCCACTCAGCAGTCCAGCTGGGAGTGCGTGACATCTGAGAGTCCGGCCAGAGGGCAGTCAGTACCTGGGCCCCGACGTGCTGCTGACGGCGGAGCATCCGGTGGGACGGCTAGAGATGAGCGTGGATGGCGAGAACCTGCTCGCCGAGGGTCCGGGGCGCATTGGGCGCGATTTCCACACCAGCCCGTCGTCGCTCGTCACGGTGAGCCTCGATGGCCTGGCTGGCGGCAACGGCGTGTCCGGGGAAGAAGTCTGCGAAAGAAGAAAAAAGAAGTCAGAGGCCGGCTCATATAGCAGACGGCGGCCGAAAGGAAGGGAAGATAACTCACCGTCGATCATATCTTTGATCTCGCCGTAGCCGTCACTCAGAGCCTTCTCCCTCTCGGCCCAGCCTGAGCGCTCGGTCTCGAACTCGGCCTGGAGGGCTGCCTCATCGTCCTTCGCCTTCTTGAGCACCGCCTTGTGTTGATCCGCCTGGGCCGCTAACTCCTTGGCCAGGCGGTCGCACTCCTCAACCGCCTTGCGCCGCTCCTCCTCTTTGGTGCACAGTTTAGTTTGGGACTCGCCCAGGCGCTGCTGCAGGTCGGCGGCTGCCCCTGCAGAAGATAAGAAATAAAAAAACATCAACACCAAAAAAGAAGACAAAGTATTAGCCGGGAGATGCGGCCCGACTGCTCAGTAGTCAGCACGAACCTCAGGGGCTACACCAGCGGGTGCGCTGATGCGCCCCCGCAACAGAGAAAAGACAGAGGCTTACTCCCGCTATCGGACAGGTCAGTGGTCCGCTTGGCCAGCCCCCGGACATGGGAGTTGAAGGCGGCCGCGCGGATGTTGTGGTAGTCCTGCAACAAAGACAATAGAAGAGAAAAGGAAATGTTAGCACTCGGAACTTACCTTTAAGTTCCGAGCCGCCTGCTCAACAGCCGGCCCGGAACTCGGGGGCTACACCCAATGGGTGCGCTGACGCGCCCCCACGGAAGATTACAAGAACAAAAAACAACAAGCAAGAAACATACCCGGGCGGCCGTTCGCGTCGCCAAGAACGCCTTCGTGTACTGCTGGAGGGTGGCGCCTTGGGCTTGGAGCTGGGCCTGGATGTCTTGCACGGCCTTGTTCAGCACGCTCGTCCCGCCCCCAGGAGTCCACTCCGGTGGGGCGGCACTGCTGGCCTCGGTGTCTGGGGCCGATGAGCTTGCGGTCCCGATCTCCAGCGCCCGCGGTGCTGAAGCTGCCTTCACCACACGACGGCGCACCGGAGTGCGGACCGCGGGAGTCGGGCCCACCACCAACTCGCCACCGACTGGCGGCACTTGCGACGCGTCGCCGACTGGTCTGGGCGTCGATAGTCAGCGTGGGCGGGGGCACTTCCGCCCCCAAGATGACAGGGTCGCCCCCTTTCCTGTCCAGGACAGGCTGGCCGTCGCCAGCTCCTCTAGTCGGCGCCTGGCTCTCCGGCGCCGGCGGCATGGCACGCGGCGGTATGACAAGCCGTGGAGCCCGGCTGTGGGCCGCCTCCTCCTGCTACGCCTTGAAGGCCGCGTCCACCTTCTCCTTAGCCGCGGCGTCGGCTTGAGCCTTGGCCGCCGCATCGGCCTCCGCCTGCGCTGCCTTGGCCGCGTCTTCCTTCTCCTGCTCCGCCTTCTCCTGCTCCTCGCGCGCCTCCTGCACGTTCCGCTCCGTCGCCGCCTGGAGCACGGCGCACGGGTCCACGCGGCGGGGTTCTGTGGAGCCGTCAGGTGCCCCGGTTACCGAGGCTGACGGGATCCGCGAGAGAGAGAGCGGAGCACTATGAAGGGCATCGACGAGAAGCCGATAAGGAGACTAAAAGAAAGAAGGAAAGCAAACACAAAAGCAAGAGCTGAAGAATCGAAGTACTCACCCAGACGCGAACGGGAGCCGCTTCGGGGCCTTCTGGAATTGGGCCGCCTTCGCGGCGGCTTCCTGCCACCTGGTCGTAGTAGCTGTGTTCCTTGGCTTCTTCGGCCGGCTGTCGAACAACAACGAGTCTGCTCGGCGCTTCGGTGCGCCGCTTGGTGCAGTCGGCGCTGCCGAGGAGCTTGTGCTCGCCTTGTCGGTGCCGTGCGTACAGCGCGGCTCAGTCTCCTCTTCATCTCGTCCGGCCAGTCTTCGACGCCGCCTCCTCCGGAGCCGCCTGCTTCACCACCGGCACCTGTGGCGTCGTCCTCCTCGATGGCGGCTGCCCCCAAGTCAGGATCGTCCACGTCGCTTCTCCTCTGGTCCGGCATGAACACGTCGCCCGGCCCCAGAGCATCGGCGGCCGACTGGGTCGAGAAGACCTATATCATTGCTGACTGATCAGACGGCAAGCAAGAACTCGGACAAGTAAAGAAGAAATATAATTAAAAGACTTACCACAGGCGGAGGGTGTGCGCGGTCGTACGGCGGCTTGCCGAACTGCCAATCCTTCTCCAACAACTTGCAGATGGAGAAATAATTGACCATTCGGGACACCTCCACGTCCGGCAGCTCCCACGTACACATCCGGCATGGGTCCTGGTGCCCACTCATGCTGCTGATGATGTGGGGCCGGGCTTGGAGTGGGAGCACTCGGCGCGCCACATAGGCGGCCAGCAGGTCCGAGCCCTTGAGACCCTCCGACTCCGTCATCACATGAAGTCGGGCGAGGGCGGCGGAGGAGGCGGCCGAGGGAGCTCGGCTTGTACTGCCAGTTGGCACGCGGCTCTGCAGGCGGGCCGGCTACATAAGCTGGCAGGTTGATGTAGTCACTCGTTGAATGAATGTTCTTCATGTAGAAGTAGGACTTCTGCTACAGCTTGGCCGACTGCAGCAGGGAGATGGGCGGTAAGCGGTTCCCGGCACCGGGACACCGCGCGGCCATGAAGGATCCGTCCTTGGCCGCTGTGCCCTTCGCGGCAGTGCCGAGCTTGAGGTAGAAGCCCTCTCCCCAGAGCTCGAGAGTGGGGAGAGTACCAAGGTAGCCTTCGCACATGGTGACGAAGGAGGCCAGCAGCACCACCCTGTTTGGGGTAAGGTGGTGCGGCTAGACTCGGTAGAAGTTGAGGAAGGAGCGCAAGAAGCCGCTTGCTGGAAGGCCGAAGCCGCGAAGGAAATGGGACCGGAAGACTACGCGTTCGTCGTCCTCTGGCACCGGCGAGATTTCTGCCTCGGGGGGGGGGGGGGACGCGCACCTTCACGTTCGTCTCCCGGGGCAGCCGCCGTGTTTGATGAAGGAAGGACAGGTGATCGTCGTGGATGTTGGAGCCGTCCCAGTCGTCGTCCAGTAAGCACGCCATGGACGAAGGAGCTCGCCGGAGGTGCGGCGCGGTGGCGAACGGACGAGGTCGCGGCGGAGCGAGAAAGCCGCGACGAGGAGAAGCTCGGCGACGAAGAGCTGCGGCAGCGCTTCGGTGAGAGGAAGAGGCGCTGCGGCAGCGGAGAGAAGAAGAGGAAGAAGAATGGCGAAGGGAGAGGAGGGCGCGCGTGTGTCTGCCACCCTCCTCCACCCCCTACTTATAACCCCAGGCAGTGGATCCGAGGGGGCGAGAACGTGGGGGGTCGCGGGATTAAGTGCGCCCACTCCCCCACGATCCCACGGTTACTGCGCCAGTAAGGGTGTGTATTAACTGCCTCGGAAGCCCAACCATCCACCTCGGCCACAGCGGATCCGCGTGCGTGCCGAGGCCCTATAGTGGCGGGCCCCAGCCTACAGCGACGTCTCGTCGCACACGTGGGCTGGCAGGCCGGCCTGTCCTGCTAGTGCCGCATGGCAGGCAGGCAATGGGTGGCAAGTCTGACGTCTAGCTGGCGTGCCACCTGGCCCCCACCACGACGTTTCGAAATCAGAAGGCGGCCTGCCTGGTCACGGCCGGCTCCTAACAGTCGGCACTTCAGAAGACGGACGAAGCAAAGCCACCAAACCAGTCGGAGTAGGAAGCTGCTGAGGCTTCTCGCCTTTTCAGCCGCGGTGCCCCACCAGCTTCGGGGACTACTATCGGAGTAAATGACCACGGGTAGCCTCATCTCCTCCCCATGGAATTTCAAAACATCGGGGCCAACCGCGCCCCTCGGGGCCGGCTCGTCCAAGCGGCCGCCTGCTGGAAGGCGGCGGAGCCCAGAGGGCGGCCATGAGGCGGGCCGACTCCTAGCAGGCGGCCTCCAGGGAGGCCGGCTCCTGGAAGGCGGCTCCACCCTCCCTCGAAGTTAGTACCACATTATAACGACGAGACGGGGCGTGGCTACAGTGTAGCCTGCCGCCCCCGAATCCAGGGCGGAACGTGGCCACAGTGTAGTGTACTGGGCGGACATCCCCCGCCCGGCGCTGCACTGTTGCCATGCAGCCCATGACATCATCCATGGCAGGGGAAGCCATGCCTCCATGACGGGCTGTCGGTATGGTCCGCAGGCGGCGGGCCCTACCTGGCTGTGAGATGCCAGAAGGCGGCTGGCTGTGACCAGTCGGCGTGGGGGAGGACGACTCCTGAGCAGGCGGCCCTCCCCCTTCCTTGGAGTCTGTGCGCCATTAACGAGATAAGATGGGATGTAGCTACAGTGAGCGCCCGCCAGGCGGCGGAACTGTAGCCACGCTTCCCCCGACAAGGCCTCCGTCATCAAGGGCGAGGCTACAATAGCGAGCAGCCGACAGGTCCCGCAGGCAGCGGGCCCTACCTGTCGGCGGACAGGCCGGCAGCGGGCGGGACCCACCAGGCGGCGGGCCCCAGCAGCCGGCGGTGAAGCCGGCCACCAGAGTCACTGACGGCTGGGTCCCACACCCAGCCGGATTACCATTGTACCCTTGGGGGTAGGCCTATATAAACCCCCCAGGGCACCCATGCAAAGGGTTCAGCAACATAGACAACACACACACATAGAGAGTGGAGTAGAGCTAGCCTTGCCCCTCTTCCTCCTCTAGCCAAAGAGCTCTAGGAGCAACCTTGTAGCCACTCTATTGACATAGTGATCATGCGGAGACCCCGCAGAGCAGGACTAGGGGTGTTATCTCCTAGGAGAGCCCCGAACCTGGGTAAGATGCGTCAGCGCACATGTTTACGCCTTATCCCATTTCCAGGCACTGGCGACGTACTACTCTCCCCCACCATGATAAGCCATCCTTTGGCATATGCCGCACGACACCCCCGACAAGAACCATAACATCCAAAGGCAGTGCATCATGAGAGAATAAAGTTCTACAAAAGATCTCCTTCCCAACCTTAAACCAAAGTTCAAAATATCAAGTACAGTGCATGAGAGGCATAATGAGTTGCCCCTCCAGTCAACATTATGGTTATGATGCACTATCATTAAGGAGACTTTGTTGCAGTTTCTTCCCCCTTGGCCAAGGGCACCTTGACCAGCTCCTCTTCTGGCTTTCTCTTGGGCTTCTTGGCCAGCTTGTCCTCTAGCTCCAGCTCAGCAACCTTACAGAAAGAGGTAGTGAGATTTTTGACAACTGTTTTTTGAGCAATGGGAGGAACAACATTACAAGGAAGACATTTTGTGTTTGAGCAAGAATTTCTTTTGTAACCAGCATTATCCTTCTTTGTACTGTCACCCCTCCTTACCTCGGTTTCAACAAGGGGAGTTTTGTCACTTCTTCTCTTCCTTAAATTATCAGGCCGAAAAGGCTGCAGAAGGGCCTGTGACTCTCGATCTTGCTGGTTGGAGGGAACTCCAATGTTTTCCTTATTCTTGTCCATACCTTGCCTCCTCTCAAGAGCATTTGTCTGACAGACAAGGGCATTAGAAGTGTCGATGCAACAAACCCTGACGTATGTTGCCCGGACTGTACACAGGCTCAAGAGCAAGGTTGCAGCATCCAAGATAAGGCCAAGCAGAAGAGATAGCTCTTTGAGAAATCAAAGGGCAGATCAAGAAGACCAAGACAATACAAATGAGCAAGTTACCATTAAGGAAAAACCTACCTTGCCGGGCAGACGAGCCTGGCAAGGTCGAGATCACAGAGAAGACAAGTCTCAAGACTCCCCCGGCAAGCTTGCCGGGTCCGGCGAGGGCGGGTCGCCCCACCAAGGCTCCACCACTCCACCTCACAGCAAACCAAGTCACCTATCAGCGTGGTGTCAAGCCCCCAGGTTATTAAGTGGCTGTCATTTGGCACGAGGCAGCCATTTCTGATGAAGAGCACCCCTAAATGACACCCGTCCAGAAGACGTGTCACACAGACACGAGAGAAGGTGCCTGAATAGCACGGCAAGGCTTGCCAGGTTACACCCATGATGTGATACTAAGTGGCGCATCTACTGTACCTTGTCCTGTCTACAGAGTTAGGTATGATGGCACTGTTTGCTATCTAATCAACAAGTAATGACTTATTTGCCATTGTGGTGACCGCTTGACCTATAAAAGGAGGGTCGTGGCAACCTTAGAAAGGATTCAGACCCTTGTACACTCATACGCGCGTGGCTGCTCTCGACCCTAGGCAACCTTGCAGGGCTAGAGCGCCGTGTCTCCACAACGGTCCTTTCGTCAATCCAACAAAGTAGGAGTAGGGTTTTATGCCTCGCGGCGTCCCGAACCTGGGTAAAGACTGCCCGTGTCATCACTTCCGTGCTGCTCTACGCTCTCCGCTCTTTGTGCAACATGCTCTTCGCCCTTGCTGAACCACAAGGGGCCGATGGCCCCATAGCTAGCCGTTGAACCACGACATCTTTGGCGCGCCAGGTAGGGGGGTCGCTTGCGCGAACCTGAGGGTGTAAGTAGCGAGTCATCTTCATCATTGTTTTCTTCATTGACGACTTCATCATCCATTATGCCCAAGAAAAACTCCGGCGCTACATCTATTCCGTCCACCTCGAACCCCCTCGCATGCGGCCACTGATGCCATGGGAGCTACGGGGACGCATGGGGACGTGGACGCTGCGGGGGACGTGATCAGTGCAGGCGGCGGCATCACCGTTCCCCTGCGGCCAAAACGGGAGCGGGAGGCGCCGGAGGAGGACAACTTCAACAACATCCCAGCGGCCATGCCCCACAATACGCGGGTGGGGAGATATTCCATCTCTGCCTCTCCACCCCCACTGAAGGACGCAGCCACAGCGATGGCACTCGCTCTGGGGCAAACCGCAACCCTCTAGCTGCCCCCGCTCCGGGTGCGGCTATAGAGCATGCACCGTCCCTAGGACAAGCTAGCCTAGACGATGCGCCGAATGGGGTTGCAAATCCCAAGCACATCCACCTCATCACCATGCCACCCTAGCGAGCGGCTCGCAGCGACGAGAGCACAACGCTGTCGCTACCGGCACCGTCAGAAGCCAGGCGACGTCGTGATCTGCGTCATTGTCTATGCCAAGAACCACTTCGGAAGCCATGGCGCGGGCCCAACTCCTGTTGAGATTTCCACCGACTGCCGATCAGATGGATGAGTGGAGAGCCAACATTCAGATCCTGATTGGTTTCGCTGAGGCGGGAGGATCACAGTGGGCAGGCCCGCCACAGCCTCCACAGGCAACGACAAGCCCGAGCCGCTGGCCGTACCGAAGGGCCCACCCCCACGGTGCAGTCCCCTCCATGACAGCCAGCGCAAGGGCCGCAGCCAGAGCCACGTGACGAAGAACCCAACGACGTGTCGATGGCTTCATCTGATCCTCGGACAAGTCCTGGAAGACACGCGGAGGTAAGGCGCATGCGTCACCATAGAACGACGCCGCGAAACTCTGTGCCAGTCTGACAGGCGCAGTGCCCGCGTTGTCGATGAGCCCGTGCCCGGTGGAGACGGATACATGGCTTTCGAGGTTGGGTGCCCCGCCTTCACTCGCGAGCTACGGCAAGTCCGTTGGCCATCTGCCCATATGTTCAAGCCAGAGATACCAGAAAAGTACGATGGAAGACTGAACCTGACAGAATTCTTGAGCATCTACACCATCGATTTCAAGCCGCCGAAGGAAGAGATGAGAAGGTATTCGCCAGCTACTTCCCTTTGGCACTCAAGCCAAACGTGAGGTCGTGGCTGATGCACTTGCCAAAGAACTCCATCTCGACCTGGGCTGACATGTGCCATGAGTTTGTTGGCGCCTTCACGGGCGGCCATCAATAACCAGGGCGGCCCAGCGATTTGCAGCTCCTCCCACAGAGGGAAGGAGAGAGCTTGCGTAAGTACATGCAGAGGCTCAGCTGGGTGCACAGGAACATTCTAGACATCCACCCGGCAGTTGTGATTGCTGCATTCCTATCCAACGTACGCAACCGCAGGATACGTTCCAAGATGAACTTTCGGTTGCCCAAGACTGTGAATGAGTTGTACACTTTGGTGGATAAGTGTGCCCGAACAGAGCAGGGGAGGCGACTCCCCGGAGAATAATATAGCATTGACGTTGACTCAGAGGACGACGACAATGCCACCAATCAGAAGAAGAAGAACAAGAAACGCAACAAGAAGCGCAAGGATAAAGCAGTGCTGGCTGTTCAAAGATCAAACAATCCTAGTACCGGCAAGAAGGCCAAGACCAAGGCTCCTGGCAAAGAAGTTTCCTCGTGCTCCGAGGCTGCTGAGAAGGCTAGGAATGCTGATGGGCCATAATGCAAGATCCATCGAACCACGGGCCACGATCTCTAAGAGTGTCATCAGGTTGAGCAACTCGTCAAGAAGCAGAAGGCTGAGTACGAGAAGCGTGACAAAGAGAGAGACCAAGATGGCATTGGCGGGAAGGGCCGAGGTGGCTGAGGAGGTTGCCCCAGTAAGGCCCCTCAGTATCAAGGGAAACCCGCCAAAGGTCGTGAGAAGAAGGAATGCGATGACGAGAGTGATTAAGTAGATGAAGAGGAAACCAGGCAGCAGGAGTTCCAGAAGTTCACTAACGCCCTATGCATCGACGGAGGTGCATCCTTGCACTCCTCTCACCGCCAGCTTAAACAGTGGGTGCATGAGGTCAATGCCATGGAGCCAGCAGCAGATTCTCGGAAACCACTCAAGTGGTCCCGCACGCCCATCATCTTTAATGAAGAGGATCAACCTGACCGCGCCACCACAGTAGGGTGCTTGTCGTTGTTGGTTTCACCAACGGTCCGCAACCTCAAGGTCACAAAGATGTTGGTTGATGGCGGGGCTGGGTTGAATCTGATTTCTCCCAAGGTCATTAGCAAGCTCCAGATTGTAGACGAAGACCTCAAGGTTACTGGTACTTTCCAAGGGATCAACCCTGGTAGTCGTCCTAAGGGAAATATCACACTTTCGGTAACATTCAGGGGAGAATTGGACTACCGAACTAAGAAGATCGTGTTTGATGTGGTTGATCTCCCCCTGCCGTACAATGGAATCCTTGGTTGCCCAGCCCTGGCAAAATTCATGGCGGCATCCCACTATGCCTACAATACACTGAAGATGCTAGGGCCAATGGGCTTCATTTCCATCCCATCCGACAAGAAGGGCGCAACCATAAGCCTGGACAAGACGTGCCGAGAAGCAGCCGCTACCGAGGCCTCGGAAGCTACCGCTCCCGCCAAGGAAAGAAAGAAAGGGAAGAAAGCTAGTAAGGAATTTGGGAAGCGCGCCTCTTCAGAGGGCGCTGTGCCTGTTGATGACTTGCCAGAGAGTTCCAATAGAAAGAGATCAAAGGTTGCCACGCCTGCTATGAAGAAGGTCCCGGCAGGGCTGGTTGGCGCTGATGGTACATTTATGATCGGCTCCACCCTTGACGAAAAATAGGAAAGCACGCTTGTTGCCTTCCTGTGGGCGAATGTCGATGTGTTTGCTTGGCAACCATTTAATATCCCCGGTGTTCCCAGGGTGGTAATCAAGCACCACCTTGTTGTCTGCCCACGTGCCCGGCCCGTCAAACAAAAGGTCCAAAAGCAAGCTTTGCAGTGGCAGAAATTTGTTGCTGAAGAGATCAAGAAACTTGACGCAGCTGGTATGGTCGGAGGAGTATTGCATCCAACGTGGTTGGAAAATCCAGTGGTAGTGCACAAGGCGAATGGGAAATGGAGGCTTTGCATAGATTTCACAAATCTGAATAAAGCATACCCGAAGGACCCATTCCCCTTCCCGCGCATCGACCAGATCGTGGATTCCACCTCTGGGTGTGACCTGCTTTCCTTCTTGGATGCCTACTCCGGGTACCACCGGATTTTTATGTCCCAGGAAGATGAAGATAAGACCACGTTCATAACTCCACGCGGCACGTACTGTTTTGTACGGATGCCCTTTGGGTTAAAGAGCACTAGATCCACCTTTGCAAGAGCAGTACAGATTAGTTTCAAGTCCCAACTGCACAGGAATATTGAAGCCTACATGGACGATATAGTGGTCAAAACCAAGGACAAATCAACTCTCATTCAGTACTTGGAAGAAGCCTTTGCAAATCTGCACAAGATCAACTTGAAGCTAAACCCAGAGAAGTGTGTGTTTGGCGTTCCTTCTGGCAAGCTACTTGGCTTCTTTGTGTCTCACCGGGGGATAGAGGCCAACCCACACAAGATCAAGGCCATCGAGCAGATTCAAGCACCCAAGACAGTTAAAGATGTGAGGCGTTTGACTGGATGTGTTGTCGCGCTAAGCAGGTTCATTTCCAAGTCCGCTAAGCGTGCCCTGCCTTTCTTCAAAATCCTGAAGAAAGCAGGGCCCATGGAGTGGACTCCGGAGGCAGACGCTGCACTACAAGATTTGAAAAGCTATCTTTCCTTTGTTCCCATCTTAGTCACTCCTAAACCACAAGAGTCATTGCTGCTATACCTAGCGGCAACTAATCAAGTGGTTAGTGCAGCGCTGGTGGCACAGCGGGAGGTAGATGAAGGAGCAGTCATGACTACCGTCCCCTCCTGAGAGGAAAGTGAAATCTTCCCGACAAGGTCAGATGCAGATCAAAACAAGGAGGAGCGGGGCAATGGAGACAGTTCCAAGGTCACGGCCAAGTAGAAGGTGGTGCAGCGGCCAGTGTATTCCATCAGCTCCCTGCTGCAGGGGGCTAGATCGAGGTATTCTAGCATGCAAAAGTTCATCTCACTACAAAAAAATACACCTCCGTGATGATACGTGTTTGTCACAGTAGTTCACGTTTTCTGTCATGCATCTACATCCATGACGATTTTATGACAAAATCAAGACAGTCATACCTGTGCTGTCGTACAAATGTTCCATGACATTACCAAAATTATCATCACAGAAGTGTTCACTTCCATGACGATAAATGCCGCGTCATGGAAGTGCTTTCCTCAAGGGTAACCAACACGTTGCATCCACCGTAATGGGTCGCCGTTAAGCTATCGGGTCCGGTTTTGGATCCGATAACCCGCTAACAGCCACGACCAATGATGATTTTCCACGTGTAAATTTCTCATTGCCAACAGAACCACGTGTCAGCTCCGCGTTGGCACAGGTGTCACTCAGCCAATGGGCAAGATGCGCCTATGATACGTTGATACGTGGACTGGCCCAAAAGTGGCCCATAAAGATTAAATGGGCCGGCCCAACTGAAGGCCCACAAGATTTTGTGGACCATAATGGGCCGGCCCAGCTAAAGGCCCACGAGATTTTGCCGACCATAATGGGCCGGCCAGCTAAAGGCCCACGAGATATCACCGACCATAATAGGCCGGCCCAGCTAAAGGCCCACAAGATTTTGAGAACACTAGTGGGCCGGCCCGTTAACAGGCTGCGATGTTTTAGGCCAAATGCCAGCCCATATTTGATCTGATCCATTAACAGCCTGCCACGTTCGGGGCCCAATAAAGGCCCATATGAGATCCGGCCCGTTAAAAGCCTACCACGTTTTGGGCCAAATTACGGCCCAGATCAGATCCGGCCCTTTAAGAGACTTTGGGCTAAATTATGGCCGATACCAGATTCGGCCCGTCAACTGGACGCTATGCTTTTCGGCCCACTTGCTAAAGGCCCATTTAGTAATTCGGCCTGATATTAGTTTCGGCCTGTTAAAGGCTTGTTTAACATTTCGGCCCTATATTTATTTCGGCCTGTTAAAAGCCCGTCATATAGTTGGGCCTAACTACGGCCAGGTTTGCATCCGGCCTGCTCACAGCCGATAATCTGATTGGGCCAAACAAGGACCGAGATAATTTTGGCCTGTTAACGGCCCGTGATGTGATTGGCACAATCATGGGCCGGGGTCTATTTCGTCCTGCTGCCGGCCCGTGAGCTGTTCGGCACGTTTCAGGCCCAACCTACTTTTCAGCCTCCTAAAAGCCCATTGAGTTTTCTTGCGAAATAGGGCCGGCGGTTTACTCAGCCTATTAGAGGCCCGAATCTACTAGTGGGCCAGTTTACATTTAGCCCTGTTAACGGACCCATTACGTAGTGATTTGCATGACGACCAGGTTATGTATCGTAATTTTACGGTTTAGCCGGTTTACTGTGAAGACAGGATATATATAGAGTAAAATAACTACAGAATCGTGAATATAGACTATACAATAAAGAAATTATGGCATATTACATCCACTGGGCATCAAAGTTTGCCACTATGATAATAAAGCACAAGCAGACAGCAGATTACATACACCGGGCATCAAAGATCGCCACCAGTGCAAATAAACACGCCGACAAAATAATATACAAAACCGACAGCACTTCAATAGAGTTCAAGAAAGGTTAGTCTTGCTCGGGAGCTGCAGCACAAGCAGCTAAGCAAGCTGATGAGACTGTGCTTGTTTGACACTTATATCCTCCTCACTCTGAAAGATAAACAAGCAGACAAATGACAGGTTTTGCACATATAACTATCAGTGCTGACAATTCATCACATTTCTTACTGACAAATAAAGTGACACAGTTTAAAATAACATTAACACAATATGTTATTGTTCAGGTTAAGACATGGCAGGAAATGACATTGTGAAGGAGTTGACAGCTTCACGACACCACTGGGTTACTGATGAAGAACTCATAAGTTTCAATGGTTAGTGTGCTGTCAATTTATCCCATTTCAGATTGGCAAATAAAGAGATGGTTTAAATAATAGTAGAATGATATGACATTGTTCATAGTTAAGACATTGCAGAATAGGACATTGTGCT
The DNA here is from genome assembly GCF_002575655.3 of Aegilops tauschii subsp. strangulata. NCBI lineage: Eukaryota > Viridiplantae > Streptophyta > Magnoliopsida > Poales > Poaceae > Aegilops > Aegilops tauschii. The sequence goes on from NC_053039.3 coordinate 157,175,192, forward strand.
GTAGTGGGTAGGTTCACCACACCACTGGATTACGGATCAAGAACAGAAGCATACATGTAGTGCAAAAGAACATCACTTGCTCTCTATAATTTAATTTAAATGGTATGAAGAAGGAACTTGGTTGTACAACTGATAACTTAAATTGAGAAGGACAAACTTTTGTTTATGAACTACATAATAAACTTTAAACATGCAATTTGATGCAAACACCAAAAAATAAACAGCTATTCCAGTCATGCCTAACCAAATATATACAACACAGTTTGAAGGCTTGAGAAGGACAAAATTACATTATTGGTGAAGACAGGCTCTATAAAGCCCTTGTCCATGCTGATGGGGGGGCAATTCAAGAAGTTTACCACATAATCTTCTTCATAAGCATTGCCTTTATTCTACATTTTGTTAAGAGTAAATATAGATGTGATAATATAAGAAAAATGGAGAATATTTAAGATAAGATGAAGAGTGATGCTACATAACCAAGTAGCTATAAATGTAAGTACAGTGATACAGGCAAAAGGTACAGCCAAGAGCAATGCAGAGCTAAACTTCTTTAGGACCATCGGTGTTATCCAACCTTATGGTAAGCGTAAATATAGATCTGATGCGTAGAAAATGGAGGGCAAAGGAAAACAAGCTGCAGTGATGGTACATGAGCAACTACCTATCAATATAAGTACACTGATAAAGGACAGCAGGTACTTACAAGAACAATGCAGAGCTAAAAAAATTCATTGGAGTTGGATATATTCTACACTAATGTAACCATTCATGCAGATTATATAATTTGGAGCGAACAATTGATAAGCAAGCTATCATGCATACTGCTGTCACATAATGAACTAGGTATGAATGCAAGTGCAGTGATACAGGACAACACGTACTAACAAGAGCAAACCAGCGGGCAGCATATTTGCGATATCCTGTCATTCTTTTCAAGCCGGAATTCATCTTCGAGCTGATTTCGTGCAAAAAAGATCCGTAAGGCACATGCGGAAAAGTAGAAGTTCAAATTGTCATGTGATATCATAGACAGTACCTCATCCTGGGAACGAGACCAGTGCATAACAAGGTTTTTCCATTCAATTTCTTCTCAATTTAGCACAGGAGACTTCACCGGAAATTAGTCTATAGACTTGCCATCAAAGTGTGATTTCCTCAGGTAACACCGATACTGCTGTAATGCTTCCTTGGAAAGCGCAAGCAAGCTTTGCTTGTCATGACTATCCAGATTAACCCTCGCCTACTTACAACAATGTAATGTAAATCATTGATGTGTTCAATCAGCAGAAAATAGGAAAATAATCACCATGAATAATAGCACTTACACGTAAGTGAGACAGGAAGATGTGAAAATGGTGTTTGTCTTCACTATAATCTTCCCATGATAGGAATATATGCACGTAGTACCTAAAAACATTGAAAGCATTGTGTTTTAAACTGCGAATAACTGGAATTGTGTTCCAATCTGCAGGAATTGGTCGTCTCTGTAGTTGGGATAGGTCTTCAGTCGGTGGACTTGTTGTACTTTTTGCTGGAGTGGGATTTTTCTATGGTACGACTGGTGCTATGGCAACTGAAATCGGCATACCTTTTGCCGGAGTGCAGGTCCTGTGTGGTGGGGCTAGTGGTGTGGCCAGTTAAGTATGTGTACAGTCTGCTGGAGTCTGTCCTACATTTTGTGTCACTGGTTGTACAACCAATATAAGTGGGGTGTTGTCTGATTTCTCCGGCACCACCAAGTTTTTCAAGGACGTTGCTGGTGCTCCTTCAGGTTCGGCAATCACCCTCTTCCTTTTGATGTCTGATGCACAAGAACAGCATTTGAGTGAAAAAACATGGTATGATGACAGATGGAATATGTATTGATAATGGATGGGCATGGCATCTTGACATATATGATGAGTAAACTAAGCAGATGGCGGTGCAACAAAGTAGAAGAAATGCAAGACAACATATGCAAGATACGTGCAATCAATAAAACCTTGTCAAATTAGAACAGGCACCTTGATGGGTGAACAAGACAAGCCATCTGCCTTTGACTCCTCGAGGTTAGAATAGTCATTAGGATCATATTCTGAACAAGAATCTACAGGTGGGAGCGTATGAGTCTCATTGCATCCAGAATGGCACTCAATGCCTTGGTGCCAATTTTGTAAGTTGTTGCAGTGTTCCACAATATTCTTCTGATGGGCAGATTCTGATATTCACTGTAATTACGTATAATATCTTAGAACCATGAAAACATAAATAGTAGTGAGATTATCTTTGTAATGCAGGGGATATTCTAATATAGGGGTGCCCCTGTAAACCCTTATGTGCTATCACTGGATTCTGATGAGAGAGCTCATGTGTGTTGTAATATGGTGCGTGCATTAATATAATCTGGCACAAGTACACACAAAAATAGGCTCCAGAAGTAAGGATAGTTGGCAGATGATAGGTTCATAATATATTGTATAGAGAGTATTGACAAACCATGATAACAAGAGCACACATCAACTAGGAAGATCGTAGTGTACATAAAAGGGGTACACCATAACCACGATATATAAATCGGGAAAGTGGAACTGGCCGGAAAATACAGTGTTGTATTGTCAGTACTAATTGAAAGCCTATCGATCACGTATAGGCCAGCTCTATCAGCTCTTGACTGCAGATGTCCTTGCTCCCCTTCCTGACAAGGAACATACTGTACGTACAAAATATAGAATAACAAAAGAGGAACATGTTAAAGAACAGAAGAGGAAGCTTATTCTTGAGGTTCCGCTTCATTGCATACAATGTTGGTTGCCCACTCATGATGAATCACAGCGCCCAAGGAAATGCAATTCCATGCGGTCTCTCTATATATGGCCACATGCATTTGGAACCTGACCAATTAAATGTGTGTCTGTTAACTAATATCAGTATCATATCACAATTTGTATTTGAAGAAGTAAGCTTTGGACTTATGATTGGTGTGTTTTTTAGCTTCAAGAGTGGACTGCTGCTAGTGCGACACAAAGCAGGTACACAGATCATAGTGTAGATATAACGGGAAAACCGTAAGCATCGGGAGTAAAATCAGCAAAGTGGAACTTGCTGGAATATATGTGCTAGTATTGCCGGTGCGGATAGAAAGACTTCGGATACTAGCTCTCTTCAACTGAAGGTGCGATACTGTTAATATCAGTGTAACTCTCAAAGGTGACACAACTCCCCGCATTTCCTTGCTAATCTTATAGGATTCAAGTGGGCAGGCCACTACAAATCCTATTCCTATCTTTACAAAATCCTACGAATCAAAGAGGCTCGAAGAGTTCAAAGTGTCCATCACAACCGACCGTATAGACCTCTACAATGCCAATGTCCCTGCTCATCTTCACTACAAGGAACATACTATACTGCTATCATACTCCCTCCGTTCCAAAATACAAGTCTTTGTAGGGATTTCCACCATGAATCACATACAGATGTATACAGATACATTTTAGAGTGAAGATTCACTCATTTTGCTCCATATGTAGTCCATGGTGGAATCTATACAAAGACCTGTATTTAGGAACGGAGAGAGTACTTATTAAAGAAGAACGGAAGAGGAACATGCTAAAGAAGAGCAAGCAGATTTTGGATAATAAAATGTTCTTTGCGCAGTGCCCACTCATGATGAACCAGAGCGCATTAAGAATGCAACTCCATGTTGTCTCTCTATATGTGGTGCACGTGCTTCTCAAAAGTAAAGTAGGAACATTAGCTGACCAATTAAACGTTATCTATTTTAGTAATATCAGCATCATATCAGATTCATATTTGAGCAATAGTTTGGAATTATGAGTGGCACGTTGTTTAGCTTGATGGACTCAGGAGCAGTGCTAAGCAGGTACGATGATGGTATTGAATATAAAGGCATGTCTGCATGCAAGTCACATGACTTTTGTCATTTGGGTCAGTCAAACATTTCAGGCGGTTGGATGAAGGTCCTACATCTCCTAACCCTTCTTCCTCCTCGTCTCTGATTCTTCCCATAAAGAACACCGCACGGGCCGCCGGCCGAACCACCGGCCCCGACCCCCCAGCCCTCCCCTGAACCGCCCCCACCGTCTGTGTTCCTCCGCCACCCCCACACCCACCCCCGCCCCCACCCGCGTCAAGTTTTCTTCATTCGGCGAGGCCCCACCACCGCCCCCACAAACACCATCCCCACCCGAGCCCCTTACTTCGCACCGGCGAACTCCGGGGAGCTCTCAAAAATTGACTGACCCAATTTTGAAATTTAGTCTACTGTCATTTAACTAGTGTGGAGTATAAAAGGGGAAAACAATAAGCATTGCGAGTATAGTGTCGAGCGTGCCATGGTGGATCTGAAGGTGCAAACCGGACAAAGGCAACTTCGCAACCAATGTTTTCTTTCAACTAACAAGTAAGTGATGGACAAGAAATCGGAATAAAGTAGTGGCGATCTATTTTCTTGCTGCGATAAATAAGTTGAGGAGATACGAAAGAGTACCGCCTCTGGTGCGGCGCCGTGTATGCATCTGCTGAGAATTTGAAGGTGTTGTGGTAGCGATGGCTGTCGGCGGCGTGGAAGCAGATCTAGGAGGGTAGATGGTGGCGGCAGGGTGCGGTGGACGAGACGGTCGTAGGAGCGGCGCCGGCAAGGTGGACGATGGCGGGGATGAAGCGAGAGGACGGGATGCAAGGATCCTAGTCCGAAGCCGTGGATGAGATTGGTCGATCTCTTGTAATGGACGACGGCCTCGGGGTATCAGCTCCGGCATGGTGGAGGAGGACGTCACACCATGGGGTGGCAGACGGAGGAGGCTGGGGTGGAGAGGGTGATTTGGCGCCCACGGAGTACGAATGGGGAAATGGAGGGAGAGAGGAAGGGGGAACCATGTCTTCAGGCCGCGCTTGTCTCAAGTGCAAGGAAATTTACAAACTTAGCCCCCATTTAAAATTTCCTACATCACAGCAATATTAGTCGGTTGGGGATAGGACGGTAATCTCGCATACAGCGAATATTTGCCGACGAGAGTTTGTTTTTTGGCGCCCACCGTGTATGAATCGGGGAGGGAGTCAATTTCAGCCGAGGAGACACTATGTTTTGGCGCCCATCGTGTATGAATCCAGGTGAGAGGCGGTTATGTCATGTTTGAGTGAAATTACAAACCTACCCCTATCGAAACCTATAGAAATTGAGCCCATAGGCTTTGCGTGTCCGGGATAGGCAGTAATTTCCATCTCCAGATTTTGCTTTCGGGCGGTTACTGCGACTTTCCCCGCTTCGTTCAAATTTTTGCAGAGCAAGAGCGCACGTTTACCGTGCCAACTCAATTCAAATCCAGTTTGTATTCTATTTTTGTTCGGGCAGGATCCATTTTCGATTGGAATAAAATTCTATATACATCATTTTTTATATATACTTTCAAAGGCACAACAAAGAATTCTGCTCCTTTATATGTATAATATGATTTACAAATACAATGTTCTCAAAATCATAAGGTTGAATTCAAAAAAAATTAAACGAAATTATGTTCTACTAAAATGTATCGATAGGTAATATCTACATATTAAATAACATAGATGCACGTGAATTCATATGAGTATGCATGCTTGATAGATCAATTTTGGTTCGAGTATGAATTACATGTATCATCATCTCGAATTCAAATATTTGAATCCCTTTTATGTTGACTCCTTTCACGCCCATCTCTCTCGCATGCTCCTTCATGTAGCTATCATTCTCTTTTCTCCAGTTCACCCGCACGCTCACTTCATGTTTCTCCTATCTTTGCAAACATGGTCTCTCGACGTCTCCCTTTAGAAGTGTCACACTCTCCCTATCATTATCTCTCACATGTCTACCGTTCTCTGGTATCACTAGGTACCTAAGCTTTCTTTTTAACCGCCACAAAGTGGGGTAGCTAGCATAACGGCACGCCAGTGCCAACTTCAGTACTACAGTATGAAACAATACCAAACAGTAAAATTTTAGCTAGAGTCACCAAAGAAAGTTACTGCCACGCCCCGGGCCAAGGCCCCTGTTGCTCGGGGCCTGGCTACGCCACTGCCGCCACACACACAGTCTCACTCGTCTTTCACTTTGTCTTTCTCTCTATGGGGTTCTCTCACACACTAAAATTACTCTCTCCTGCAGACACAACATTTGTTGCGGTCTCCTTTCCGTCTCCATCCCGATCAGACAAACTCCCCTCCCCCCGCTCTCTCTCTCTCTCTCTCTCTCACACACACACACACACAACTCCTGCTTCCACTCCCCTTCCTGACTACCATCTCTCTCTCACACACACACACACAAAACTCTCGCTTTCGCACCCCCCGACCCGTATTTCTCTCACAATCATTAATCGAGTAGCCTCTAGATAGGTTTATACACCCGCACACTCGTGCTTCCACTATCGCGTACATGTCTCTCTCACGCTCCTTGTATCTATGTAGATTTTTCATCCCTTCTTGACACACGCCCTCTTGATCGTGCACACACACACACTATCACCTCATTTTAAGTTGATATCTCTCGCACACACACACTCTTTGTATCTTTGTCACACATGCACTCCGTCCTCCTCTCTCCCTCTCTCTCACACACACAACACACACACATGGGCTTTTTGCAACAACTAGCAAGATGCCCTTGCATTGCACGGAACATCAAGATGCATTTGTATGAGTATTTTATCTTGTGGGAGAAAAGGATGAACGAGGGAAGGCCTTATTTGCAAATGTGGAGAGGGGTGTGGGTATCTTTTTGCAAAATTGCCATACTTTCCTTCCTATCGATCAGATATAAATCGGATGGCCTATATTGCAGGATGGCAGGCACACCATCATCACCAACTCTGTTTTTATATCTACTCTTATAAAAAGCATAGTCGGTGATGATGGTGTGCCTGCCATCCTGCAATATAGGTTGTCCGGTCTATATCTAACGGATAGGAAGGAAACCATGGCAATTTACCCGCACTCCTCTCCACATTTGCAGATAAGGCCTTCCCTCTTTCATCCTTTTCTCCCACAAGATCTTGATGTTCCGTGCAACGCATGGGCATCTTGCTAGTAAGAATATAAATTAGAGATATACCACTTCTCGAATCTTGAAACGAACAACATTCCTCCCTTATATCATCAAAACCGCCAAAGGAATATATTTTGAGTTAGACATAACATATTTTTAGTGATACACGTATTTCAAAACTAGACTCTTTTTTCTATCAAATCGGTGAATATGTATTAATCTACTTTGATCATGTGGCAATGCGTTGGCACATTGCTAGTAGTTTTACTACTGTATAATGTTTTGGACACCAGACAAACGGTGGAGTACATATACGAAGAGAAGAGGCGCACGCATGCAGTCGGTCTCTTGCTGTCTCGCACACATGAGAGTTATGTAAAGGCACCATTAACAAATAAACCCTAAAACCCAAGGCGCACGATTGCTACATGCGCGGGTACCGGGTAAGTGGTGGAGCGCACCTTTGTAGAATAGTCAGCTCACGTGATAATTTGATCCGTAGGAGTTGCTGGTCGGGACCACAGGTGAACGACCTGGAGGTGGTGGCTCGCCAGTTGCCATAGATTGAGTAGCCACGTTTAAAATATCATTTTTTAGCGGGGTAAGAGTTCTGATTTTCAATGGCGCGTTATAAGTACTTAAGTAGTTTTTAGAACGATTGGTATGGAGCGAAAATGGAATTCATAACTACTACCTCCTTGGCGTATGGTTGTATGGGTTTATGTTGCGAGATGTTGTACCTGGTAGTTCTAGGGCAAATACTATGGTTTAGATGTTGGTTTTCAGTAATGAAAATCGGAAGAGGGAAACCCTTCTTTGATGAAAAAAACTACTACCTCCGTCCTAGTTTACTAGTCCCCATCGTATTTTGGGTCAAAGTTTGTCACGAATTTTACTTGTAACTAGCAAGATGCCCATGCGTTGCACGGAACATCAAGATGCATTTATATGAGTAGTTTATCTTGTGAGATAAAAGGATGAACGATGGAAGGCCTTATTTGCAAACGTGGGGAGGGGTGTGGGAATCTTTTTGCAAAATTGCCATAGTTTCCTTCCTATCCGTCAGATATAAATCGGACGGCCTATATTGCAGGATGGCAGGCACACCATCAACACCAACTCTGTTTTTTATTAGAGTAGAGAAATGTGAATGGAAAACGAGATTTTGTTATACCCAAACAAAAAAGGACTGGAGAGATTGATTTCTCTGACATGGACACGACCTCTCATAGCGCAGGCATTGAACTGCCGCGCCGGCCAAGAGGGTCCCACTCGCTGCAGGCCCGGCTGAACATGCCTCCTCGCTGCATGGAACCGGCTTCAGACTGCCCCGCCTGCCTCCATTGAATCCGCGCATGTGCCGGCAACACGTCCTTCTGCGAGCCGGCCGGCATTTTAGAACACAAAAAATGATCAAAATATAATTAATTATGCATGGTCTTGACTTGTTATGCTCGCACTGGTAGCAGGAAATAGAGGTTTTTCTTTATTTATAACTCTCCTCACATTTTTTGGCTTTGAAGTGAATAATGGTTGTTGACATTATCTATGAATGTGCAGATATCTATGAACATGAGTTTAATGTGGAAGTTGAACTTGGAATGTTGGGCTTGCGCATGAACTATACCATGTCCAATGCTTCGTCTGTTATTGTTTGGAAGTAATTGCTGTTATTACATGACCCTAAAAAAATTATTTTGTGCCATATCAGTAGATGCCCGGACATCACAACAGGCATGCTAACTGGATAACCATTTGAACCTAGCTATTATGAAGGAAAATTTGTATTGACAACAGTTTTAGATAGCAGGAGACGCCTAGCCTGCTCTGCCTCTGCTAGCTTCTTTCTGGCTTCTTCCATCTCTTCTTTGTCTTGGGTGAAGAGAGCATCTGATTGCTCTTTTCGCTTCTTCAGGAACTCAACTACATTCTCAAGGGTTGTTGCACGCTTTTTTCAGCCTTTACTAGAGCCATGAGGACACGAAAAGTTGACGACTCCACCTGGCTTGTGTGTAATCCAACATCATTTGGGAATTTGCACCTTGTGTCTAATCCAGCATCATTAGGGAACTGGCATCTTGTGTGTAATCCAGCCTCATTTTGGAAACATGATCTCGAGGTTGACCATACTTCCCTCCTCGCAGGAACTGCATCCTGACATGAAGTTACTTCTTTTTTAGATCAATACTCAGAGCAACCCAGATCCATTTAGTAGAAGCCAGATAAACAGGACTCGGAGAAGTGAATTCAAAAGGAAAAATATAAAAACAGACTACAAGGTGAGAACACCCACTTCCTACATCAAGCTAAAAACAAAAGCACTAGGACGATTAAGACTCTTCTTATTACACATCGAAGAACACGAGGCTAAGAGAAACGGAAACTACAACATTTACACATCGAAGACACGAGGCTAAACTAAAGTAATTCAAAGGGTGTTACTTACCAAAGCTCATTTTCCAGGTTCGGTGCAGCTCCTCTTTAACTTGCCACGCTCCTTGAAGATGTCCCCAATATCCTGTGTTTGGTCTTCATTGCTCCTCTGCATGTTCGCACTCATGGTTTTAAAATCTCAACATGGCAAGAAAAATATACTAGTAATACTTACGCATCTTGTGGGCAACATTAAAGCACTTTTCTGCCATGTTAGAGCATCTCTGTCAGAAGCGCAACGCCCGGCGCTTTAAAAAAGCATTTACAGTGCTGAGATTGAGAAGTAGAGATAGAGAGTAGAGACTAGAGAGTAGAGACATAGATAGTTCTCAGCATAGATATAGCATAGATAGATAAAAAAATAGATAGTTCAACTACACCTCGTCGTCGGACTCCTCCTCGGTGATGTCCTCCTCCGATCTATCAATGTAGGCGTGAAGATACCGATCATTGTCAGATTCCTAGGGCGATGTTGCTCCTAGCCTCATGTTGAATTGAGCGTCCGCTTTTCGCGTACGCTTGTCCTTGCGATAGGCGGCTCGCTCCGCCCTCCTCTTCTCCCTCTCCGCCCTACTTTGCGCGTAGAACTCGCGCTCGTTGATGATGTCTTGCGGGAAGGGTTGGCGCCACAGAGCCATGGCTTACTCATCCATCTCGGCAATGCCGAGACAGTGCTCCCGCCTCCGGTGGTCGCGACGATCCTCGTCGGTGATAAGCCATGGCAGAGGCGCGAGCTCCTGCACCCATGTCGGTGTACAAAAGTAGGGGTACCTTTTTGCACCCCTTTACTTGTGCGCGGGCAGCCGCAGCCCCACGCCCTGGCCACACTTGGCGGGGCAGAGGAAGCAAAGGCACAAGATGGCCAGACCAACGCCAAGCCGGAAACACAAAGAGCAGAAGGGAGAGATGGAGTCCCCCGGCAAGGCCCTTGCCAGGGCGGCCTCCACAGCCCCGGCAAGGCCCTTGCCGGGGCGGCCTCCACAGCCCTGGCAAGACCCTTGTTGGGGCAACTTGCCCAACGCCAGCAGGGCTGCCACCCTTGCGCCTGAGAGTTCCGACGCCCTCAGCCACACAGGAACCAAAGCTCGGGAGGCACCTCCGTGGTGGCATGCAGATCTTTATGAAGACCAAGAGCATACATGACTAGATAAATAACCAGAAGACGAAGATCCTCGGCAAGATCCTTGCCAAGGATACCCACGAGACCCTCGGCAAGCCCCTTGCCGGGGACGACCACGATGCCATGGCAAGACCCTTGCCGGGGCCCCGGCAAGACTCTTGCCGAAGACATCCGCGGGGCCGCAGCCAGGCCCACATCTGCCAAAGCTCCGCCGCCGTTCCCATGCAGCTGCCAGCCCACCAACTAGGCGAACACCTGCGTGGCGACGTGCGGCCTCTAGGCCAACTCAGCAAGCACCTGTGTGGTGGCATGCAGATGTTCATGAAGGCTCTGCCACCGCACCAACTCAGTAGCCAGCCAGCCAGCGTGGCACTACCCGCCTCGTCAGTTTGGACGCGCGTCGAAGCCAGGCGAGGCGGCGACAGCTAGGATGAGCTTCCTTGCCATCCCCGATAAAGCAAGAAGGGCACGTCGGCACCGCATTAAATGCGCTTGTCCTACGGTGCCAGAGGATAGACTCGACCACTATATAGCTTTCCACCTCCTGTGTGCCACTGTGGCATCCCCTTTGTCTATAAAAGGAGGCCCGCGGCGTACTAGGAGAGGATTCGTACTTTTTGGACCCTGCATGCCTTGTAGCTAGTCCACGAACACCAGATAAACAGAAACCAGTAGGAGTACGGTATTACGCGTCACTTGCGGCCTGAACCTGGATAATCCCCCCGTGTTGATCTCTCAATCCTGCTCTTTCCACAGCCCCGCGCCCGCCAACCGTAGCAAAAGGGATTCCTCGTGATCCCGTAGGTGTTGTTTCCCCCAACAGCCCGCTCCCGCGTCGGCACGTTGGGGAAGTTCAATGTTCTATGAGTCCACCGGAGGCGCCACGCCGCCGAGTCGTACGCGCGGGCGTCCTTGTTGGCGGTCTCGAAATTGCCGAGGCCGAGGCGCATCCCGCAGAACCGGATCTCGGCGGAGAAGCCACCAGAGGGGTGCGCGCGACCACCGCGGTATACCCAAGTTTCCCGGCGACGCGGCGGCATGGTGGCACAGCGGCGGCGAGGCGAGAAAGAGCGGGGAGAGAGCAGTGGCGAGGCACAGAGTGGGGAGAGAGCGGTGTCAAGGCACAGAGCGGTGGGAGGGTGTTGGATTTTATAAAGCGCGCCAGACGCCGTGCTCCAAAACTAGCGCGCGCCCGGCCGCTTTTTCCCGCGGCGCGCGATCCTTTTCCGACGTTCCTGCTATCTCTACTCTCTTCTCTACTGCTATATTTATTTTATATTTAATATTTATCTCTACTCTCTTCTCTACTGTTATATTTATTTTATATTTAATATTTATCTCTACTTCTCTACTCTCTACTCTTCTTCTTTTTTCTTTTTCTTTTAAAAAACAGAGTTGGTGATGATGGTGTGCCCGCCATCCTCCAATATAGGCCGTCCGATTTATATCCGACGGATAGGAAATAAACTATGGCAATTTTGTAGAAAGATACCCACACCCCTCTCCAGATTTGCAAATAAGGCCTTCCCTCGTTCATCCTTTTCTCCTACAAGATAAACTACTCATACAAATGCATCTTGATGTTCCTTGCAACGCATGGGCATCTTGCTAGTTCTAAAAAACTTTCCATCATTTGCCACACTACTGGTTGTAGATGAAGAACCTACCCAAGCACAGCGCGATACAGGAGCGACGCACAATTACAAGCTGATATTCTGTTGGACAATGGAGGCTATAACCAATTACTTTTATGGGAACAATAGCAACCAGGAAGTTTGAAGGATAGGTATGAACAAAACTGGAACTGCACATGTACTGCTAAGTGATTCAATACACACATTACCAATCGAGGAGGAGAACGATGGTCGCGGTGGCCTCTGTGCATCATGGTCGGCAACGCCAGTCAGTTCATTGTCCATGATGGTGGTGCTTCTACGCTTGGCGTCAGCTTCCGGGAAGCAGATCCGAGACCGTGGAAGACGATGCCGGGGAAGAGGCTCCATGTACGACGACGACGGTGGATCGGCTCAAGTGCGGCATACGAGGTCATCGATGAGGCTAATGCGCTGCGGTGGACGAGTGCGTCGATGGAGAAGGGGAGGAGCATGAAGGCTGCGGTGCCATGGAGAAGTCTATTTTGGTGTGGGGATAGAAAATGGGGAGTATTCAGGTGTACTACTCTGGGTACCGGGGTGGGTTGGCTCGGTAGGGTGAACCAGAAGTTACGAAAAAACAACCCCCTACCAAGCGTCATCCTTAGGTCTGTTCCGAAGGCTATGATGGTAACTTCGCACTACTGGAATCAGGGTCGTGGGAGATTTTCCCGCCGACCTCAAAATTTTGTGACACTGAACTCCCCGTGTGGCGTGTTGGGTGATTGGGCTAAGCAACTAGCGAGTAGTACTAGTAACTACTAGTACTCCCTCCGATTTTATTAACTTTGGATATTAGGTTTGACAGAAGTCAAACTTCATAAAGTTTGACCAAGTTTATAGAAAAATATAAACATTTACCATAACAAATATGTATGATGTGAAAGTACATTCAATAATGAATCTAACGGTATTTATTTGTTATTGTATATGTTAATATTTTTTGTTATAAACTTTCTAAGAGTTTACAAAACTTGACTTTGACCAATGCTAATACGCGGACTTAAATAAAAACAGATGGAGTACACATTTTTTTCTTAGTTTGTAGTGAATTAATCATTTGTTGTAATTGTGAAATAAATATATTAGGCTACTGACTTCGAATGTAATGGTCTATACTATTCAATAGTTACAATCATTGTTGAATTCCAAGATGTATACGAGGTCTATAGTATTTCACAATATGCTCAAACTCACATAATCCCAATCAAATGAGAATCTAAATGCATTTCATAGTTATTACTTTGTAGGATGCAACAAAACCAACTATAACTCTACATCATACATTATAAAAGCAACATTTTGAACACATCCCAATGTGTGAATGAAACATGTAGAGAGAGCTTGCGAAGATGGAGCAGATAGGGCGGTAAAGATTGTGTGTATGTGGACAAGAGAGTAGGAGACAAACCTAATGAGAGAGAGAGAGATAGAGATAGAGAGAGAAAGAGAGAGAGGAAGAAGTTAGGTCTGTGAGAAAGATGGAGACATGTAATATACATGAGATGTGTGTGCATCCGGATTCTGTAGACGTGGAAGGAGAAGAGACAACAGGTTTGATGAGAGAGCTAGAAAAACATGGAGGAGAGGGGAAGGATCTCGTGGGTTGAGGGATTGATAATTTTGTGCAGGAGAGAGAGGGATTGGTAATTTTGTGCGGGAGAGAGAGGGGGGAGGAGTCAGTCAGCCGTCGTCACATCATCCTGCTTCCAAATGGCCCTGCATTCTCTAGTGCAACGTGGTCGCCGTCTTCCATCTCCTCGATGCCCTATTTGAAGATTGAGGTGTTGTGCATGCTGGGGTGCAGAGGAGCACAAGGGAGAGTGGTCGCCATATAGCCTTGGATGGGGATGAATTGTGTGCTCGGGGGAGGGGGATTGTGTGTGTGTGTCAGGTATTGAGAGAAATCAAACCTATGGAGAGAAATGTGTGTGTATGTGACAGAAAGCTACATGCTAAATAGGGTTTTCACGAAGAGATTGTGCGTGCGAGATAGAGAGCGATGTGCGGGCCTTGAGGTGGGCAGGGGCCGGGTGAGGGTGTCAAAATGTATGCGTTGATGCATGTGTTACATGCGATCATGCAAGGGACGGACGAATCAAAAGAGATGGTTGTTGTGTTATAGATGCTCCTCTCTCTCTCTCTCTCTCTCTCTCTCTCTCACAAACACACACACACAAGGACAAATAGAAGACCGTCCTCTCATGTATACACAACGTATAGGCATCTGCCTATGTCTCACTCATGCATGATCATTTGCACATTCACACCTCTCTATGTCTCTATCACATGCACACCGTCTCCACATTGCCCTTCCGCCACAACACACATATGGACACATACACATGTTCTCTCGCAGTCACACACACAAAATCAGTATTAAAAAAACTAGGGCGCACCTAAAACGTCCAAATCCAAATAAACACAAACTGGAGCTAAATTCAAATATATTGAAATATTGTAGCGTCAAGAACTTTTCCATGAAAAAAAGTTGAGTAATATTCGGGGATTGTTTTCACACACACAAAAAGGTTCGGTGGATGTCCTTCGAGCGCGGCACGGTGACACACCGTTCGATCAACCGCGCAGCCGCGGTTCACGCGCTTGCATAGGATTCCTTATCGTGGCTGTGGTAACTAATATAAGCGTTGCCTCAGTCTAATGTTTACGTGTACTAGTACGGTTTTCTTTTAAGTTTGACCAACCCTATATAAAACTAAACTAAGCTCCCATACGCGCACTCATCAATATGCAGCCGCCGCTGTTGCGCATGCCGGCGCCCGCCTGCTCCGGCCAACCATTTCTCGCCCATCACCGCCGTGTCGCCGCCATCCCTGTACCATGAAGCCGAAGGCTCGCCCGCTCACGTCATCTGCAATCCCTCCTCGCGATGCCGCCGCGCTGCCAAGCACGCGAGCAGCTGGTGGAGCCGCGTCTATGCACGCAACATACAAAGAGGAGGATGAGCTCTTACTCTAGCACGCCGGCGAGGAGGAACTAGCGTGCCATTGTCGTCTCCGCCTGCGCGGAGGAGGCGCGCATGGTGGCTGTCGCGGTGGAAGCCGAGCCCCCAAACCGGGTGCGGACGCGGAATCTACCTTCGAGACCTTGAATGCCACATGGATCCTGCAATCTGAAGGAGCAATTTTGGTCAGTCATCTCTTGTGACCCGTTGGATGCAACATGGATGGCTAGAAGGGCTTCTTCAACCTCGGAAATTGATGCACTATGCATCTTCTCAGCCCGCCACACGCCTAACCGCCTACAGCCGCCGCCTCGCCCTCCCCTGAACCGCATGCCACCGCCATGCTCGCCCCCCCCCCCACCCCGCCCCCTCCATCCGTTTAACCCCGGGCACGATCCATTTTTTCTGGTGAACTGCATTCCACACCCAACACTCATAAGATAGATCATGGGCACCCTGCCACCCTAATATAGATACTGGGGTAGCTTCTCTGCCGTCTTCTTCCTTCGCTCCGTCGAACTTCTTTCACGGATTGACAGACCCAAATTATACTACTAGTACGAACGTATTAAGTACAGTAGGAACACGAAGATACGAGCAATAGTACCAACTGCAAGAAGAACAGTAGTAAGACATAGTACTAGTACTACTGTACGTACTAAAGATTTCAAATAACGAGAAAGAACATAAAGTTCAAATAACGAGAAAAAACATAAACATAGTTCTGCTGGGGGCTCAGCACAACAGACGCCTAAAATAAAACTAAGCAACTAGTCCGCTTGACACTGTAGTAGAACCAGCATGAGCGACAGCACTGCCACCTTACTCGGAGTCCGAGTCCATGTCCTCGACTTCGTCCTCGTCCCTCTTCCTCTTCCTCTTCGCTGCCTCTTCTTTGCTTGAACCAGACACTGGGCTCTGCTTCTTCATCCAACCCTTGTATATATTTAAACGAAGGTAGGCATCCATTGCTGCTTACAGGATGTGAAATTCATCTATTGTCTTTGACTCCCATGCATGATGAAACTCGTGGTGAGGTATCTTCAGTTTACCGTACGAAGGATCAATCATGGCTGCTGCCAGGGTTAGCATTGAAGGCTTAGAGGAGGACACCAGGCTTGCCTTCTGGAGATCGAAGGGCTGGCCTACAACGAGGCCTATCCGAAGCAGGGCATCCCTGCTGTTCCTATAGTCTACGGTAATGAATTCCACTCTTTCGTCCTTGAGGAAGTTCTTAAAATCCTGGCACTCATCGTCGGCATGGAAGATGTGGTAGACCAAGCACACGTTATGTACGCAAAACTGGATCACGGCGGGCTTCTTCTTCTCTGCCCCCTTTAGAATCTTCTCGCTTTCCAGGACCGTGGTGTACTCAACATCTAGCCCAGTGACCCACTCATCCTTTGAACTATTGAACATGCGTAGGAAGCGAGCAAGGCATGCTTTCACCGTCGCGGATCCACGGGTGTAGATGACGATGAACTCATCGCCGGTGATGGCTCTAACCTGGCCCTCAGCAGCGACCATGGAGATTTGGGAGGCCATGGATTTTGGAGGAGGGTTAGGAGAAGTTGAACTGGTGTAATGTGAATGGACGGGACGACTGGGAGTGAACTATTGTAAGGTAGAAGACGGGGACGAGTAGGGTGTGCGGACGGCGTGGGGTTGTTGGCTTGCCCGATGGATAAACGGTTGCAAGCCCCCAAAGAGTTCTCGAGTACTATGCGGGACCCACTAGATGTCATGTCTACTAGACCCATATCGTAGGCCTGACGGTATAGCTTCTGCCTGTTCGCACGCCATGTTGGCGCGTGGATGTAACTTCACTTAATTCCCTTAACCGCCATGCCTCCCACAACCTTCGCCTCCCTCGCGCGGTCACGCTCTTTGAGACTTCGACCAGCTATAAATGAGCATTTTTTTGCCTACTCCGCATGCATGATACTCCCTCTGGTCCTTTTTACTTCCATCAACCGTTTGCAATGTTTTTGACCAAATTTATACTAAAAATATCAATATCTACAATACTTATTATAATGATTATAAAAACTACATTTTATAATGAGTATAAAAATATTGATTTGACATTGTGAATGTTGATGTACATTTTTCTATAAGTTTGGTCAAAGTAGAGGTACATTGACTTCAGACAAAACTTAAATGCACAATGCAGACTAGTTCCTCCGTCCAGGTGCGTGCCATGTCCTATCTAGTCATCACAACAAGGTTAGCTATTAGAGTACTACTACCTCCCTTCTAGTTTAAAGGGCTCGATTCAAAAATTTCACCTACTCTTACCAAGATAGAGGCGGTGGAATAGTTTTTGTAGTGGTTTCTACAGTCTGGACTCCATCTTCAGGAACCTTCTTTGCCGCCGGCAAGAATGCAAGGAGATGAACCAAAAAGGAAATGAGGCTGGAATGAGTAGTTCCGTATTTTATACAGTGGCAGAGGTGGGTAAATATCTGCTATATAGTACCTCCGGTGGCAAGGCCATGTCTCTACTATGCACACACATCTCAGTCGTTGGTTCCAAGTAGATCGAACGGCTCACGTTGTCCAGAGGCAAACATACCATCACCACCAACTGAGATTTTTATAGGAGTGGTCATGCATGCATGTGTTGTAATTAATGCATCGGTTTACACAAATTTTTGAGAAAAATGAGAGTACTAATTAAGTACTTTTGCAAACTACGGAATTAATTCCACTATTCATCATCTACCTTGGTTGAAGAGATTTTCAAATTAATCCCTATAAACCGGAAAGGAGGAAGTACCACATTACCACCACATGGCCAGCCTTAGTCATCGCATGCAATAATTTAGTGCACCTTGAAATCTGAACGCCACTCCACCCCGTGTGGAAAAAATCTGCATGCATGACTCTCCTCCCCCGCGCTCGTTCAATCCGTTGTGACCAGTAATATTTCCACCCCATCCCTCACCCATAATTTACTCCAACAAATATGCCCACGTAGCTGCTTCAGTTACTTAACTATAGGTGCATTGGATAACTGACATGTGGGCCCAACAGGCACCTGGCCCGCATGTTAGTGACGCAATTGGACCTGCAGTTAAGTCAGTGAAGCTCGGTCCATATATTACATAGGTGTGCCATTGCTCGCTATAAATTCTGCGCCTCCCACGACATTTGGAAGAATGCTCATGTTCTTCGCTATCTCCTCCCCCTTCCTCTCACGTCGACCACCATGGCATCGCCCCACCCAAGCCCTAGGCGCCCCTCGCTGCACCGCGCGGACGGTCACGCATTGTCGTTCTGTTCCTCACTGCCACTGGTTGAGGAGGACGCGTCGCCATTCCGTTCCTCGCCGCCACTAGTCGAGGAGGACGCGTCGGCGTTCCGCTCCTCGCCGCGAAGCGTCGAGGTGGACGCGTCGGCGTTCCGCTCCTCGCCGCGAAGCGTCGAGGTGGACGCGTCGGCGTTCCCAATCTCGCCAGCACGCGCATTGGAGGACACGTTGGCTCCCCGCTATGAGGAGAATGCCGCGCCGCCCACTGAGCCCCCCAGCCTTGAAGAGCTTTGGAAAGAAATGGATGTCACCTTGTGGGAGGCTTTGCCTCCGGCAGAGCGCACCCAAATAGAGGCAGAGAAGAAGGCCGAAGAAGAGAAGCGCGCCGCGGGGCAAGCTTCCTGGAAGGCCTATGTCGCGTCTGAGAGAGTCAGGCAATTGGCTCTTTGGCAGAAGGCTCGTGCGAGGGTCGTGAGGGTGGTGGAGGACGCCTGTGCCAAAGCCCTGAGTGCAGTCGGGCCCAAGCGCCTCATCTATGCTTGGCCGTACGTGGACCAGGTGCACGCTTCCAGCAAGGAGGAGTACCTATTGGCGCCGAATCACCACACCGGTGAGATCGCGCTCGCCCGCCGGCAAGTCGCCAATCAGCACCTCGCGAGTTGCGAGGCTGAGGAAGAGGCGTTGTGTCGGCGCGCTGGGAAACGGCCGCGCACCAGGGCACTCGTGGCGCGCCGCAATTGCTCCTACGAGCGCCGTGGCTTTTATTAGGAATATAATTTCGTTTCGTTAGGCGATCTCATTAGTTTTCGGATGCAAATGATAAAATCCCGAACGTTCGGGAATTATTAGCATCCTTAATTAAGTATGTAAAAGGAAAAGTTTGGAAACCTTGTGTATCCGTACGCATTTTGTAAGTACGTGCATATAGCACGAACTTTACTATATACATCGCACTACATGTCTCTCTCTATATATGCTCGCAGACTGTGCTACTCCCTCCGTCCAGGTGAATAAGTCATCTTTGGTTGTGCACCGTGACAAAGAAGAAGGGAAGACTTATACACCTAGACGGAGGGAGTACTACTATTACTTATGTACGTTCAAATGCACGTTTTAACATTATGATGCGGTTTTTGTAGAAGCAGAAAAACAGCACTAGTCAAGCTTGTGAAACGATTCAATGCAAAACAAATGCAAAAATCCTCGTTTGATTGTTTACTTTTAGCTTCCTTCTCTCTGGTTATTTCTCTATTGTACTTTGTACGGAGTAGTATCTCACTGGTCGGGAAGGCATGCAAATTCCCAAACAGCTTCCTACACCCCGTATCGATTTTTTTGCCTAACAAGTTGTGTCGTGCAATTGGAATTCCAACTTGAGTACTACTACTAGGAGTACCAGGGCCCAGTTCTTTTAGGCTTCTAGATTAGTAGTAATCCCATAACTACTACCTCCGTCCTGGTTTATTGGTCCCCATTGTAATCTGTGTCAAATTTTGACCATAAATTTAACTAATGAAATGTTTGTGCATGTCACATGCACTAACATTTCATCAGTTAAATCCTTGGTCAAAATTTAGCACAAATTACAATGGTGACGAATAAACCAGGACGGAGGTACTAGTAGTAGTTTATAAGCCCAAATAAATGAGTGAGGCGCCTTAATGTTACTCTCCACTGTGACTAGTCTTATGGGAAAAGCTGGGGAAGACGGCTTATTTTTTAAGCCGCCAAAAGAACTGGCCCTAGGAGTAGTAGCTAGGGATACTAGGAGTAGTAGCTAGGGATACTAGGAGTAGTAGCTAGGGATCAAGTGTGCGAGATGAACCGGAGAAAGTAAATGCAGAGAGATGAAATGCAAAAAAGACGGAGGGATGCGATGGTTGCTTGTCCGTTTATTTTACCAGGCCACTTATTACTGGGAGTGGTTGGGTTTTGTGATATGATGGCTTTACTACCGCGCCACGAGCGGGGTGAGACTCGCGTGTAGCGCCGCCCTCTACACTAGTACTACATCGGTCGTGGTTTATTAGTCCCCCATTGAATTTGACTGAAGATTTAACTGACAAAATGTTAGTGCATGTCAACAAAAACTATATCGTTGGATTCGTATTTGAACATAGTTTTCAATGATATAATTTTAGGTGACATGCATCAGCATTTATCGTACTATATATAATGTTAGATCAATTTTTGGTCGTACTAATCTATAGTAAGGTGCCCGTGCGTTGCACGGAACAGTGAAATGCATTGAGCGGGGAGTTGTTTATTTTGACAAAGGATGTGGGGGTCATCTCATGTGTAACGGCTATCAATAGGTTTCTTCGGATATTATTTAATCTCTAGAGCTCGCAAACATCCGGGTGAAATAGATAAAAAAGTATCTTTTGCAAACAAAAGCGTTCAACTGTTCAACCTGCATCCAAAACTTGTGAAGAAATAACACTTATTGTGCTTTGCAAGAAATGATCTTTAAGAATTAGTTTTTGAGTATCAATTACTATACATGTTGGCTACAGATGACATGGCACTTTCTTATAGTCAACACTTGGCTATACTACTAAGTATTAACCATGCCCTTATACACCTAGACGGAGGGATTAAATCAGGATGACTTGGAAGGGGGCAGAGGAGATGTAAGAAATGGTTCATCATAAATCTTTCACCAGTACTGTATTAAAAATTCATACATGGAAGATTCTAGACTAAACCATAAATGGATACACTTTTATTCATGTGCGATACTCCAATAGAGCAAGATCATGCATGGAAGTCTCCACATGCTTAGACAGCGGATTACATTGAGCGAAGACTAATGATCAACATTTAACTTGGTAATGCATATGTCCAAGTGAACCTCCTTGGAGTCCCCGTAAACCACTTGGGGGGAAATCATACCATAGTCAGCTTGATGTAGTCAGTGTCGCCACCCACGTACCTCTGAGGGTTTAGTAACAGTGAGCATGCACCCGTACATCGGCCTCGTGTCAGTGTCAGCGGCGTCGCCCCTGACGCACACTACAGAGATGGGCGGATCAAATCGAATAGTACTGCGCCACCCACTGCACACCCGGCTGAACACGCCTCCTCGCCTCCATCAAACCCCTCCGTTTAACCCGCATGCAAACCGAGAAACCTACTTCGGCCCGCGGGAGGAAATTTGCCGGTTGCCGTTGGAGAATAATAGAGTCACATCCAATCCATTTGAGTTAATTGCGTGTATGATTCTCCCTCTATAAAAAGTTAATTGCATCCTTAATCTTGTATTCTAAGTACTCTGTGGGTTCCACTGTCAGTACAGTGTACATGATTTGCAGGCTGGCTACAGATTCATACAGAAAGTTAGAAAGAAACAAATCCATCCTTAATCTTGTATTCTAAGTACTCTGTGGGTTCCACTCCCAGTACAGTAGCGAAAGAAGTATATATTTAAAAAATATAAAAAGCTACAATTTAGGACAGAATTAGAACTCAGGCCATCGCGCTGCAAGCATCTGGCCCGGACCAGTACACTAGGTGTTCGTTGCGGACGATGCAAGAGATAAACCTTTATACCAATGAGCCTGTCCGTTGCAACGGATCCAAAGTAGAATAATACATATTCACAAATTCGAAAGAAAACAGTTTAGTTTTGATATACATACCACTAAAAATATCTTATGTTTCACTCCAAATATATTCTTTGGGCTGTTTTGATGAGGTAAGGGAGGAATGTGGTTGTTTTCAAGATACTAAGGGGTTTTGTGTAAACTGGAGCAGAGAAGTGGGAATTGTTACAAAAGGCTACAACTTACATCACAGCTGTTAGATGCAGATCTAATGCTCAGAAATGGCGGATGGCAGACACACCATCATAACCAACTGAGTCTTTTTATAGGAGTATAAGTAATATAGGATTAGGAGTAGAGAAAAAACCGAGTTGGTGATAATGGTGTGCCTGCCATCTTATAGTATTGACCGTCCGATCTAAATCTGACGAATAGAAAGCAAACTATGACAATTTTACAAAAGATAACCACACCTCTCTCCACATTTGCAGATAAGGCCCTGCCTCGTTCATCCTTATCTCCCACAACCTCATTGCTGAGCAATTAAAAAAGAAAGTCTCTGGAACAATCTGGCATGGTGGCCGCTGCCGACGCCATCCATCCCCAGGCCTCCGCCCAGTCCGACCACCAGTCACCACCACGCCCCACTCCTCCTCACCTTATCTATCATCTTTCTCGAGATATCATTTTTTCGATGAAATGGTCGAGATACCATTTTTTCCGATAAAATTCTCGAGATATCATTAGTTTTTACACATGGGATTACTCCTGCATGGGTCAATCACAACAGGTGTTTTGTAAAAAAAAATGTATCTTGATGTTCCGTGCAATGCACGTGCATCTTGCTAGTTTTTTTGCATATAATTCCAAACACCCCGTAGGCATGGTCTTTGACCATTTTACAACTATGTTAGTATCATTGTTAGTGGTCAGCCGGTGCAAGTTATAGCCCCGGGTGTTTTAACCTTTTTTCGGTAATGATATCTGGCGATTGTTCACCACGAGCTCAATCATGGCGAATCCCACGTAACCGTCAAATTTCCATCCGACGGTGGCCTGTTTTTAAGCCATAGTATTTGACAAAACCGCCACCCTTACACACGTACTGTAACTGCGTCGCGGGCGTTTGCAACTGCGATGTCTGCCAGCGAACGTTTGCTGGGGATTGGAGTTAGCACCGATGGCGGTTCGTAGTTGTTCCGCGCTCGGGCATTGAAGTTTGTAACTATTTTAGACTAGTACAATGCATGTGCGTTGCCACGGGCTTTTGAAATATTTTGCTGGAATTACGTAAGCATAATGCATGTTAAATTTCATATATAAAGAAAGATAGCAGGGCACAATCGAGTAATAATTTAAATCCACTTCACTTGCAATGTAAATCGATAACAAAAAGTCAATTTGGCCATGCATACATAGAAAACGATCTAACTAAAAATCGGTTACAAATTAAGATCTATTTAATGCACGTAAGAAATTCTCGCACAATATCAGAAATGTTGTATTTATCTTCATTGGCACAATATTTGAGCAAGTATAATAAAAACGTCTTCCTCAACTCGTACCCATCATGCACAAGCAATATATGCAATTAGCATGAATCCTTCAGGTTGAAGGTCTTAATATGTGTAACAGGGAATACTCACTATACAAACCAGAAACTAATTCTTTACCATTCCACCAGATCATAACAAAAAAATAGCCAAAAAAATCTCTGCAATTTGCTAAATTAATATTATCTTGAATATATAGTGATAATACAAATAAAATGTATTAGTATGGTCATGATGCATGTTAGTTCCAAGGGAGTGCCTTTGCGATTAACTAACAAGAAATTTATGTTTTAGTTGAACTCGCTTGTCGCTGGTCTTCCTCCAATTTTTTGTGTTCTCTCTTCACTCGTCGATCCAATCACCTCCACTACACCCCACTTGAGAGCATCGACATCCTGGCACCCAAAACCGTCCCTATACGCAGGGTCGAATGGACCGGTCACTAACAGCTATGATGACTGAACCTCCGCCTAGTTGTTAGCGCAATGTGCGTATGCTTCAGAGATAGCAATTTCGAAGGCAACATGAATGTGCTTTCACCTCTGAAAGAACTACAGAATATGCTCACTTACCTATGTGCACTTCCTAAATCATGCGGAAAAAAATTATTTCTATCGGCAATATAAAAAACTTAATATTAGGTCAAATTGAATAATACAGCAGAATTGCCATTTCAGACTTTTCATCCATCACTGAATACAAAATGAAGGGACAATGTCCACTAACCATGCAAATATGTTGACCATGGGATATTTAGGCTGGCATATATGGGAAATCAAAGCTACAAAATGACTCGGTATGAGATTAAAAAATACTGTAAAAGTGATAAAAACAAATCCGCAGCAACTCACGACCCTATGAACTCGTATTCTCAGGGAGCAAGCGAGGGACAAGGGTGACAACTGCCTCCCCATCCAGTGCCTAGTGATTCTGTCGGCACCACATTCATCCTGAGCCCACCAGTACCGCTCGTGTGTTGTAGAGAAACTATGAATTGAAATTATCATCGAAAGCATGAAAATGATAATGTTCCTCTCCTCTCCCCTCCCTCATGTGAAATACCCAATTCATGGTTGCCTCACTACATTCAGTGTAGCTCGGATGTGCAATGTTCTCCTCCAACGCTTAACAAATTCATCATAGCTCACAACTAGACGGGCCTTGCGGGTTGATGAAAAAAAATCCAAACCTAAACAGAAACAGAAACAACAAATTGAGGACAACTTACAAGGTAAAAGCGAGGAAGCACACACCTATATGCTTAAACAGAATATAAGATGCAACTACACTATATAATTTGGGAAATGCTTACCATCACCCAGCGGATCGCAGTGGCCGCGTCCGCCACCTTCCCTGTGTGACACGTGTCCAATTGAGGGCAAGCATACCATCCTTCGTCGAACACGCTTCTGCAACAAGTGCTATGTTTCTGAAACAGACGCGGTGTTGCAATGGACTATGACAGTTTATGTTTTGCAACAAAATCTCTGTTGCGGAAATTTTTCTGCAACAAGACCTTAGTTGCAAAAATTGCAAAACAAACTCACGTAAAAGATAAAAAATTGCGACAAAACAGCTGCTGCAACAAGACTCGTGTTGCAAAAATAAAATAATTTTGCAACAAAGTCTGTGTTGCAATGGTGAAGACACATTCAGCCGCTTCATGCAACACGTCATTTTGGCTAGCGACCCGGCTGATCTGTTAAAAAGATCAGCCGGCGGACGCGTAGCACGCCCCATATAATTCACTCATTAAAGGAGGCATCATTCCCTATTCAAGTCTTAGATGTAATTTAGATTGGACAATAATAATGCAGCCTGCACATAGAATTTAAACAATATGCACTAAGAAGTTTCGAAAATTCAATATCTGTCATACCACTATATAGTCATATTATCTTCATCGTTGGTCCTCATAGGGATTTGCCATCAAAAGGGTATAATGAGCCGTATTGATATAGGGT
The DNA here is from genome assembly GCF_002575655.3 of Aegilops tauschii subsp. strangulata. Lineage (NCBI taxonomy): Eukaryota > Viridiplantae > Streptophyta > Magnoliopsida > Poales > Poaceae > Aegilops > Aegilops tauschii. The sequence continues at coordinate 157,200,695 of NC_053039.3, forward strand.
GGGCGCTTTATGTACAGTGTTTCTGACATGGAACAGTCATCATTTATTGTTGGACCCATGCTGGTACTCTATGGTCTCGCTGTTTACCACTTTTCATGGACCGGCTTCCACACGTTCTTGGTCCGGCTCCCAGGCGTACGATGGAAGCCAAGGCAGGCGGGACTGGGATCCAGTGACTGCATTCACAGCAACATGTGCCCAGTTCAGCCATCCAAACATTGGCGCAAGTGAAAACAACCCCCACTTTTCTTTTTGACATGAAAACTGCCCAACACTTGACGCCCAGGCATTCAGCGCAACAGAACATAAAGGCGAGACTCGGCCATTAGACATACAAACAGAAGTTTTTGTTCTAGTCATTAAAGAGTACAAACAGCATTTATATATTCAGTACTACCGAATTTGATACATTAAAATCCAGACTTAGCAGTCCTTAACACATCAAAAAATAGCAGTCCTATATGTTGTACCAAATCATCAATATTTAGGCCCCGTTCGGCAATGCGCTGGCTCGTTGAAATCCGCGGATCTGCGGAGCATCGTTTCGCCCGCTCCAAGACTTTTCACTGCAGCTCCGTCTGCTCCCGGAGCGGAGCAGTGGAGCGGATGGACACCGAACGGGGCCTTACACTCAGAAAATCCATTCATCACAAGAAATTCAGAAGCACTTAGTTAGAATTCAGTACCACTTGTCATTGACATATCAGAAGCACTTAGTTAAAATTCAGTACCACTTGTCATTGAAATTCAGAAGCACTGAACATTCATATTCTGGCCAAGTGCTACTATTGATCTCGTTGCTAAACAATACAAGATAAGCACGGATGTGAAAAAAGGAAAGCATTGGAAACTCTCTAAATTGGAATGCATGCTGCCATCAGTACATATACATGATTGGTCTTTATGTGGAAACATGAGCAGAGAAGATACTTCAGTTATTTGAAATCGATGCGAGTCAGGGATACTGTTTAAAGTAGGATATGCCAAATAAATGAAAGGATGTTGTAGATATGCACTTTTATAAAGACTAAGACAAGCTATCAGGTAGTACATTTAGAGCGTCGACCCTCCCTGCCCGCCGGCATGGTTCGCCATCACAGGCATCACCTTCCCGTCCAGCTCGCACTCACCGGCTGCCTCTCCCGCGACCCGCTACACAACTACGGGGCTCCTGCTTCCATGAAAACGCAATATAATTTATATTCACCAAGAAGCAACAGAAGTAAGGTCACTACATTAAATCCTAGTATGATGAACCATTTATGCTGAGATACATACGGAGCAACACATAGGTTAAAGTTAAATCTAGCAATATAGTACACTTGGCACCGGGTAAACCCCAGATTAAACAATGTGGTAGATAGTTGTTTACCTGAATGCTGACAGAAGTATACCAAGTAACAAAGCTAGTTACTGGCAAAGCTCAATGCCTCCAAACCAAAGTTTAACTCCTAATACGAAATGTCTCCGAATCAAGCTAGTTGTGGCCAAACTTTGGAACCTAAAAAAATGGAGTGGAAAACAAAATTAGGAAATGCAAGAGAAAGAAAGTAACATAGGATAAAATTACCTCATTGCTCCAAACATATACAGTACTGCTAAGAAATCTCCTTATTAGTTCTTTTTATAGAATTAGCCCATTGATGAGATAAAGATACTAAATATAGTTATTTCTTACAACAATCTCTGGAAGATTAGTATTACACCAAATGTTGCCAAGAAACATATACACCAGGAGAAGTGGTTCTGTTTTAGAGAACTAACTGAACAAAGAGACTTTAACTAATAAAGTAGCACATAATCCGTGATGTAATTCATAGCAGTACAGGTCCTTTGATGCTATTTGCATCAAGAAAGTGGTAAAAGAGCAGCACCTGAGTTCAATTCTTACCACACGAACACGAATTACCTGAAGTCTGCCAATCAAGTTGAGTATAAAGATAGCAAATGAAGAAATTAGTTGCTGTCTGCCCGACTCAGGTTTGCAGCATACAAATAGATATACACAGACCATGAATGTACTATAACTTTAGAAGAATATATACATTAATCTTCCATATTGTAGGAAAAACAAATTTGGAGCACAAAGTAGAGAGAAACACTTGCAACACACGTGCAGGATATAAGACCACATATAACTGTGCAGCACACAGAGATCGGATGGTGCACCATGGGCTGCAGCAAGCGAGAAGAATTTCCTGGGAATGTTTCGGTGGTTCTCGCGAGGGGGTGCATGAAGGGTTGCTGAGAAGATGCCATTATTTAAAGCATTATTTGTAGTAGCAATCCATAACTGTGCAGATATATTTCCATTGATTTGATAAAACGATAAAAGAAAACCATGGCCACACACTTGTGCCACCTTGGCTCTACCCTATTAGTGAAATACAAGATGACATATTTTTAAACTTAATTATTATCAGATCAACAAAGAAAAAACGAAAAGTAATTTACTACTCCCTCCATCCCAAAATAAGAGTCGTTGAAACTCATCATGCGACGGAGGGAGTACTGTAGTTTAGCACATTTCTCTTTCACAAGTATAGCAGTTGAATAATGCGCAGCAATCTGAAATCCTTCACTTACAAAGAAAGAGGGAAGACATAATACAGGCTTGTTAGCTCACCCATACACAGATGAGTCAGTGATGAAGTGGATTGCCAAAAAGAACATAGGGGAAATAATCATATCCATGAGTGGCATACTCAGCTCCACCCTTTCTCATCATATCTTTGGTCACTATATTTGCTAGCACCACACCAAATGTATGAAATTCCTCACGTTGAATACCGATAAACAAAAGGAGAAATAGGAGGTTATGTCAGCGACCAATCGAAATCATCGAAACTTCAGCACATCAGTACAATGTGTTGTAGATATTTGATTAATGGATGCAGTCAACTTACGCATATTTCTTCATCTTCGAATTCAAGGGTGCAGGTGCTGGATGGATTCTGAGGTGCGCCTCTATGGTCAATGCAAGCTGCGGAGAAAGAAAAGTTGAGATGTGATATCTTCAGACCAAGAACTACAGTTACAGGTTCAGATTTGCTTCAAATCATTTAGGCGCAACCAAGAATACCGAGATTAAACGTTCGCTTGTAGCCCTTGATGAATCTCAGGATCTTCTAATCGAAGCCGGGGTTCCAGATCAGGGACCCATACCCGAAGACCCGCACCACCATCTTGCTGTTGTTTCCCCTGCAGACAACAACAAACTGAGCGCACAAGAAGCCATTCCCCTTCCTCGAACAATCATGTCAACATCGCCCCCAAATCAAAAGCCCCAAAACAGTTCAACAAAAACCCCCAAAAAAGGTACGGGTAGGGGTACGTGGATTCGGTTACCTGGCACACCAGAAAGAATGCCGCGGATGGGTCGGCGGCGCGTGGGGAGGAACATGATGGGGATTTGGCTCCTCTTACCTCACCCGCGTCTCCTCTCCTCCGCCTGCAGTCTTCTCTCGTCGGATGGATAGATAGGGGTTTCTGGTCGGAGAGGGGGGAAAAGAAGATGGTGGCCTTCTCTCATCTCCTCCGCCACGGTCTCCTCTCCCCGGTTCACGCCCACGCCCATCGGCTCCCTTGCGGCGCTTGTCCTTGCTGCCCGCGCCGCAGCCGCGGCCACGCCCTGCCAAGAGGATACAACAATAAGAAGCCAGGGGGTGAATCATTATCTTTTAGCATGGACACCATGATGTTTCAGCGTCTTGTCATTGCATTGAATAGGAAAGAACCTTCTTAGCAAAGGTGCATCACTATTACCTTCGGCGGAGCGAATATTGCCACTGAACAACCCTCGTGGTGCAAGATAGAAATATTATTATAAGGTAAGCTAGTTCAAGTGATCATGAATAGCAAGGGAAATGGCGTGTTTTATCACTGCTGTTATATAGTTGAAATCTCAGTGCACATCACATATATATTTTCTAGCAATACCAAGTTTGATCTCAAATAGAACATATCCACATTACCCTCAGGATAACTGAACAACAATACCTGACAGTGGGTCACCCAGTTGAATCCATCCATCTTGGCACCAAAATTGAAAGTTCCAGGTAGCTCCAGCTTGCCAAATAAAAACTGAATGATTATGATTTATGCACCTAGGTGATATCCCTCTGCAGATCATGATGGTTATACTGTACCTGTGGCCAACTTTGCTAGCCACATCACAGAAATTAACACCTAAAGGGTTGAAGCACAAAATATTCAGTACTTACTATGAGTAAAGGAAAATCATAATAAATTATATCTATGGACTTGCAAAGACAGTCAAGAGCAACGGCTGATGTGAAAGCTTACACTGGGTGTATATACGACTCATCTTTTTCCACCAAATTGTCAGTGATAGCACAAACATTTGTAATTTGGAACTAACTCGACAGAAAGATAGGATGCAAATATATGTCCTCATGCATGAAACATATTGTTACAGCTGCAAAAATCATGTCATGGAATTGAAGCTACCATTAATCACGTTAGTGCAAGAGGCCACAAACATGCTACCTAGATACACCCTTTGGATCACCCTGGTAGCAGCCAAGCCCTCTGCCGTTCCGCCAGAAGGAGATGAGATTCTTCTATCTTTTCTGCTTCTGGAAAAAACATAAGAGGCCTACAGATCAAACCATCATATTTATGACCACTTCAGTTCCAATAATTTATTGATTCTCTTAAAATTAAATGATGTCTCGTCATCTTGTGTTTGCTTAAATATATAATTAATAGCCAGGGATTAGAGGCCGGATGTATGAAAAAAAAATTAAAGCTTGGCTGCTAGTCATTACCAGTTGCATGGACAGCAGTGGACAGAAAGCTAGATAAGCAGGATGCCTCTTTGCTTACTCGTGCATCAATGAACCGTTGAAGAAGTGAAATCTATCCACATACCCAGGTCGCAAGCTTACTTGTGCATCAATGAACCCTTGAAGAAGTGAAATCTATCCACATACCCAGGTCGCTTTGCAAGCTTACTTGTGCATCAATAAACCGTTGAAGAAATCAAATATATACACATACCCAGGTCAATGGCAGGAGCCTAGAGAGGCCATCTAGTACTGTCACCAAGGGGAGATCACTTCTTGTCGAGATCGATTGAGCCTCTTCTCGAGCTCCCGGGTCCCGATGTGTCCTGTCTTCCTCAATCTCACTACACCATTCCTCTCCCCTCGCGGCATCCTCTCTGCTGCATAAATCATATATTGCATTTGCAGCAATATAAATGCCATTCTCAGTACTCCATAGCTTACAGTAGTAAAATATCTAGTTGATTCTCTACGGTTCATTTACTTGAGAACTGCTGACAGATTTTGTTCTACATGCAAATTGAATACTAGAGAGTAGCTAAAATCGAAAGAAGAGAAGGAACAAGGATGTACACGCCTGCTGGAAAGTACCTAAAACTGAAAGAAGAAAAGGAGCAAGGATGTACGCACATGTTCCCTAAGCACTTGATGTTAGGATCCCTCTTCCCCAAGCTCGCACCTGCACCGTCTTCTCCCTACCTCTCCTCCTCCCTGAATCTTCCTCTTTCTCTCTTTTCTACCAGGGAAAACTAAAGCCCCGCCATGGCTTGGAGCTCTCCCTGCCAGCCATGGAGACCCGCCTCTACCTGCAAGGAATTCATGCCACCGCACCAGATCCCTCCGTCTCACGCGCCCGTCCGTCGTCGCTCAGGTCCGGCGAGCTCCTACCTAGGTTGCTGGATCCCTCGCTCCGGATTCCTCGTCGTCACCGGCGACCCCCGCCTGGATACCTCGCTCGGCGAGCCCCGCCTTGCCGCCCGCCTTCAGATCAACCAGATCCATGGAGAAGGCCGGGGTGAGCTCCTCCATGTAACCGGCAGCGTCGGTTGTGGCCACGGCCAGATCCGTGGAGAACGGCGACGGGAGGTCGGGGAGGAAGAAGAACGGCGACGGTGGAGGTCTCCCTTTGTCGATCTAGGAGGATATCGATGGAGATTGAGGGTTGGCGACAGCGATGGAGAGGAGGGCATCGGTGGTGGCCATGGCCGAATCATGGAGGAGGGGAGGCGATGGTGACGTCTTGAGGAGGAAGACGGAGAGGGCAACGGCGTCGTCGTGAGGTGGATAGCCAGATCGGGGATTGGGGTGCGGCGGCGGGTGCGGCTGGAGGCGGGGAGACGAGGGGTAGCTAGGGTTCGAGGGAGGGACGGAGCCACGTTCGTGCGGGCAAGTCAATCGAGGGCACGAGGGTGCGAGCGTCTGGCTAATTTTCGTAGGTTTATTTTCGTAGATTTTTTCAGAGCGAGTTTTTTTATCAACCGGAGGGTTTAGCACTGTACATCGTGGGAGCATACCGTTTTTTCTTTCCTGGTTCGAGGGCGGAGGGGGGAATCAATGGGATGCGCGAGGTGGGATTGAGGACGAAAAAAAACCGTTCCTGGTGGGACGAAAATTGACCGGCGGAGACTACCAACTGCTCCATTAGGAGTAGAGATTAGAATATACTAATCCTCCGGTGCTAGTAGTAGAGCAAAGTCCTACTCCACTACTACTCTACTCAAGCAAGTTAGGGCATAGTAGTAGGTACTGTAGGGAGTACCAGTACAGTGATCACTCAAGCAAGTTGTCTAGCATCAATATGACCCTACGCTGCTGGTATGTGTCTCGTAAGTCAAGCGGCGTGCTGTAGTCATCATCACCTGTCCACTTCCCACAGCACATATTCGCTTCTCCATCCTTGTCTGCACATAATCGTCCAATCTTCCATCCCTCCTAAGGCGCCTCCCCCCTCTCCCGAAACCCGAGCACTAAAATGGCAGAACCGAGCAGCGTCCGCTGAAAGAGTGGCTGGAATTCGCTCCCCACAGAGGTAATCAAGCTCATTTTTTCGCGTGTGGACAATCTCAGTACCATGCCGCTCGCCGCGTGCTCGTCGGGGTTGTACCGTTACTCAAAGCCCTCAGACCGGAGCTTTTTAAGCCAGCTCCCTACTTGTTGATGCCGCCTGATCTTCAGAAACGGCATGTCACGCAACATAATGATCGTAGGGTGGCGAGTATCAACCCTCTTGACTGCGAGCCGATCCCCGTCACCCTCAACTACATTAACGGTATGTACTGGGTCGGTATGAACACGTCTTGGATGGTGCTCGTCGACGGTAGCGTCAGCTGGATGCTCGTGGAGGTCTACACCCGGCGATTGATCCCCCTTCCTTCAATTAACACTGCACTGCTTTGGCACCGCGGCCCAAAATACTCGGAACCTTACAGTGGCCAACATGATACCAAGTTTGATTTGCTCAAGGTTGTAATCTACCAAGTGCCCACAAGATCTGCGAATTATGAAGACTTCAGGCTAATTGCGTTCTTCAACCGCGGTCTCGCCTATCTGACAGGTCACTGCGGTAAGTGGATAAATCTGCACATCCATCACAGGATCATACATCCTCCATGGTTCTCTGATGCCATTGAACACAAGGGCTTCATTTACGCTGTCGACTCCTTCTATGGCTGGACATGTTGCTGGCCTACTCCAGTCATCGCTACAAACGGATGTTACAGCAGTATGTTACTTTCCTATGATATCATGATGGCTTGCTTATATTACTATCAACATTTACTGAAAAATATTCATGCTCATAACATGTTGTTATTAAGATGGACTACATTAAGAGCCCTTTTTTATTTGACACCAACTTGATATCATGTTTTAGGCCGCCTGGTGTCCCTACCCTTCCTAATCCCAGAACCTTTCAAAGAAAAGCGGCATGGCAGTTGCAGGTGGTTCCTGGCTCGATCAGACGACGGCGAATGATTGATGATCGTTCGCACGTACCGGACGTGTTGTTTCGCGGAATACAATCACAGTCACTTCAAGGTCTTTGAGCATGATCCCAGCTTCTCTGGGCCTTCAGGAATTTTTAACTGGAGGCTGGTAAGTAGCCTTGGTACACGCTCTCTGTTTCTCGGACTGAATTATCCTATTAACTAGGAGGTAACCGATGGCAAGGATCATGATGGCAGCGCGGTTTCGTTCATCAGGCAAAACTGTGTGCATAGCGTACCATGCGTCTCTGCATGCACCATCCCCTGATATGTGTCGCCATGCTCTGCAGCCCAAAGTAGGAGAGAGGGTCGCAAGTATCAGACTTTGACCTGCTGGCTGGAGTTTTGCCCCGTCAGGCACCCATCTGGTTCAAGCCGCCAGCCAATCTCCACAGCTTAATAAATAGTAACGTCTAACTGAGCCAGATAGTTAGATGCGTACACTTGGTGCAGTAGGATCTTTATTTAGTTTGATGCATACACTTGTTCTATTCTGGTAGCCCTTTTGTAATGGTGGCTGATGTTTGGTTTGGAAGAGAGAGCTGCGTCTTTACTCTTCTAGCCTGCTTACTACTTCTGTTGCACCCCCAGCCCTGGTTGCTACTGCTGCTGTTTTCAATGTACAATCAGTAGTATATTTCGTCTGTTGGTTGAATAAATGTGTTTTTAGAACGACAAACACAATGTTTTGGAAGGCGTTGCATGGTACGATCCTTTAGTGCCCCGTACCGTACGTAGCGCATACTATTTTTCTTAGGGAACACATTTTCCACTTGTTGATAACATGCAACCCACTGATGAAGGCTCAATAGAGGAGCCCATAATTAACTGGAAGGGAGGCTCTCACATGAATCCGGCCCAGGTACATGCTTGATACGTCTCCAACGTATCTACTTTCTCTCACGCCTTTCCTCTTGTTTTGGACTCTAATTTGCATGATTTGGATGAAACTAACCCCGGACTGACGCTGTTTTCAGCAGAACTACCATGGTGTTGTTTTTATGCAGAAATGAACGTTCTCGGAATGGAACGGAACTTTGCGAGGATTTTTTTATATCAATATTAAGAATTTCTGGAGCCAAGACCCATCAGAGAGGGGGCCCTGGTTGGGCACAACCCACTAGGGCGTGCCCCCCTCTCCTGGCGCGCCCAGGTGGGTTGTACCCACCTGGTGCCCCGCTGACGACCCCCTTGATACTATAAAATCACATATTTCTAGAAAAAATCAGGGAGAAAGAGTTATGGCGATCCACGAGATGGAGCCGACCCAAGCCCTGTTCTTCCTCGGGAGGGCAGATCTTGGGTCCATTTTGGGGCTCCGGAGTGGGGGATCTTCGTTCCCCGTCATCACCAACCCTTCTCCATCGCCAATTCCATGATGCTCCCCACCGGGAGTGAGTAATTCCTTCGTAGGCTCGCTGGTCGGTGAGGAGTTGGATGAGATTCATCATGTAATCAAGTTAGTTTTATTAGGGCCTGATCCCTAGTATCCACTATGTTCTTAGATTGGTGTTGCTATGACTTTGCTATGCTTAATGCTTGTCACTTTGGGCCCGGGTGCCATGAACTTAGATTTGAACCGTTTATGAATTCATCATTATATCCATGTTTTAAATCCGATCTTGCAAGTTATAGTCACCTACTACGGTTATGATCCGACACCCCCGGAGTGACAACAACAGGGCCCACTCTCGGTGATGACCGTAGTTTGAGGAGTTCATGTATTCACTATGTGTTAATGCTTTGTTCCGGTTCTCTATTAAAAGGAGGCCTTAATATCCCTTACTTTCCAATATGGATCCCGCTGCCACGGGAGGGTAGGACAAAAGATGGCATGCAAGTTCTTTTAATAAAGCACGTATGACTATTTACGGAATACATGCCTACATTGTATCGTTGAATTGGAGCTAGTGCCGTATCGCCCTAGGTTATAACTGTCAGATGATGAATATCATCCAACAAGTCACCGATCCAATGCCTACGAATTTATCCTTATTGATCTTGCTGCATTATTATTGCTATCATCACTGTTACACTTGCTACAAATTACTGCTATCACTCTTACCGTTACTATTGCTGCTGTCACTACTATGAAAACTATCAAACTACTTTGCTACTGATCACTTTGCTGTAGATAATTCATCTCCAGGTGCGGTTGAATTGACAACTCAGCTGCTAATACCTTCAAATATTCTTTGGCTCCCCTTGTGTCGAATCTATAAATTTGGGTTAAATACTTTACCCTCGGAAACTGTTGCGATCCCCTATACTTGTGGGTTATCAAGAACCTTTTTCTGGCACCGTTGCCGGGGAGCATAGCTATATTTGTTGAGTCACTTGGGATTATTATCATATTATCACTATGAAGAATCTGAAGGATCCTAAGCCTAAGATCTTTCCCTCAAGTACGAGGGGAGGTAAGAAACTGCCATCCAGTTCCGCTTTCGATTCACCTTCTGTTATGAGTAAACTTGCAACACCACCACATGCTATGAATTCTAATATGTCACAAGTTATTGATGATGCTACTTCTACTATGAATGATGCTCATGATGATGCTAGTACCTTGCTTGATAATGATGATGTGCCACTTGGTGATTTTCTTGATGAACAAATTTCTAGAGTAATACAACATTATGTTGTTGAATCTGATGATGAGCTTGAAACTGAAACTCCTGAGACACCTGCTAGAACTATCCTTCCTAGATATGAATTGCCTAAGGTACCGGAAGGTTATGTTATGAGTGAAGAAACAACTACAGATATTCTAGCTTGCAATGATAGAGATGATCTAGAGAAACTACTACAAAAGTATAAAGAAAAATCTCTGAATGCAAGAATGAAATGTGATCCTAAGTTTGCTACTTCACCTATCTTTATTGATGATAAGGATTATGGATTCTCTGTCGACCCAGAGTTAATTACTTTGGTTGAATCTGATCCTTTCCATGGTTATGAAACTGAAACTGTTGTGGCACATCTTACTAAGTTGAATGATATATCTACCCTTTTTACTCATGATGAGAAAACTCGCTATTACTTTATTCTAAAATTATTTCCTTTCTCATTAAAGGGTGATGCTAAAGCTTGGTACAATACTCTTGCTCCTGGTTGTGTGCGTAGTCCCCAGGATATGGTTTATTACTTCTTTGCAAAATATTTTCCTGCTCATAAAAAACAAGTTGCCTTACAGGAAATATTTAACTTTGTGCAAACTAAAGAAGAGAGTCTCCCACAAGCTTGGGGAGGCTTTGCCAGTTACTTAATGCTTTGCCTGATCATCCTCTTAAGAAAAATGAAATAGTTGATATCTTTTATAATGGACTAACCGATGCTTCTAGGGATTTCCTAGATAGTTGTGCTGGTTGTGTTTTCAGGGAATGAACTGTTGGACAAGCTGAAGAATTATTGAATAGTATATTGAAAAATTATGATGTTTGGACTATTCCTGAACCACCGCCTAAACCCATTCCGAAGAAGAGGGGTATATTATATCTCGGTCCTGAGGATATGCAAGAGGAAAAGAAATCTATGAAAGAAAAAGGTATTAAAGCTGAGGATGTTAAAAATTTACCTCCTATTGAAGAAATACATGGGCTTAATACATCACCAATGCCTAAGGTGGTAGAGGTAAATTCTCTTATGAAGTTCAAGGATAATGGCAATCCTCACAATATGCATCCTAGCCAATGCCTTTATGAGTTTGAAAACTATATTAGAAAACAAGATTACTTCAATGCAAATTTTTTTTGACTGGGAACTGTAGGGGAAACCCCCACAGCATATCAAAACTTTATTGATAAAGAGGGAGCAAGTACAAGTATTATGGGGGATTACAAGAGGTAATCAAACTAAACTAAGGGAAGAAGGAGAAGAAACAAGTTAAAATTACAGAATATTGGCCTCAAGGTGGCAGAAATGAGATCCATGTAAGGAGATCATCCTTATAGGCAGCTTTCACTCTATATTGCATTAAGCTAATATCATGGATGAATGCACTTCTCCATTTATTGAATCCAGCTCTCTCATGCCTGAAGACCTTAGCATTCCTGAGAATCCAGATATTCCAGCAAGCAATAAACACCATTTCAGTGAAGAAGGGCTTCCTAAAACTCCTGCTAGCATTAATAACCAAATCAGCCATGGAGTCACCAGATGACCAATCAATTTGTAGATAGTTCCAAACTCTGACACTAAAATTGTAATTAAAGAACAGATGATCTCTTGTTTCCCTAGTCTGCAAAGGACAAAGGACACAATTTACTCCATCCTCCAAATGACAATGCCTCCTTTCCACCATGTCCTTGGTGTTCAACCTGTCCATAATAAGCATCCAAGCGAATACTTTGATTTTCATTGTACAGGAGGACTTCCAGATCCAAGCTGTCAAAGGGTTGAAGGATTCTGATGCAAAAGTATGTGAGTAAAACAACTTTGGTGAGTACCCCTTGGTAGTGCCATTCCAAAACCAAATATCCTTGGACCCAGGTGCTCTATTGTGGCCACCCAACAGAGACTGGAGAGTAGTCAGGTCATCAAAAGCCTGGCTGGACAAAGGAAGGTGGAAGTGCTGGAACATGTCCTGAGAGTCCAAGAACTCTTTAACAGTGATCCAGGGGTCCTTAACATAGGAAAAGAGCCTGGGAAATCTGAATTGAAGGATAGACACCTGATCATCAAGCTGCCAGTTGTCTGACCACATGATGGCAGTGTCCCCTTCATTAATCTGAACCCAAGCACACTCCCTAAAGTTTTGCATGACCTTGCATATATCCTTCCACCAGAAAGAGCCACAATCAGAAGTTCCTTGGGGTACTCTGCCATGATAGTAGGAATCCCAAATTAAAGACACCCATGGGAGATCCTTTTTATTAAGAAAGTTATTTGCATGTTTGAGCAGAAGTGCAACATTCTGAACACCAAGATTAAGAATACCAAGGCCTCCCTTGTTTTTTGGCCTGCAAATAAGGTCCCAAGCAGCAAGTGAAGGGGCAGGCTCACCCCTATTCTTCCTCCAGAGGCATTGTCTCTGGATTCTCTCCAATTGCTTTAGAATTCCAGTAGGAACAGCCAAACTGCAAAGGAAAAAAATGGGCATAGAAGACAAGGCAGAGTTTAGAAACCGCAGTCTTTCCCCCTGATTTAAAAAAGAGGAGCTAGCTGTCATTCTCCTCTCCATGCAGTCCACCAATGGCATAAAATCCACCATTTTAGGCCTTGTAGTTCCCAATGGTAACCCAAGGTAGGTAAATGGCATTTTCCCAATCTGGCATCCAAATGCAGCAGCTAATTCAGTCATGACAGCAGTGTCCACATTGATGGGAATAATAAAGGATTTGTGGTAGTTCACATCAAGACCAGTGGACACAGAGAAGACCTTGAGCATGTCCTTCAGAGCTATAAGTTGGTCCTTGTCAGCAGGCAAGATAATTAAAGTGTCATCAGCATACTGAATCACAGGGTAATCCTGGTCATGACAAGGTATAGGTAGATGAAGAATGCCCCTTCTGAACATGTCATTGATTACAGTCTGCAGGAGATCAGCAGCTAGGACAAAAAGGAGGGGAGAGATTGGATCACCCTGTCTGACACCCTTTTTACATCTGAACTTCCTACCAGGAACTCCATTAAGCAGAACAGATGAGGTACCTGTGGACAAAAGTTGCTTCATCCAAAGAATCCACTTCTCATTAAAGTCCTTATATCTCAATATTTGCACTATTGCCTCATGCTTAAGGGAATCAAAAGCCTTCTCAATTCAATGCAAATGTTGTGAAACAATTGAAACATAATTCTGATATGATTACTCACTTGAGTGACTTCTTATTTAGAATCTCAAATGATGTTAGAGGTGTTGGAAAACATGCTTCTATGGTTCAAACTCAACTAGAACAAGTTGCTAAATCACAAAGAGAACTGCTTGATGAAATGAATCATAATATGCATGACTTTGCTGTTAGAGTTGCAACTAGAGGAGGTAAAAGTGACTCAGGAACCACTTTATCCAGAGGGACACCCAAAAAGAATTGAATAGGATTCACAAAGAAATAACACTAGTGCACCTAGTCCTTCTAAAAAGAAAAAATAAAAAGAAAATTGTTAGGACTTTGCATACTTCTAGTAAACCTGAAATAGAAAAACCTCCTGATAATGAAAATGAAACTTCTATCTCAGATGCTGAAACTCAATCTGGTAATGAACACTCACCTAGTGATAATGAAAAATATAATGACGAGGTTCATGAAGACACTCAACCAAATAATGAAAAAGAACCAGACAATGATGTTGAGATAGAACCACCTGTTGATCTTGATAAGCCACAACCTAAGAATAAAAAGGTATGATAAAAGAGACTTCATTGCTAGAAAACACGGTAAAGAAAGAGAACTGTGGGTTCAAAAACCTATGCCTTTTCCACCCAAGTCAACTAAAAAGAATGATGATGAAGAATTTGAACACTTTGCTGAAATGCTGAGGCCAGTCTTTTTGCGTACTCGCTTGACTGACATCTTGAAAATGCCTCTTATGCAAAGTATATGAAAGACATCATCACAAATAAGAGAAAAATACCGGAAGCTGAAATCTCCACTATGCTTGCTAATTATACTTTTAAAGATGGAGTACCTAAAAAACTTGGAGATCCGGGAAAACCAACTATACCTTGCTCTATCTAAAAGAATTATGTGAAAACTGCTTTGTGTGATTTAGGAGCTGGTGTTAGTGTTATGCCTTTCTCTTTATATAAAGACTTGACTTGAATAAACTCACACCTACTAAAATGTCTTTGCAAATGGCTGACAAATCAACTGCCATGCCTATCGGTATTTGTGAGGATGTGCCCGTTGTTGTTGCTAATGTTACTATTTTGACTGACTTTGTTATACTTGAGATGCCCGAGGACGACAACATGTCGATTATCCTTGGTAGACCCTTCTTGAATACTGAAGGGGCTGTTATTGATTGCAATAAAAGCAAGGTCAATTTTCATATCAATGGTAATGAGCATACGGTGCACTTTCCAAAGAAACAATTCCAAATGAATGGTATTAATGTTATTGAAAAATCTCCGACAATCACTATTGGAAGTTTTCAAATACCTCTACCTACTGTCAAAAAGAAATATGAAATGCTTATTGTTGGGGAAATGCATATCCCCATTGTGGTAACTTAGTGATTTACGAAAGTTCTTCGGTTTCATGCTAATCGAATGTGGTTGTTAATAAGACCTGATCAACGTTATTAATGAATCATTTTTGAGCGATATGAAGTTGATGAATTTAGTAAGCACTACCTTCTGTCCCTGCTTTTTGTTTACTGTTTTCATTAGTTAAATAAAATAAAATGCCATGCTTTGTCTGTTTTCTGAATTTCCCGTGCAATAAAAAATGACCCAAACATAAAAGTTCTCAGAATGCCCTAAAAAATTTATATGATTTTTTTCTGAATATTTAATAATTTTTGGTGCAAATAATACCAGAGGGAGGTGCACCAGGTGGGCACAACCCACCTAGGCGCGCTAGGACCCCCAAGCGCGCCCTGGTGGGTTGTGGTCCCCACGTGGGCCCCTCACTTATCTCTTTAGCCCACATCATCACTCACCTCCAGAAAAAATCCCCATTGTTCTCTCTCCCGTGTTCTTGAGCTCAAACCCACGGATTTCGATCTTTGCTTGAAGCTCCGTTTCCGAAACTGTTTCGGGGGATTGTTGCTTGGTATGTGACTCCACCATTTGTCCAATTAGTTTTTGTTTTAGTGGTTTATACTTTGAATAATTAGCTACTCTTGGTGCTGCTGTAGATGTGCTTGCATGTTCAATTCATAGTGTTCTAAGTAGTTTGAATGCTTGCTATGGCCTCTATGTATCCCTATGAGTAGTTGCTATCAATTTTGTGAAGTTTTGTTGACAAAATTTTTGCCACCCCAAGATTTTTTATTTTTAGAAAATTGTATGCGGACATGATGAACCTATTTGGAAGGAGTGCTTCGAGGAGATGATCCTCAGGGGCATCTTCTAGTGACAGTTCCGCTCGTCGGTCTTATGTTGAACCGAGTGAAAGTTCCACGCGAGATGCCGCCACCAAAACATGCTTATGGCCTTGCGATGAATATATGGTGCGTGTGGGCATTAAGGAGGAATTTGGGCAATATGTTCACAATGTCGGTCTCGGTCCCTACCTTTCAGATAAGTGTGAACAACACGAACCTCTCACTGAATCATTTGTCAAAGGATTTAAATATTTTCCACGTGAGTCTAGGGTGTCTTTTATGCTTTATGATGAACCATTTACTATCCCACTGGAGAATTTTGCTTACCATTGCAAGCTTCCATTTTGGGATTCGCTTGATGAGCCACCAAAGGCTGAGTTCGAGTCTTTCTTGACTAGCCTTTGTTACGGTGAAGGTAGGGGAGTGAGACAAGGAAGAATAAAGAGCATTCACTTTCCCGCAATTCAGTACTTTGCATTATTTAACGGGAAATGCATAGTAGGCAAGCAAGACTATATCATACTTTGTGCGCCAGACTTGAGCCTCATTGACACCGCTCTCACTGTTGAAAGGAATTATAACCTTGGAGTGATTGTTGCGCATAGAATTCAGCATAACGCCAAAAGTGGCTGGTTCTATGGTGGAATTTATGCCACACGTCTAGCACAAGGACTGGGTGTTTCACCCTTGCCCTTTGATCCTATCCTACCCACTCGATATTTAGATTTTGATGCCTTAAAGGAGCATAAGATTCTCAAGGGGAGGGTTGATAACTTCACTTATAATTTGTTGTTTAACCAATCACATGTTGTGGACACATATTTGCCTGCGCCAGCTCTCTTTGATTGTCACAGCAAGGGGAGATATTTTGTTCTTGAGAGCGAGGCCCGAGCTCACAACGCAACAGTGGTGGCAGCATGGCAGGCCGAGGCATCCGCACCGAGAGCCTCCGTGAGCTACCACACCGACTACTACCCTCCAGGGTATCGATCGATTACCAACTTAGGCCAAAAGCCTAAGCTTGGGGGAGTACTGTTTCTCACCGACATTATATTCATGTTCACATATCATTCTATCTGTCTGTGTTCACACTTTTTCATTGTATCATCCATGCTTAGATTTATTTTCTTGCTTTCTTCTTGTGTGTTTGAAAAACTTTAGAAAAACCAAAAAATTAGTTGTAGTAATTTACTTTCTATGCATGCTTAGTAGTAGTACTAAAAAGAAAATTCAAAAAGATTTCCTTGTTCTTCTTTTGCTTGTTGGGAGCTTTCTCGTGTAAATAGTTTTTCTCGATTATGCTTTCTATTAGCTTGTTGAAGAAGACCAAAAACTCCAAAAATATTTCAGTGTGTTTCTTTGAATTTCTTTTCTTTTATTCGAGTTGTACCGAGGAGAAGACCGGGATGGAAATGTTGAGTGGCTCTCTTATGAATAACTGTTGAACTAATAAAGAGCCCATTTTACCTTGTCTTCTCATGTTGAATAAAATGTTTGCAGATTCCAGCTTAGTCCACAACATTCTTGCACTATTATTATTTTCATATCATTCGGTCGTGCAAGTGAAAGGCAATAATTACGACATCCGATGAACTGGGCGTGGCAAAGAGAGACTGGTATGAACTCGACTTGTTTTGTCTGTGTAAATATGTTTAACCTAGTATCCAGGCTTCAGCCCATTATGATTAAATATGTTTGCAATGACAATTAGGGATTATAGTTTCTCATGCCATGCATAAGTAGCTGAGAGTTGATAATGATTTATCTTGGATATCAACATAGCGTTAAAATGATTGTGATGTAGTATGATGATATGGTATCCTCCTCTGAATGTTCGAGTGGCTTGACTTGGTACATGTTCATGCATGTAATTGAACCAAAACCAACATAGCCTCTATAATATTTATGTTCATGGTGTTCATACCCTACTTATGCTAGTGTCCAATGTTACTTATGCATAATGCATGGTTATGACCGTTGTTGCTCTCTAGCTGGCCGCTTCTCAATCTTAATTGCCAGCCTTCGCCTGTACTAAGTGGGAATTCTGCTTGTACATCAAAAACATTGAACCCAAAGTTATTCCAGATGAGTCCACCATAGC
The DNA here is from genome assembly GCF_002575655.3 of Aegilops tauschii subsp. strangulata. Lineage (NCBI taxonomy): Eukaryota > Viridiplantae > Streptophyta > Magnoliopsida > Poales > Poaceae > Aegilops > Aegilops tauschii. The sequence continues at coordinate 157,218,574 of NC_053039.3, forward strand.
TACCTATATGCGGTATTACCCTGCCGTCCTAAGTAAATTTGCATGTGCCACCTCTAAAAACTTCTAAAAATTATCTGTTCTGTGTGTCTGGATCGTTCATGGAACGACAGGAGGTGGTCGATATCTTCCGTGCTAAGCGGGTTATCCTCAGGTGTTTATTCACTCGCCATCGCACGAGGAAATGGGCGGTAATAGGGATTATAGTCCTGAACTCAAAAATGCAAATAATTAAACAAAACTCCCCCAGGACTGTTGTTGGTTTGGACGGCACCCGTTGTTTCGGACAAGCCGTGGAATGTGATTGTTGGTGGAGGGGGAGTAAACCTTTACTTTTATCTCTTGGGAACCGCCACTAGCGTGCTTAGCATGGAATATGTTGATAACTGATGGTCGTGAAGTGAATGAGAAGGGTGCATGTCTCAAAATATCATTTATCTCTGTTTTAAAAATTGAGCTCTGGCACCTCTACAAATCATTGCTTCCATCTGCGAAGGGACTTTCTATTTACTTTTATGTTGTGTCATCACCTTCTAAAAACAAGTGCTAGAAACTGAGTAGAGCACAACTATCAGGATTTATGCATTGTGTGTAGCTAATGTTGGGTGCATCATGACTGGATCTTTTCTACCATGAATTACAATGTTTAGTCGCTGCTTGAACTTTGGAGGTGCTCTGCGTTTATGTTTTGCGGTCTCATAAAGGGCTAGCGAGATAGAACTATTGTCATATTATATCATGGTTGTTTTGATAACATGTTGCTGTTTGAGATATCTTATTATTGCTCGCTAGCTGATTATGTCATTGATATGAATCATTATAATCTTTAAGAGTTATTGTTGACATGGTTAGTTATAATGTTGGCTGAAAACCTGGGTGCTGTTTAAGCTTATTTATGCAAACAAGGGCAAAAGAGTTCGTAAAAGTTTTTCTTTCTCACTTTCACATTATCAACTAAATTGCTTGAGGACAAGCAAAGGTTTAAGCTTGGGGGAGTTGATACGTCTCCAACGTATCTACTTTTTGTCACGCTTTTCCTCTTATTTTGGACTCTAATTTGCATGATTTGGATGAGACTAACCCCGGACTGACGTTGTTTTCAGCAGAACTACCATGGTGTTGTTTTTGTAAAGAAATGAAAGTTCTCAGAATGGAACAAAACTTTTGCGAGGATTTTTTATATCAATAATAAGAATTTCTGGAGCCAAGACCCACCAGAGAGGGGCCCCTAGTTGGGCACAACCCACCAGGGCGCGCCCCCCTCTCTTGGCATGCCCAGGTGGGTTGTACCCACCTGGTGGCCCCGCTGACGACCCCCCTGATACTATAAAATCACATATTTCTAGAAAAAATCAGGGAGAAAGAATTATCGCCATCCACGAGACGGAGCCGCCGCCAAGCCCTGTTCTTCCTCTGGAGGGCAGATCTAGTGTCCGTTTGGGGCTCCGGAGACGGGGATCTTCATTCCTCGTCATCACCAACCCTTCTCCATCGCCAATTCCATGATGCTCCCCACCGGGAGTGAGTAGTTCCTTCATAGGCTCGCTGGTCGGTGAGGAGTTGGATGAGATTCATCATGTAATCGAGTTAGTTTTGTTAGCGCCTGATCCCTAGTATCCGCTATGTTCTTAGATTAATGTTGCTATGATTAATGCTTGTCACTTTGGGCCCGGGTGCCATGAACTCAGATCCGCACCGTTTATGAATTCATCATATATCCATGTTTTAGATCTGATCTTGCAAGTTATAGTCACCTACTACGGTTATGATCCGACAACCCCGGAGTGACAACAACCGGGCCCACTCCCGGTGATGATCGTAGTTTGAGGAGTTTATGTATTCACTATGTGTTAATGCTTTGTTCCGGTTCTCTATTAAAAGGAGGCCTTAATATCCCTTAGTTTCCAATATGGACCCCGCTGCCACGGGAGGGTAGGACAAAAGATGTCATGCAAGTTCTTTTAATAAAGCACGTATAACTATTTACGGAATAGATGCCTACATTATTGAAGGAAATATGCCCTAGAGGCAATAATAAAGTTATTATTTGTTTCCTTATATCATGATAAATGTTTATTATTCATGCTAGAATTGTATTAACCGGAAACATGATACATGTGTGAATACATAGACAAACAGAGTGTCACTCGTATGCCTCTACTTGACTAGCTCGTTAATCAAAGATGGTTATGTTTCCTAACCATGGACAAAGAGTTGTTATTTGATTAATGGGATCACATCATTATGAGAATGATGTGATTCACTTGACCCATTCCGTTAGCTTAGCACTCGATCGTTTAGTATGTTGCTACTGCTTTCTTCATGACTTATACATGTTCCTATGACTATGAGATTATGCAACTCCCGTTTACCAGAGGAACACTTTGTGTGCTACCAAACATCACAACGTAACTGGGTGATTATAAAGGTGCTCTACAGGTGCTTCCAAAGGTACTTGTTGGGTTGGCGTATTTCGAGATTAGGATTTGTCACTCCGATTGTCGGAGAGGTATCTCTGGGCCCACTCAGTAATGCACATCACTACAAGCCTTGCAAGCATTTAACTATTGAGTTAGTTGCGGGATGATGTATTACGGAACGAGTAAAGAGACTTGCCGGTAATGAGATTGAACTAGGTATTGACATACCGACGATCGAATCTCGGGCAAGTAACATACCGATGACAAAGGGAACAACGTATGTTGTTATGCGGTTTGACCGATAAAGATCTTCGTAGAATATGTGGGAGCCAATATGGGCATCCAGGTTCCGCTATTGGTTATTGAACGGAGACGTGTCTCAGTCATGTCTACATTGTTCTCGAACCCGTAGGGTCCGCACGCTTAAAGTTCGATGACGGTTATATTATGAATTTATGTGTTTTGATGTACCGAAGGTAGTTCGGAGTCCCGGATGAGATCGGGGACATGACGAGGAGTCTCGAAATGGTCGAGATGTAAAGATCGATATATTGGACGACTATATTCGGACATCGGAAAGGTTCCGAGTGGTTCGGGTATTTTTCGGAGTACCGGGGAGTTACGGGAATACGGGGGAAGAAGTATATGGGCCTTATTGGGCTTTAGGGGAGAGGGAGAGGCAGGCCGCGCGCCCCCCCATTGACTAGTCCGAATTGGACTAGGGGGAGGGGCGGCGCCCCCTCCTTCCTTCTCTTCCCTCTTCCCTTTCCTTGACTCCTACTCCTACTACTTGTAAGGGGGGAGTCCTACTGCCGGTGGGAGTAGGACTCCTCCTAGGGCGCGCCATAGAGAGGGCCGGCCCTCCCCCTCCTCAACTCCTTTATATACAGGGAGGGGACACCCCTTGGAGACACAACAATTGATCTCTTGATCTCTTAGCCGTGTGCGGTGCCCCCCGCCACCATAATCCACCTCGATTATATCGTAGCGGTGCTTAGGCGAAGCCCTGCGTCGGTAGAACATCATCATCGTCACCACACCGTCATGCTGACGGAACTCTCCCTCAAAGCTCGGCTGGATCGGAGTTCGAGGGACGTCATCGAGTTGAACGTGTGCAGAACTCGGAGGTGCCGTGCGTTCGGTACTTGATCGGTCGGATCGTGAAGACGTACAACTACATCAACCGCGTTGTGCTAACGCTTCCGCTTGCGGTCTATGAGGGTACGTAGACAATACTCTCCCCTCTCGTTGCTATGCATCACCATGAACTTGCGTGTGCGTAGGAATTTTTTTGAAATTACTACGTTCCCCAACAATTATATCGATGAACTGGAGCTAGTGCCATATCGCCCTAGGTTATAACTGTCACCTGATGAATATCATCCAACAAGTCACCGATCCAATGCCTAAGAATTTATCCTTATTGATCTTGCTGCATTATTATTGCTATCATCACTGTTACACTTGCTACAAATTACTGCTATCACTCTTACCGTTATTATTGCTGCTGTCACTACTATCAAAACTATACAACTACTTTGCTACTGATCACTTTGTTGCAGATAATTAATCTCCAGGTGTGGTTGAATTGACAACTCAACTGCTAATACCTTCAAATATTCTTTGGCTCCCCTTGTGTCGAATCTATAAATTTGGGTTAAATACTTTACCCTCGAAAACTGTTGCAATCCCCTATACTTGTGGGTTATCAATGCTCATGGTCCCCTAAACCTAAATAAGTAAATAAATAAATAAATAAATAAAGCAAAATGCTCATACACCAGTTCTTTAAATTCACGATTTAACAGGAGGATATTATTTCCTATGATAGTGTCGTTACATTCAGTCGATATAATTCTTAGGCAAAGGTAGCGACCACTCTTCTTTCTCCCACCATTTTCTTCCTGCAACATGCGGACCCATGCAAATCGTAGTCAACGTCGTAAATAGTTCCAGTCCATTTTTATTTTTCAATAAGAATGTCCAACCCAGCCCAGCACATTGACGAGGGAACTTTATCCTCTGCCTACATGCGCTCGCCGCGGCCCCGCCATCCGGCCCTGTCAACATAGTGAATCGGGAGAGGACTGTAGTTGTGAGTATGATAGTACGGACCACCAGGTCCACTCCCGAACACAAGCAAGCGCCACTTTTACTACTCGAATGCACCCCTCGTTTTTTACTCTAATCCACCCTATTTCATATCTGGGACCCACATCATTTTAACGTATAGTCAATTAACGACAGAATTGCACAACTTTTTTTTGAGGATTTGTTCGGAGGAGCAGGCTATAAACTGGGTTGTGTTGTCTCAGTGGCCCGTCTAACAACATAACCAGCCCATCAGTTTTTTCTTTGGGAAAATAGGTAGGCCACTATTTCTTTTTGAAGAATACCCAAGCTAGGCCTATTCGTTTTCTCCGACTTACTGGGCTGCAAATCTTTCAAGACGAGGAGGGATACATTCCAGCCTGGCCAAAGAGTATGGTCAGTATCTATTAAAAGTAAATGGGAAAATTAGTTTCTTTTTTTGTTTTTGTTCTTCATTGATATTTCATATTTCATTGGATTTTAACATGACATAGTACTAATTTATTTTTAAATTTGTTTTAGTATGGCTACTAATTTTTTGATTAAGAATATTTTGTTCCCCAGCAAAAATTTGCGAGTTTTCAAAATTTCGCACATTTTTAGTTCAAAATTTTAACCTTGGTACTAACCAGAAAATGGTTAGAAATTCTAAAAATGGAAATGGGCTAAAATTAAATTCCATATGAATTAGAAAATGAGTAAAAAATATAAAAATAATAGCAAATGAGCTGTACACGGCACGGATTTTGAGGCTGACTTGTTTACGCAAGGCTTTGTCAGTCAACACACGATTCTAGCGACAATGACTGTTGGATGTACATCCAATGGCCGACATGCTTCTTCAATCTTTGGTCTGCCTGCTCCGGTCGCCTAAACCAGCGCCGGCGGGAATGCCTGCTCCCTCCTCTTGTGGTCCTTTGTCATGCCGCACAGGCTTCACCGGCCCACCCTACTCCCTTTGTTGGCCTGGCCGCATGCAATCAACTGCCTCCTTATTACATGAAAAAAATGATTCCTCCCACTGACATCTGGGGCGCACCGGTTCGGAGGCTGACCTGTGGGCCTACTAAGTTGACACGTATGCAGGGCTTTGTTAACTTAGTCAACAAACGATTCTAGCAGTTGTGACCGTTGGATTTGAATCAAATGGTCCTGCTGCTTCTTCAATCGCTGCTCTTCTTGCACCAGTCGCCCAAACCAACGCCGGCGAGACCGCCTGCTCCTGCCTCCAGTGGCCGGCTGTGCTGTCGTTGAAGCCTCACCGCCCCCTACTACTCCCACCGCTGGCCAGGCCCTACGGCGACGGCAGGCTCACACCGCAGCCGAACCAGTGAACCCTCGTACTCCTCTCCGCGTGGGCTTCCACTGCCGCGTCTTCCCCGGCTCCGCGTCGTCCCCTTCCTAGGCCTCGCCGTTGTCCACCGGCCTGGTGCTCTCGCTGCGGCGTGGTCAACGTGGTCAAAGAACGACTTCCATTGGAAGAGTACTATACGTGGAGAGGCTGACAGCTGGGTCCACAGCCGCAGCAAGGAAGTGCCTCCTTATTATGCGGAAAATAATGATTCCTCCACCTCACAACAGGGACCCATCAGACGGGCCACCATATTTCATGAAAAAAACGTTTCCCGCTGATTGTTGGGACCCACCAGCTACATCTTCGCACGGAAGGAAGTGCCTGATAGTCAGGACCCACCTGGTCGAAGCGTACGTAGCGTTGTCATTCTGGTCGCGAATGTGTATGTACATACTGGTCGATGTAGAGGCGCGCACTGTTGGAGATATGCCCTAGAGGCAATCATGTATGATGACATTTCCTATGTGTTTATGAATAAAGATAGTCCTTGGACATTATCAATGGTGTATATCAGCAAGTGCATGACTTGTTTGTGGGACTATGCATTGTATGATGACTGTCCTAAAAGGTCCCTAGTCGAAAGGGCTGTGTGGACGCGCAGCCAACTAGACTAGCGTATGACACGGTCGATGGCTTGGTCTCACTAGCCATGGGGCATTGGATGCTAACTGGATAATATGGACTTGGAAGGATCTGGTCGGATTCGATGTAGTCGGATCCGAGTCGAGATAAGGTCCGAGTCAGACAGACCCAACTATGAGACGCAGTGATATGTCATCTGTGAGTCTCTAGTACAACATACATTCTATGTCCTAAGACCTGAGCTGGCACATGTACTCGGGATGGTGACAGACTTGCTTTGGGCCGACCAAACGCTACTCCGTGACTGGGTAGTTACAAAGGTAGGTTTCAGGCTTGTCCAGACCCATGCTGCGAGACATGGTCGAGCAAGATGGGATTTGCCCCTCCCATCAGGAGAGATATACTCTGGGCCCCTCGTGTGATACGACCAGGATAAGCATGGCCATGCGACAAGGATTATGAGATAATCTGGTTAGTGGTCAGCATCACTGGAATGAGAAAGAGGTCGGGCTAGCACAAGGATGATAGACTCTCCTTGAGCCCGACAACATATATCGTGTGGCAAAAGGAATGGAAGTGTGATGTACAGGTTTGCCTAACCAGCTTCATAGTCTGCTTGGTGGTCGGCATGCCTTGCTAGAGGCTGCTACCAACCGTGTATTTCAGAGGTGATCCGAACTGCGACCAAGCCGGCTTGAACCTAAGGGGTCGCGCGCCTAAGGGAAGGAACCTACGAGGTTGGATCCGGGGACACTGGTCGGATGTGATCCGAGCTGTATTCGGATTGTGGCTGAGTAGACTTATGGGCTTTAGGGTTCGTGCGAGGCACAAGTGTTGAGCCTGCGACGGACGCCTGTATAAAGTGGGGTGCGGCACACTCATGCGATTGATCACTTCGGCGCTGTCACTAGGGTTTGCATGTGTTGCGAATAGACACCTGTAGCGATCCGACCTCAGACGGTCAAATCTCTGTGCTTCAGTGTCATCCCTAGATCGGTAATGCTGACACACACAGTACTTGAATGGATTTATAACAGAGTAGCAATCACACACTTATTACATCGATAGTCTCAATATAGAACTTATCACAATAAATATGGCTTAAGGCCATCTAAATAAGATAACAGCGGAAGGCTTGGAAGATAAAGTGAGTCCATCAACTCCAACGGCATAGCTGAGTGCACGACAACGACCTAGCGCACCTTACTCTTCGTCTGAAAAGTCAGCAACATGATACGTTGCAGCCCAAAAACGGGTCAGCACATGGAATATGCTGGCATAGTAACACAATAGAGCAATGAACATAATAAACGCTATCACTACATGCATATGGCTGGTGGAGGCTCTATGGTTAATATGTTTTTGCGAAAAGCCAATTTTTTCCTACATCAAAGGAATATATTTTATTTAACTATCATGGTAGTTGAACAACATTGAGAAGGTTCCTCCAACTCAATCCCAATTAAACAATAGTTAACAACCCAACAAATTAATTTACATTGATGAGATCCATATGATAATCCACGAACCAGATACTCAAGATGTCCATAACAGGGGACACGGCTAACCATGATTAGATTGTACACTCTGCAGAGGTTTGCGCACTTTTCCCCACAAGACTCGATCTCCTCTGTTGGATTTCTCGCACTACATGGTGTTTGAGAAACGGATAACCGAGACACAGTCTTTCAGAAGCATTAACTCTAACCCTGGGTAGAGAGTACCAACCTACATCCCCTACATCTGCTAGCCTACCACTTGAAGAGGTCATGCAACCTACTCAACTATGCTAGAGCCCATAATAGCTTGTGGCTGCACACGGAAGTTTCTAGCATGAATAATCTTACGATCCCTTTGAGCCTGGGTGGCGGACCATAGGATGATCACACGGGTACTCCGGGATATCCTAGGACAACACTGGATTCTCCAGGTGCCCAAAACCAACAATCCACCCAGATGTGTATTAAAGTTGCCACCTTAAGTTAACCATTAATTAACAATCTCACATCTATCATGGATTCACTCACCCAAACCACGTCTACGAGCATAGCATAGCAATGTAAGCATAATGTAGAAGTAACTCCCAGGGTTTGATAATAAACAGGGCAATCGGTTCTACCTCATCATCTACTTCCCAACACCCACATGTTTATCACATCCTCATCATGTAGTGTTTGAGGATTGAAACTAATGCATAAAAACTGGGTATGAAAAGAGTATGATCAATGTGTTACTTGCCTTGCTGACGATCCGCAAAACCTAGTGACTCATAGTAGCATGCTTCGCACTCCGGGAATTCTATCGCCAACAAACAATAGCATACATAAGCACTCAAGCAAAAATGCACGGGTAAAACTCAAATAAGAAGATCAAATCTGAAAACTCAACTGAAGAGATTCGATTTGCAAAAAGAATCAACCAAATCGGAGCTACGGAACTAAAACTATGGTCAAAAGAACTTCGAATTCAAATCTTCTTGAAACCAAATTTTAAATTGTCAAAACCTTGCTCAAGGTTGGAAAAAGCGGTAGGCGTAAGCGAGGCGGTTGGCCTTCGCCTAGTGCCTAGGCGGTGCCTAAGCGCCCTAGGCGTGGCCTAGGCGGTAATATAGTTTTTACTCGTAGTATATTTGTGATTATTATATGGGTGTTGATATAAGTTTAGGGCATATAAATAAGTTAATTACCGTCTACTGCCATTGGAATATAACCCATTTGGCACATCAGTGCAGTATGTGGCATGATTTCTTGCTTGGGTAGACAATTCCTTGCTTGCCCTGCCTAGACCTCCATTTATGCCTTAGGCGAGGCGTTTGCCATTGCCTAGCGCCTAGGCAAGCCTAAGCGCCTCCTAGGCACCGCCTTTTCCAACAGAGGTTTAAATAGAAAGAGGGTTTCGAGACGAAGATTTTGGCGTTGGTTTCACTAGATTTGGACAAACGGTTAAGAAACGGCGAGGGTTTCAAAATCAGGGGCTATTCTGCGATGAAAATAATCGCGGATAGGTCCCTGGACGAAAAATAAAATAAAAAGAAAAGACTAACGAACGGACGTTCGCTGTCTGAACCTAACCGGCGAATAGCGTTCGTAAAAAAACACAAACAGACGAACGTCCGCTAAATAACTAAACCGAGAAAACCGAACCGATAAAATAAGAAAAACGCATCTAGGGTTTCTAAAAAAACCGATCAGTTTTTACCTAAACCGAAAAACCAGTGGAACCGGATCGTATCGGGAACGGCGGCGGTTCCGGCGGCGAGGCGGCGACTCCGGCGAGGCGAGGCGCTGCGGGGCGGCGGAGGGGGGGTGCGGCGCGGGGCGCGGGCGGCGTGCGGTGGCGGCGGTGGGCGCGGCTGCGTGCTGCTGCTGCGGGAGGCGGGGCGAGGTGGGGGTCGCGGCGGCAGTGACAGCAGCATATAAAGGGGGAGGGTGGCTCGGCTAGGGCAGGGGGCAACCGAGGCGGCGGCGGTGTCCCGGACTCCAGCGGAGTCCGGCTCGGGCACGACGTGCGGGCGCGGGGAAGGCGGCGGCGGCGCCGGGTCGGCTGGGCTTCGGCCCAGTTCGGTCCGCGAAGAGTTTTTTTTAACAGATTCCGCCAAAAAAATCCTAAATAAATAAAAAATAAAAATCTAAAAATGCCAAAACAAATTTTCACCGTCTAAATAAAATTTTTAGAACAAAGTGAACATTTTCTTGGCCTAATAATGCAATTTTGAAAAATGCATATTTTTCTAATTCAAATAAAATACCAATAAAATCCAAATAAAATTATTTATTTGATTTTAATATGTTTTCGCCAATATTTCATTTATTTTGGAGAAGTCATATTATCTCTTCTCATATAGTTTAATTTGAAATACTTTCGAAGAGAAAAATAACTAAAACCAAAATGATCCTTGTTTCGATATTTGAGAAAAATCAAATATGAAAATCGTGAAATGCCCAACTCTCTCCGTGTGTCCTTGAGTTGCTTAGAATTTCGAGGATCGCAAAACAAAATGCAATAAAATATGATATGCATGAATGACCTATGTATAACATTCCAAATTGGAAATTTGGGATCTTACAAACCTACCCCCCTTAAGATGACTCTCGCCCTCGAGATTCGGGTTGGCTAGAAAATAGGTGTGGGTGGTCTTTGCGTAGGTCTTCCTCTCGTTCCCAGGTGGCTTCATCCTTAGTATGGTGGCTCCACTGAACTTTGCAAAACTTGATAACCTTGCTGCGCGTGACTCGGCTGGCAAACTCGAGAATCTTGACTGGTTTCTCCTCATAGGTCAGATCACTGTCCAACTGAATCGCTTCCAGGGGCACTGTATCTCTCAGAGGTATATCGGCCATCTCTGCATGGCACCTCTTCAACTGGGAAACATGAAACACATCATGAACTCCTGACAATCCTTCGGGTAACTCCAACTTGTAGGCCACTTCTCCCATACGTTCCAAAACTCGGTATGGTCCTACAAATCTTGGGGCTAGCTTTCCCTTGACTCCAAATCGTTTAACTCCTCGGAGCGGCGATACACGAAGATATGCCCTATCTCTAATTTCATAGACTACCGCCTTGCGTTTTGAGTCTGCATAACTCTTCTGCCTGGACTGAGCTACCTTCAGTCTGTCGTGAATAAACTTAACCTTCTCTTTGGACTCCTTGATCAAATCTGGTCCAAACAACTGACGGTCTCCAACTTCATCCCACATCAACGGTGTTCGGCATCTTCTTCCATACAGGGCTTCGAACGGTGCCATTTTCAAACTGGCCTGGTAGCTATTGTTGTATGAGAACTCCGTGTAAGGCAAATTGTCATCCCAACTAGATCCATAATCTAGCGCACAAGCTCTCAACATGTCATCCAGAATCTGATTGACTCTCCCGGTCTGTCCATCTTTCTGCAGATGAAAGGCTGTGCTAAACTCAAGCCTTGTACACAAAGTCTGGTGCAGTTGATGCCAAAACTTTGAAGTGAACTGTGTTCCTCTATCTGATACGATGGTCCTCGGAACTCCATGCAGACATACGATCCTGGTCATATATATTTTGGCCAACTTCGCACTTGTGTAGGTGGTTTTCACTGGAATAAAGTGAGCCACTTTGGTTAAGCGATCAACTACTACCCATATAGAATCATATCCCGATCGGGTTCTGGGTAACCTAGTGATAAAATCCATGCCAAGCTTGTCCCACTTCCATTCGGGTATCGGCATAGGCTGTAGTAATCCGGCTGGCTTCTAATGTTCTGCCTTCACTCTCTGACATACATCACATACTGCTACATACTCGGCAATATCCTTCTTCACACCAGTCCACCAGAAACGCTCCTTCAAATCCAAATACATCTTGGTGTTTCCAGGGTGTATCGAGTATGGCGAGTCGTGTGCTTCCTGTAGTATCAACTTCCTGATCTCTGCATTATTGGGCACATAAACACGGTCCTCAAACCACAAGGTGTCGTGCTCGTCCTCACGAAAACCCTTGGCTTTTCCTTTACTCATTTTCTCTTTTATCTTGGCAATTTCCTTGTCATCCTTCTGAGCTTCTCGAATCTTTCCCAATAATGTAGATTGAACCTCCATCGCTGCAACAAAACCTCTAGGAACAATCTCCAAACAAAGTTCCCTGAGATCCTCTGCTAACTCCTTTGGCAATCCTCCGCTTACGAGGGTATTAACATAACTCTTCCGGCTCAAAGTGTTTGCTACGACATTGGCCTTACCTGGGTGATAATGCAGCTTCATACCATAATCCTTTATAAGCTCCAACCATCTCCTCTGCCTGAGGTTCAGCTCCTTCTGTGTGAAAATGTACTTCAAACTCTTGTGATCCGTGTACACATCAAAACAGTTTCCAATAGGAAAATGTCTCCAGGTCTTGAGTGCATGCACTACGGCTGCTAACTCGAAATCATGCATGGCATAATTCAACTCATGGGGTCCAAGTTGACGTGAGGCATATGAAACAACTCTTCCGTCTTGCATAAGTACACCTCCAAGTCCTAAGCGAGAAGCGTCGCAATACACTTGAAAATCCTTGCGTATATCTGGCAGAATCAGCACTGGGGCTGTAGTCAAACGTTTCTTCAACTCCTGAAAACTGGCCTCACATTCTTCCGTCCATTTGAACTTAGTGTCCTTCTTCAACAGCTTCGTCATGGGCTTCGCAATCTTAGAGAAATTCTCGATAAATCTCCGATAATATCCTGTAACGCCCACGATGCGGCTATATCTCTCACGTGTCGAGGCACGACTTAGAGGCATAACTGAACTGTGGTTTTGTCGCAAGAAGGGTCATCTTCACACAATCCCATGTAATGAACAAGAAAGGGATAAAGAGGATTGGCTTACAATCGCCACTTCACACAGTACATTAATTAAACATACATCGTTCAGAGTACACACATAGCCGACTACGGACGATTACAAATGAAAAGGAAGACAACCCCAAATGCTAGATCCCCGATCGTCCCAACTGGGCACCACTACTGATCATCAGGAAACGAAACATAGTAACGACCAAGGTCCTCGTCGAACTCCCACTTGAGTTCGGTAGCATCACCTGCACTGGTATCATCGGCACCTGCAACTGTTTTGGTAGTATCTGTGAGTCACGAGGACTCAGCAATCTCAAAACCCATGAGATCAAGACTATTTAAGCTTATGGGTAGGATAAGGTGGTGAGGTGGAGCTGTAGAAAGCGATAAGCAAATATGGTGGCTAACATACGCAAATAAGAGCTAGAAGAGAAGCAACGCAACGGTCGAGAAGCTAGGAGTGATCAAGAAGTGATCCTGAAACTACTTACGGTCATACATAACCCAAACCGTGTTCACTTCCCGGACTCCGCCGAAAAGAGACCATCATGGCTACACACGCGGTTGATGCATTTTAATTAAGTCAAGTGTCAATTTCTCTACAACCGGACATTAACAAATTCCCATCTGCCACATAACCGCGGGCATGGCTTTCGAAACTTTATACCCTGCAGGGGTGTTCCAACTTAGCCCATCACAAGCTCTCACGGTCAACGAAGGATATTCCTTCTCCCGGGAAGACCCGATCAGGCTCGGAATCCCGGTTACAAGACTTTTCGACAATGGTAAAACAAGACCAGCAAAGCCGCCCGATGTGCCCACAAATCCCGATAGGAGTCGCACGTATCTCGTTCTCAGGGCACACCGGATAGGTCAAGCTATGAGTAAAACCAGCCCTCAAGTTGTCCCGAGGTGGCCCCGCAGGCTGCCCGTTTCGGACCAGCACTCCGAGGAGCACTGGCCTGGGGGGGGGGTTTAAAATAAAGATGACCCTTGAGTCTGCAGAACCCAAGGGAAAGGTATAGGTGGTAGGTAGGAAAATGGTAAAACCAAGGTTGGGCCTTGCTGGAGGAGTTTTATTCAAAGCAAACTGTATCCCCAACCGCGTAAGGAACGCAAAATCCAGGAACATAACACCAGTATGACGGAAACTAGGGCGGCAAGAGTGGAACAAAACACCAGGCATAAGGTTGAGCCTTCCACCCTTTACCAAGTATATAGATGCATTAATTAAATAAGAGATATTGTGATATCCCAACATAAACATGTTCCAACATGGAGCAAACTTCAACTTCACCTGCAACTAACAGTGCAATAAGAGGGGCCGAGTAAAAGCGGTAGCATAGCCAAACAACGGTTTGCTAGGAGGTGGGTTAGAGGCTTGACATGGCAATATGGGAGGCATGATAAACAAGTGGTAGGTAGCGCGACATAGCGATAGAACGAACAACTAGCAAGCAAAGATAGAAGTGATATCGAGGGTAATGGTCATCTTGCCTGAGATCCCGCAAGGAAGAAGAACGAGTCCATGAAGAAGACAAACAGACGTAGTCGAACGAAACCTCACAACTCGAGAACGAAACCGAAGCTAACGAAAGAAGCAAACCGGAAAGAAGCAAACAACATGGTAAACACACAAGCATAAACATGGCATGATGCACAAATAAGTATGATGCATGTCCAGTTTAAATATGCATAGCATGGCAAAGTGCACAAACAAAACTACAAGTTAAGTGGAGCTCAATATGCAACGAGTTGCATATTGAGGAAACACCACATGGCTTATTTAGTTCTCTCTCGGCTATGTACTCAATAATATTAAATGTGGTTAAGCATGGCAAGAGGTGAAACATAAAGAAACTATCTATTTAGGCAAGTTTAAATGAGGCTGAAAACAACAACAACAATTTCGGTAAATCTCCACATGTAATTTAGCAAATTAATTCAAACACAATTTTAAACATTTTAAATGTTGTTATCATGATGCGGATGACATATGCAAGTTTTAAGCAATTTTTATGAAAATGTTGACTTGAGCAAGATACAAGGCATTTGTCATCGTGGCGGAAAGAAAGGGTGTCACGGCGACGAATCCGAAAATGATGCCACGGCAACATATCGGTTCCAGAAGCTCACGAAGATACCGGTGCAAAAGGAAGTCTGTGAATGTGCGAAACATGGTAGAGATGGTGGGGTGCTCCCGACTACCGGGTTCCCACGAGTTAGTGGCATGGAAACGAGTGACAAATCAGACACGGTGCAAACACGAGCATCTCATACAACATGCATTCGTTCACGGGCGTCGTCTCGGGGTTATACTTTCGAAGCATGCATTTTCGGAACGGATCAAGTTTGTTGAAGGAAGTAGACGTTCTCGCAACGGTAGTGGAAATAGTGGTACACGACAACCGTAGTCGAACTTGAAGGGTCGTCGATGTCATGGTACTTGGCGAAGGTAGTGGTACTTGGGTTGTAGCCAGCCTTGGCGGATCATCGTGTAGTCGTACACGTTCCGTAGATGTTCATGTCATCGTAGCCGTTCGGGTCTTGGAGTGATGGTAGTCGTTCACTTGAAGGCGGTAGACGAATTGGCGGTCCAGGGTACTTGGTGTGCGGCGAGCAACGTTGTGGTGTATAGGTGCAGCGGTGGGCTCGATCACGAAAGTGTTGCCGGGATGCGGCTGGACACGGACAAGGCAGGAGGAGGCCTCGGCATGGAGGAGAGCGGCGGGGTAGGGAAGACCCCGCGAGGAGGCAGCAAAAGTGCGGCTCCCGAGCAGAGGGGTCGTTACCATGGGAGATGGGACGCGCGTAGCAGAGGCTAGCGGCAACGCACGTCCATGGCCCACGGCGAGGACGAGCAGGACGACGAGGAGGGCAGGGCGCATGCAAACCATGGAGGCCGGCGGTGCCATGGCCGCGCGGGTCAGGCGAGCTCGCGGTGGAGGCGCTCGAGCACGGGGCGGAGCTTGGCGGCGTCTTCTTACAGGAGATGATGATGGGGAGGCGTGGAGGTCGCTGGCGCGGGCGTCTGGTGGGTGCGGGGACGCGGGTCGACGGGGCGGCAGCCGGCAACGGCTCCGGTGGCCGGCGTGGTTGAGGGAGGAGGCGAACGGGCGCGGGGAAGGGCAGCAAGGCGGTCAGAGGGGTCGCCGGCGTGGCGAAGCTCTGCAGCAGGAGAAGCATAGGGAGGCGCGGCGCGAGGGCTCTGCTCCTCTCTCTCCCTGCGAGTGGCGGCGCCAGGAGGAGAATGAAGGAGATGGTGGGGGTTCGATCGGGGCTAGGGTTATAGGTATAGGTGGGTCAGATGGGCCTAGGCCTTAGCGGGCTGCTGGGAGGCCCAGGTGGGCTGGACTCCGTTCTCTCTCCCTCTTATCTTCTCTCTATTTCAAAGAAACAGAAGCTTAGAAGAAATGTCGAGAGAGATTGGAGTGGAGTTTGGGCATGGGGATTATTTTTCCGGACTCGCAAAAATGAGCTTGAACCAGGAAAAATAGAAGTGGGCATGACCGAAAGTTTAAATTCAAACTCATTTGATTTAAATTCAAATGGTTTGAATAGGAAGTGAGGGTTGGGAAGGTCCAAAAATGTAGAGAATTTTGGTGGGGCTTCGATAGATGAAGAAAGAATTATAGTCAAGGTTAGAGAGTCAAAACATGAAGAAGAAAAGGCCACGGGATTTAACATGCACGTGTGTTGCGATAAATTCCAAATTAATGGAATATAATTTTATAGCTCCCTAATAATATTGGGAGGATATATGTTATTAAGAGAAATCACCATGTGAATTCCCTCAATTTAAATAGATCAATGATCTATGCAATTTATTTAGTTGAGTTTTTTTAAAAAGGGTTGCATGATGACATGATGCAATGAAAATGATGCAATGATGAATGCAACAAACAAATAAATCGCACAGCAAAACTCGGAAAACATGGAAGGCGTCTGAAGCGTCGGTCTTGGGGCTTCACAACAGTCCACCACTACAAGAGGATCTCGTCCCGAGATCTAAGGATGGCACCGGAGAGAAACGGAAGAGGAAGATAAGAGGTAAACCTAAGTTGCTTCTTGTACAAACGAGTGAAACCAAAGAACCTTGAGAGGTTAAACAATTTTGAGAAAAGAATACAATGGAGATGAACGAGATTAAAAACACTCCGTTAGAAAAGGGGAACAAGGAACATTGTGAAAACCTTGTAGGTTGAAAGAAATGAAACAAGAGCTTAGGAGACAAGATAGATTTTAAAGCCACTCCGGTTAAAATTGGCTGGGCAAGGAATAAGAATAAAAGAATTCGAGCGGCACTCCAATTAAATGGATAAGCAAGGAAAAGAACATGATCATGACAAAATGAGACGATGGATCAAAGAGAGCAACATCACAATGCCTCCGGAAGAAAGAATAGGGGATAGATCATTGGGATAACAGAATGGAGAAGAAAATGCCAGCTTCTACCAAAAATGAGCTTGGAAAGCACCCTTCCATGGAGGTAAGAACGGAGTAGTTGGAAAACCAACAACGAAACGAACAAGCTTGTAGTGGGCTTATGGAAAACTTCTCAAAATTATGAGGTGAAATTCTGCCACTAACGGAAACAGTAGATTGGATTGGTATCAACAAGGAGACGAGTAACTTATTTCATCGGGAGGATAAATGAAGAACTTGGGTCATTTATAAGCACCATAAATAGCATCAATCCTTAGGGAAAGCTTTAGGTGAAATATAACCCAAGATAACTCCAATGTAGAGATTGATGGGTTGAAAAGATCTCGTGAACGAATTGAAAATGGTGGTTTTAAAATATGTCATTCCGGACAACTTGTGAATCATGAACCATGAAGGGGGATTGTCAAGAATGATATAACACCATCTCCAAAGATAAGATAGAGAGAATTGCACTTCGGAATGCAAGATGAAGAATACTTGAACTCCTCAAAACAAAACATGTGTTGAGCACCATGTTTATATTTGA
Source organism: Aegilops tauschii subsp. strangulata (assembly GCF_002575655.3). NCBI lineage: Eukaryota > Viridiplantae > Streptophyta > Magnoliopsida > Poales > Poaceae > Aegilops > Aegilops tauschii. The sequence goes on from NC_053039.3 coordinate 157,236,297, forward strand.
GTATAGCTTGGCGGATCGTAACTTCGAGAGAAATCCTGAAGAACAATTGAAGAATGAAAGGAATCCTTGACGAACCACCAAGTAGAGCCTCCATGAAGAACTCCGGTAATAAAAGGAAGATAGAAAGAAAGAGAAGTTGACAACACAAGGTGAAGCCTTGCAATGATTTAGATGGAGCTTCGGGACGATATAACCGAGAAAACTTGGAACTCCGGAAAGAAAAGATGAAGCATCTCGAACCGAGAAATGTGACATGATGAACAACTCTGGAAAGAAGAAACTTGATCACTTGGATGAAACAATAATAAGAATTACGTTATGCGTATCCTTCACCAATTTAAATTGATGACAAGTAACGGATTTGGCATACTACTTATTCTCGTAGAAAGGATTAAGAGAGTTATAGCGCAAACTTGAGAAGGTCTTCAACGAACCACCGGTAGGATTGAAACAACGAATACATTAATATGAGAACATAGGAAGAGGAATGTTGGATGAACCACCATAAGGATTAAAAGAACGAACGAAGAAAACGAACGCATCACCAGGAAGAATTGGGAAATGAACGAAGATACTTGAGAGAATTTAGATACAAATGGACGAAGAGATCACGAGCTGATTAGAGAATATTTGAACGATGCACCGGTAAGATTTGGAGAATGAGATCTGAAAGCTGAGAATGAATAATACTGAGATGATGGCTCCGGAGAATCAAACTGAAAAGACTCCTGAAATGCTCCGGATGGGTGAAAAGAATTCTCACAATCGAAAACAATTATGAGAGGATGGCATGAAGCTAGAACCATTAATCTTTGGAAGAAAGGGTAATGATTTACGAGGAACTCTTCTTCGGTCTTCTGTGTTGAGAATAATGACAAGAAACACCACCATGAATTGTCGAGAGACTCCGGAATAATGAATAAAGAAAGGTTCAGCGAAGGATGAAAAGAATTTGAAAGATCTTGGAGAAAGACATGACTGATGAAAATTCATTCTTACGTCAAACTTCGAGAATAATATCGGAATAGCTCCGAGAAAATGAGAAGAGTCAGGTAAGATCCTGGGAAAAGACCTGTGGGTTAGGGCCCACTCAAAAAGATACACCGTTGAGCGATTTAAAAAAGAGATTGCGCTGGTTGAATTAAATGGCTCAAAAGAGATAACAACCTCGAGATAGCTTGAACAGATTGGGAACGAAAACACGAATCTCCTGAGATATCTTCAGTACTCCAGAACAAATGAATGGCGAGAAGTGGATGATTAAGAGGTGCACCGACATGAGAAAGCATGTGACCCAATGAAAATGATATGATCAACACCGAAAGCTTGAATTGGATCCACCGTAGAAGAAAAGAGAATGATGAACTTGAAGCTCCGTTAGTATCTTCATGAGAATCACCGGATAAGAACATTGACGGAAAAGGATGGAGAGACTTCCCATCAATAAATAAGGATACTTGGTTGAGAAATCTTAGTCCTTGAAGAAAAAGGGTGGGAGGGTGGGAAAAACAAAGGCAACTTGGGCAGATGGAATGGATACCATTGAGAAAACTTAGAATTGATCTTGCGAATATTGAAAGAATATGATTAAATTGAAGAGAAGCACACCGGTTGGAAAGAATTGAAATGACAATCTTGATGATCGAAAGGATTAGTACTCCCATAGAAATATGAGAACACCGCTTAGGAAAAGGTATAGAATCAACACTTGACAATGAAGCAACTTGAATACCACAAACCAAAACAAAAAAAAAGGATTTGGCTTGGAAAATTAGCCGGAACAAACATATGATAGAGATTTACCCAATCCCATATCATGCATTTGTCGGAAAGATATTCTAGGAGCTACTTGAATTCCCACCTATAAACTCTCGAAACTTTCTGGATATGCAATCTGGTGTTGGGGATACAGGGGAAGCATAATATATCACCCAAACTAACAATCCCTACATCCAGTTGTATCCATCCGTCAAGACATAACCAAGAAAACTCCGGAAATCATGTACCTAAACCTTCGAAAAGCATCCGTTATACGAGTTACGGCAATACTCCCGAACTCCCGCCCCAGTACTGGGTGGCGTCGAGGTTATCTCACCAACAACTGCATAAAAGAGATTTTTGATGTCGGCGAAACTCAAGTATTCCAGAACTGCAACGATAAAATTGTGACGACAACACCTCGGAGCTCAACTCCCCGGGACACTGCCACAACCCCTAAATGTCAGGAGGCACCAAGAACAATGTTCTCGTCACAAGAATATCAGAATGATCCCAAGATACCCGCGTGATCCTAATTTTTTTAGTGAAATTTGAGGAGAGGAAAGACGAAACATCTACGTCAGGAGACCTCACCAGGGCGACGAAGGGACTGAGGAGTAAAAAGAATCCTACTCTCTGATATATATAATCCTAAGACTCAAAACATTTTTGTTCTAGACTCAACAACATCAGCGATTCGATCAAGTAGGGGGCTCCTAAGTCGGGGATGGCTCTGATTACCAACTTGTAACGCCCACGATGCGGCTATATCTCTCACGTGTCGAGGCATGACTTAGAGCCATAACCGCATTGTGGTTTTGTCGCAAGAAGAGTCATCTTCACACAATCCCATGTAATGAACAAGAAAGGGATAAAGAGGGTTGGCTTACAATCGCCACTTCACACAATACACTAATTAAACATACATCATTCAGAGTACACACATAGTCCGACTACAGACGATTACAAATGAAAAGGAAGACAACCCTAAATGCTAGATCCCCGACCATCATCAGGAAACGAAACATAGTAACGACCAAGGTCCTCGTCGAACTCCCACTTGAGTTCGGTAGCATCACCTGCACTGGTATCATCGGCACCTGCAACTGTTTTGGTAGTATTTGTGAGTCATGAGGACTCAGCAATCTCAAAACCCGCGAGATCAAGACTATTTAAGCTTATGGGTAGGATAAGGTAGTGAGGTGGAGCTGCAGCAAGCGATAAGCAAATATGGTGGCTAACATACGCAAATAAAGAGCGAGAAGAGAAGCAACGCAACGGTCGAGAAGCTAGAAGTGATCAAGAAGTGATCCTGAAACTACTTACGTTCATACATAACCCAAACCGTGTTCACTTCCCGGACTCCACCAAAAAGAGACCATCATGGCTACACACGCGGTTGATGCATTTTAATTAAGTCAAGTGTCAAGTTCTCTACAACCGGACATTAACAAATTCCCATCTGCCACATAACCGCGGGCACGGCTTTCGAAACTTTATACCATGCAGGGGTGTCCCAACTTAGCCCATCACAAGCTCTCACGGTCAACGAAGGATATTCCTCCCGGGAAGACCCGATCAGGCTCGGAATCCCGGTTACAAGACTTTTTCGACAATGGTAAAACCAGACTAGCAAAGCCGCCCGATGTGCCGACAAATCCCGATAGGAGTCGCGCGTATCTCGTTCTCAGGGCACACCGGATAGGTCAAGTGATACGCCTCCGTCGTATCTATAATTTTGGATTGTTCCATGCCAATATTATACAACTTTCATATACTTTTGGCAACTTTTTATACTATTTTTGGGACTAACATATTGATCCAGTGCCCAGTGCCAGTTCCTGTTTGTTGCATGTGTTGTGTTTCGCAGAAACCCCATATCAAACGGAATCCAATCGGACGGAGAATATTTTTGGAATATTTGGGAAATATGGGAGGAGGAATCAATGCAAGATGGTGCCTGAGGTGGCCACAAGGCAGGGGGCGCGCCTGCCCCCCCAAGCGCGCCCCTGACCCTCGTGGGCCACCCATAAGGCGGTTGCTGCTCTTCTTTGGCCGCAAGAAAGCTATTTTTCAGAGAAAAATCTAGGCGAAGGTTTCAATCCAATCAGAGTTACGGATCTCCGGATATATAAGAAACGGTGAAAGGGCAGAATCACAGAACGCAGAAACAGAGAGAGACGGAGAGATAGATCCAATCTCGGAGGGGTTCTCGCCCCTCCCATGCCATGGAGGCCAAGGACCAGAGGGGAAACCCTTCTCCCATCTAGGGAGGAGGTCAAGGAAGAAGAAGAAGAAGGGGGCCCCTCTCCCCCTCTCTTCCGGTGGCGCCGGAACGCTGCCGTGGCCACCATCATCATCACCGCGATCTTCACCAACACCTCCGCCATCTTCACCAACATCTCCATCACCTTCCCCTCTATCTACAGCGGTGCACTCTCCCGCAACCCGCTGTACCCTCTACTTGAACATGGTGCTTTATGCTTCATATTATTATCCAATGATGTGTTGCGATCCTATGATGTCTGAGTAGATTTTCATTGTCCTATCGGTGGTTGATGAATTGCTATGATTGATTTAATTTGCTTGTGGTTATGTTGCTGTCCTTTGGTGCCCATCATATGAGCGCGCGCGTGGATCACACCATAGGTTTAGTTGTATGTTGATAGGACTATGTATTGGAGGGCAAGAGTGACAGAAGCTTCAACCTAGCATAGAAATTGATGCATACAGGATTGAAGGGGGGCCAATATATCTTAATGCTATGGTTGGGTTTTACCTTAATGAACATTAGTAGTTGCAGGTGCTTGCTAATAGTTCCAATCATAAGTGCATAGAATTCCAAGTCAGGGAAGACATGCTAGCAGTGGCCTCTCCCACATAAAACTTGCTATCGGTCTAGTAAACTAGTCAATTGCTTAGGGACAATTTCACAACTCCTACCACCACTTTTCCACACTCGCTATACTAAACTTTATTGCTTCTTTACCTAAACAGCCCCTACTTTTTATTTACGCGCTCTTTATTATCTTGCAAACCGATCCAAAAACACCTACAAAGTACTTCTAGTTTCATACTTGTTCTAGGTAAAGCGAACGTTAAACGTGCGTAGAGTTGTATCGGTGGTCGATAGAACTTGAGGGAATATTTGTTCTACCTTTAGCTCCTCGTTGGGTTCGACACTCTTACTTATCGGAAGAGCCTACAATTGATCCCCTATACTTGTGGGTTATCTAGACCTTTTTCTAGCGCCGTTGCCGGGGAGTCATAGCGTGGGGTGAACATTCTCGTGTGTGCTTGTTTGCTTTATCACTAAGTAATTTTTATTTGCTGTTCTTAGTTGTTTTCTATCTTTAGTTATGGGTAGGAAACGCAAAATACCAAAAAATTAGTTATACCTACTGAACCAATGGTTGAAGAACCACTCAAAATCTATCACACTCCTGAAGCCTTTTACTTGGATCATCTTCGATCCCTATGTGCTCGTGCTGAAACCCCAACTAGCTTAGTTGAGGGCAAATCTTTAGATGAGCATGCTTGTTATGTGTGACACTGCATATCTGAAAAAGGGAAACATTTACTGGATCAAATTCATCGTTTGCAATGCTATGCTTGGAATTTATGCGAAATATATGATTTTACTTGTTGTTCTGAAGACCCTAAGAAACACCTTCCCTACCAATGTTTGTTTAGTGATAATGGAATCGTATCTTCTTATGCTAAGGGTGTTTATAATTACTATGATGTTCAACAAATTGAAGAATTTGTTGCTTTTAAGGGTGCTTATGAAATTGCTTCTTTGATTGAATAGTATGATGCTACTCTTTACAAGTCTGAAAATTTTGCCATACTTGAATATTGTTATGGTAATTATGCTTCTAATGCCTGTGTCGGGTTATCAAGACCATGTGTTTCTTCAACAGGTGAAGGATTAAGGTCATATGTTTCTTCAACAGGCGGTAAATTAAGACCATGTATTTCTTCAATAGGAGGTAAATGCTTAACATCTTCAGCTTTAATACCTTTTTCTTTCATAGATTTCTTTGCCTCTTGCATATCTTCAGGACTGAGAAATAGAAGACCTCTCTTCTTCGGAGTTGGTTTAGGAATAGGCTCAGGAGCTGGCTCAGGAAGTGTCCAATTATTTTCATTTGTCAACATATTATTCAATAGAATTTCAGTTTCATCCGGTGTTCTTTCCCTGAAAACAGAACCAGCACAACTATCCATGTAATCTCTGGAAGCATCGGTTAGTCCATTATAAAAGATATCAAGTATTTCATTTTTCTTAAGAGGATGATCAGGCAAAGGATTAAGTAATCGGAGAAGCCCCCGCCAAGCTTGTGGGAGACTCTCTTCTTCAATTTGCACAAAATTATATATTTCCCTTAAAGCAGCTTGTTTCTTATGAGCAGGGAAATATATAGCAGAGAAGTAATAAATCATATCCTGGGGACTACGCACACAACCAGGATCAAGAGAATTAAACCATATCTTAGCATCACCCTTTAATGAGAACGGAAATATTTTAAGGATATAAAGGTAGCGGGTTCTCTCATTATTAGTGAACAGGGTGGCTATATCATTTAATTTAGTAAGATGTGCCACAACAGTTTCAGATTCATAGCCATGAAAAGGATCAGATTCAACCAAAGTAATTATATTAGGATCAACAGAGAATTCATGATCCTTATCAGTAACACAGATAGGTGAAGCAGCAAAAGCAGGATCAAGTTTCATTCTAGCATTAAGAGATTGCTGCTTCCATTTAGCTAATAATTTCTTAACATCATTTCTATCATTGCAAGCAAAAATTTCTTTAGCAATCGCTTCATCCATAACATAGCCCTCAGGCACAACAGGCAATTCATATTTATTAGGGGGAGAGTCTTCATCATCACTTTCATCAATATTATCAATTTTAATAATTTCTTTCTCTCTAACCCTAGCAAGTTGTTGATCAAGAAATTCACCAAGTGGCATAGTAGTATCAAGCATAGAAGTAGTTTCATCATAAGTATCATGCGTAGCAGAAGTGGCATCATCAATAACATGCGACATATTAGAACGAATAGCAGAAGTAGGTTTAGGTGTCGCAAGCTTACTCAAAACAGAAGGTGAATCAAGTGCAGAGCTAGATAGTAGTTCCTTACCTCCCCTCGTAGTTGACGGATAAATTGTTGTCTTAGCGTCTTTCAAGTTCTTCATAGTGACCAGCAGATATAAATCCCAAGTGACTCAAAGAATAGAGCTATGCTCCCCGGCAACGGCGCCAGAAAATAGTCTTGATAACCCACAAGTATAGGGGATCGCAACAGTTTTTGAGGGTAGAGTATTCAACCCAAATTTATTGATTCGACACAAGGGGAGCCAAAGAATTTCTCAAGTATTAGCAGTTGAGTTGTCAATTCAACCACACCTGGATAACTTAGTATCTGCAGCAAAGTATTTAGTAGCAAAGTAATATGATAGTAGTGGTAACGGTAACAAAAGGTAACGGTAGCAAAAGTCATATTTTTGGTATTTTGTAGTGATTGTAATAGTAGCAACGGAAAAGTAAATAAGCGAAGAACAATATGTGAAAAGCTCGTAGGCATTGGATCGGTGATGGAGAATTATGCCGGATGCGGTTCATCATATAACAGCCATAACATAGGGTGACACAGAACTAGCTCCAATTCATCAATGTAATGTAGGCATGTATTCCGAATATAGTAATACGTGCTTATGGAAAAGAACTTGCATGACATCTTTTGTCCTACCCTCCCGTGGCAGCGGGGTCCTAATGGAAACTAAGGGATAATAAGACCTCCTTTTAATAGAGTACCGGAACAAAGCATTAGCACATAGTGAATACATGAACTCCTCAAACTATGGTCATCACCGGGAGTGGTCCCGAATATTGTCACTTCGGGGTTGCCGGATCATAACACATAGTAGGTGACTATAGACTTGCAAGATAGGATCAAGAACTCACATATATTCATGAAAACATAATAGGTTCAGATCTGAAATCATGGCACTCAGGCCCTAGTGACAAGCATTAAGCATAGCAAAGTCATAGCAACATCAATCTCAGAACATAGTCAATACTAGGGATCAAACCCTAACAAAACTAACTCGATTACATGATAGATCTCATCCGACCCATCACCGTCCAGCAAGCCTACGATGGAATTACTCACGCACGGCGGTGAGCATCATGAAATTGGTGATGGAGGATGGTTGATGATGACGATGGCGACGGATTTCCCTCTCTGGAGCCCCGAACGGACTCCAGATCAGCCCTCCCAAGAGGTTTTAGGGCTTGGCGGCGGCTCCGTATCGTAAAACGTGATGAATCCTTCTCTCTGATTTTTTTTCTCCCCGAAAGTGAATATATGGAGTTGGAGTTGAGGTCGGTGGAGCGTCAGGGGGCCCACGAGGTAGGGGGCGCGCCCTAGGGGGGCAGGCGTGCCCTCCACCCTCGTGGACAGGGTGTGGGCCCCCTGACGTGGCTTTTTCTACTAGTATTTTTCTTATTTTCCAAATAGATGTTCCGTGGAGTTTCAGGTCATTCTGAGAACTTTTGTTTCTGCACGTAACACCATGGAAAGTCTGCTGAAAACATCGTCAGTCCGGGTTAGTTCCATTCAAATCATGCAAGTTAGAGTCCAAAACAAGGGCAAAAGTGTTTGGAAAAGTAGATACGACGGAGACGTATCAGCGGTGGGTGGTTGTTGTTGTTGTTGCCTTGGTTCTGGACTAACAACTGCATCAAGGCATTCTGCTGCTGGATCAACTGAGTGAGCTCCGATGGGAAGGCAAATCCGGTGTCACGTCTCGGAGGCATCTGATGGGTTTAGAGGGAAGAGATTAGAATAGAGTGAGGTCTAAGGGGAAAATCACTACCCATATGCCCATGAGACAAACAAATCAATTCATATCATATCACTCAATCAATCAAGCAAGGGCATACAATCGATCTAACTATCGTTACAGTGCTCGGACTATACTATTTACATGGGGAAATACTACTTGATCATCTGGTGGTCTACTAGAAATTTTGATCGGTGGAAGACTCCATGATATCTGCTCCAGCTTCGTCTTCATAATCATCATCACTACTGTCGAGGTCGGAGTCGGTGTCGTCAATGATGATGTAGTCTTCAGAATGAATGTCCTTGGATTGGTCGTCATGTCCTCCTGGCGCGGGGTCTCCCATGAATACTCCTAGCTTCCTGGTTAGGTCATCATTCTTCTCCACTAGTATCGCAATTTCCTCCTCGTATCCGTTGCTTGTAGACTTGAGTTCCTCGTATAGCTCCATGTTCCTGGTCATCAGCTTCTTCAGATCTATCATGCTAGCGCACATCTGGTTCTCCTGGCGTCGAATGTGCTGGTTTAACTCCTGGATGAAAGCTGCAATGGACCTGTCCCTCCTGGTGCTGATCATCTCCCATTGCTCGTCTCGGCGCCCACATATCTGGTAGATAGTGTCCTTCAACTCCTGTTTGTAGACTTCCCCGATACGTCCCATAGCAATGTGGGCGGCCATGCTCTTGCCTAGACTCCATGTTGGTGCATCAAAGGAAAACTCTATGGGCTAAGTGACTGGCGTGAATGTCCTTCCTGGAACTTGAACTCGAATCATCCAGCGCTCCTCTTTGGGTAAAGTGGCGGTGTAGGTCCCGGTGAAGCTTGGTATTCCGATGTTCAGGTACCTAGTGACTTCCTTCAAATGTTGTCCAAAGGGTGTGTCTTCATCCGGTTGTGCAAACTTGTTCCTTGAGTCCGCCATCCTATAGAGTAGAAAATGGAGAGGAGTCAGAAATGAGTAGAGAGGAGTGACCTATGGCTCATCTTAGTGGTCGTGTCCTACATTCAGCGTGTGCTCTGATACCATCTTGTAGCGATCTGACCTCAGACGGTCAAACCTCTGTGCTTCAGTGTCATCCCTGGATTGGTAATGCTGACACACACAGTACTTGAATGGATTTATAACAGAGTAGCAATCACACACTTATTACATCGATAGTCTCAATAGAGAACTTACTACAATAAATATGGCTTAAGGCCATCTAAATAAGATAACAGCGGAAGGCTTGGAAGATAAAGTGAGTCCATCAACTCCAACGGCATAGCTGAGTGCATGACAACGACCTAGCGCACCATACTCTTCGTCTGAAAAGTCTACAACATGATACGTTGCAGCCCGAAAACGGGTCAGCACATGGAATATGCTGGCAGAGTAACACAATAGAGCAATGAACATAATAAATGCTATCACTACATGCATATGGCTGGTGGAGGCTCTATGGTTAATATGTTTTTGCGAAAAGCCAATTTTCCCTACATCAAAGGAATATATTTTATTTAACTATCATGGTAGTTGAACAACATTGAGAAGGTTCCTCCAACTCAATCCCAATTAAATAATAGTTAACAACCCAACAAATTAATTTAGAGTGATGAGATCTATATGATAATCCACGAACCAGATACTCAAGATGTCCATAACCGGGGACACGGCTAACCATGATTAGATTGTACACTCTGCAGAGGTTTGCGCAATTTTCCCCACAAGACTCGATCTCCTCCGTTGGATTTCTCGCACTACATGGTGTTTGAGAAACGGATGACCGAGACACAGTCTTTCAGAAGCATTAGCTCTAACCCTAGGTAGACAGTACCAACCTACACCACCTACATCTGCTAGCCTACCACTTGAAGAGGTCATGCAACCTACACAACTATGCTAGAGCCCATAATAGCTTGTGGCTGCACACGGAAGTTTCTAGCATGAATAATCTTATGATCCCTTTGAGCCTGGGTGGCGGATCATAGGATGATCACACGGGTACTCCTGGATATCATAGGACAACACTGGATTCTCCAGGTGCCCAAAACCAACAATCCACCCAGATGTGTATTAAAGTTGCCACCTTAAATTAACCATTAATTAACAATCTCACGTCTGTCATGGATTCACTCACCCAAACCACGTCTACGAGCATAGCATAGCAATATAAGCATAACGTAGAAGTAACTCCCAGGGTTTGATAATAAACAGGGCAATAGGTTCTACCTCATCATCTAGTTCCCAATACCCACATGTTAATCACATCCTAATCATGCAGTGTTTGAGGATTGAAACTAATGCATAAAAAGTGGTATGAAAAGAGTACGATCAATGTGGTACTTGCCTTGCTGACGATCCGCAAAACCTAGTGACTCGTAGTAGCACGCTTCACACTCCGGGAATTCTATCGCAAACAAACAATAGCATACATAAGCACTCAAGAAAAGATGCACGGGTAAAACTCAAATAAGACGATCAAATCTGAAAACTCAACTGAAGAGATTCGGTCTGCAAAAAGAATCAACCAAATCGGAGCTACGGAACTGATACTACGGTCAAAAGAACTTCGAATTCAAATCTCTTTGAAACCAAATTTTAAATTGTCAAAACCTTGTTCAAGTTGTTTAAATAGAAAGAGTGTTTCGAGACGAATATTTTGGCGTTGGTTTCACTGGATTTGGGCAAACGGTTAAGAAACAACGAGGGTTTGAAAATCCGGGGCTATTCTGCGATAAAAGTAATCACAGATAGGTCCCTGGACGAAAAAAAAGAAAAGAAAAGACTAATGAACGAACGTTCGCTGTCTAAACCTAACCGGCGAATAGCATTCATAAAAACGAACGAACGAACGTCCGCTAAATAACTAAACCGAGAAAACCGAACCGATAAAATAAAAAAACGCATCTAAGGTTTCTAAAAAAAGATCGGTTTTTACTTAAACCAAAAAACCGACGGATCCGGATCGGATCGGGAACGGCGGCGGCTCGGGCGGCGAGGCGGCGACTCCGGTAAGGCAAGGCGCTGCGGGGCGGCGACGGGGTGCGGCGCGGGGCGCGGGCAGCGTGCGGCGCCGGCGGCCATGGCGGCGGAGGGCACAGTTGCGTGCTGCTGCTGCTGCGGGAGGCGGGGCGAGGTGGGGGGTCGAGGCGGCGGCGGCAGCATATAAAGGGGGATGGGGGCTCGGCTTGGGCAGGGGGCAACCGACGCGGCGGCAGTGTCCCGGACTCCGGCGGAGTCCGGCTCGGGAACGGCGTGCGGGCGCGGGGAAGGCGGCGGCGGCGCCGGGCCGGCTGGGCTTCGGCCCAGTTTGGTCCATGAAGACTTTTTTTAAACAGATTCCGCCGAAAAAAATCCTAAATAAATAAAAAATAAAAATCTAAAAATGCCAAAACAAATTTTCACCGTCTAAATAAAATATTTAGAACAAAGTGAACATTTTCTTGGCCTATTAATGCAATTTTGAAAAATGCATATTTTTCTAATTCAAATAAAATAGCAATAAAATCCAAATAAAATTATTTATTTGATTTTAATATTTTCCTCCAATATTTCATTTATTTTGGAGAATTCATATTATCTCCTCTCATATAGTTTAATTTGAAATATTTTCGGAGAGAAAAATAACTAAAACCAAAATGATCCTTGTTTCGATATTTGAGAAAATACAAATATGAAAACGGTGGAATCCCCAACTCTCTCCGTGGGTCCTTGAGTTGCTTAGAATTCCGAGGATCGCAAAACAAAATGCAATAAAATATGATATGCATGAATGACCTATGTATAACATTCCAAATTGGAAATTTGGGATGTTACAAGCTTGTAGTGACACGACCTCAGACTGACAAATCTCTGTGCTTCAGTGTCATCCCTGGATCAGTAATGCTGACACACACAGTAGTTGAATGGATTTATAATAGAGTAGCAATCACACGCTTATTACATCGATAGTCTCAATAGAGAACTTATTACAATAAATATGGCTTAAGGCCATCTAAATAACATAACAGCGGAAGGCTTGGAAGATAAAGTCAGTCCATCAACTCCAACGGCATAGCAGAGTGCACGACAACGACCTAGCGCACCTTACTCTTCGTCTGAAAAGTCTGCAACATGATACGTTGCACCCCGTAAACGGGCCAGCACATGGAATATGCTGGCATAGTAACACAATAGAGCAATGAACATAATAAATGCTATCACTACATGCATATGGCTGGTGGAGGCTCTATGGTTAATATGTTTTTGCCAAAAGCCAATTTTTTCCTACATCAAAGGAATATATTTTATTTAACTATCATGGTAGTTGAACAACATTGAGAAGGTTCCACCAACTCAAGCCCAATTAAAAGTAGTTAACAACCCAACAAATTAATTTAGAGTGATGAGATTCATATGATAATCCACGAACCAGATACTCAAGATGTCCATAACCGGGGACACGACTAACCATGATTAGTTTGTACACTCTGCAGAGGTTTGCGCACTTTTCCCCACAAGACTCGATCTCCTCCGTTGGATTTCTTGCACTACATGGTGTTTGAGAAACGGATGACCGAGACACAGTCTTTCAGAAAAATTAACTCTAACCCTGGGTAGACAGTACCAACCTACATCCCCTACATCTGCTAGCCTACCACTGGAAGAGGTCATGCAACCTACTCAACTATGTTAGAGCCCATAATAGCTTGTGGCTGCACATAGAAGTTGCTAGCATGAATAATCTTACGATCCCTTTGAGCCCGGGTGGCGGACCATAGGATGATCACACGGGTTCTCCGGGATATCCTAGGACAACACTGGATTCTCGAGGTGCCCAAAACCAACAATCCACCCAGATGTGTATTAAAGTTGCCACCTTAAGTTAACCATTAATTAACAATCTCACATCTGTCATGGATTCACTCACCCAAACCACATCTACGAGCATAGCATAGCAATATAAGCATAACATAGAAGTAACTCCCAGGGTTTGATAATAAACAGGGCAATAGGTTCTACCTCATCATCTAGTTCCCAATACCCACATGTTAATCACATCCTAATCATGCAGTGTTTGAGGATTGAAACTAATGCATAAAAAGTGGTATGAAAAGAGTACGATCAATGTGGTACTTGCCTTGCTGACGATCCGCAAAACCTAGTGACTCGTAGTAGCACGCTTCACACTCCGGGAATTCTATCGCAAACAAACAATAGCATACATAAGCACTCAAGAAAAGATGCACGGGTAAAACTCAAATAAGACGATCAAATCTGAAAACTCAACTGAAGAGATTCAATCTGCAAAAAGAATCAACCAAATCGGAGCTACGGAACTGAAACTACGGTCAAAAGAACTTTGAATTCAAATCTGCTTGAAACCAAATTTTAAATTGTCAAAACATTTTTCAAGTTTTTTAAACAAAAAGAGGGTTTCGAGATGAAGATTTTGGCTTTGGTTTCACTGGATTTGGACAAACGGTTAAGAAACGGCGAGGGTTTGAAAATCAGGGGCTATTCTATGATAAAAGTAATCGCGGATAGGTCCCTGGAGGAAAAATAAATAAAAAGAAAAGACTAAGGAACGAACGTTCGCTGTCTGAACCTAACCGGTGAATAGCGTTCGTAAAAACGAATGAACGAACGAACGTCCGCTAAATAACTAAACCGAGAAAACGGAACCGATAAAATAACAAAAAACGCATCTAGGGTTTCTAAAAAAACGACCGGTTTTTACCTAAACCGAAAAAACCGGCGGATCCGGATCAGATGGGGAACGGCGGCGACTCTGGCGAGGCGAGGCGCTGCGGGGCGGTGGTGAGGTGCGGCGCGGGGCACGAGCGGCGTGCGGCGGCGCGGGCGGCGTGTGGCACAGGCGGCGGCGGCGGGAGCGGCTGCGTGCTGCTGCTGCTGCGGGAGGCGGGGCGAGGTGGGGGTCGAGGCGGCGGCGGCGACATCATATAAAGGTGGAGGGGGGGCTTGGCTTGGGCAGGGGGCAACCGAGGCGGCGGCAATGTCCCGGACTCCGGCGGAGTCCGGCTCGGGCATGGCGTGCGGGCACGGGGAAGGCGGGGCGGTGCCGCGCCGGCTGGGCTTCAGCCCAGTTCGGTCCACGAATAGTTTTTTTAAACAGATTCCGCCGAAAAAATCCTAAATAAATAAAAATAAAATTCTAAAAATGCCAAAACAAAATTTCATCGTCTAAATAAAATATTTAGAACAAAGTGAACATTTTCTTGGCCTAATAATGCATATTTTTCTAATTCCAATAAAATAGCAATGAAATCCAAATAAAATTATTTATTGATTTTAATATTTTTCCTCCAATATTTTATTTATTTTGGAGAAGTCATATTATCTCCTCTCATATAGTTTAATTTGAAATATTTTCAGAGAGAAAAATAACCAAAACCAAAATGATCCTTATTTCAATATTTGAGAAAATTCAAATATGAAAACGGTGAAGTCCCCAACTCTCTCCGTGGGTCCTTGAGTTGCTTAGAATTTCGAGGATCGCAAAACCAAATGCCATAAAATATGATATGCATGAATGACCTATGTATAACATTCCAAATTGGAAATTTGGGATGTTACAAACCTACCCCCCTTAAGATTCGGGTTGGCTAGAAAATAGGTGTGGGTGGTCTTTGCGTAGGTCTTCCTCTCGTTCCCAGGTGGCTTCATCCTCGGTATGGTGGCTCCACTGAACTTTGCAAAACTTGATAACCTTGCTGCGCGTGACTCGGCTGGCAAACTCAAGAATCTTGACTGGTTTCTCCTCATAGGTCAGATCACTCGCCGCCGGTTGTGTGATCGGACCCGCACGACGTTCCTCCCGCACGCGCGGATACCGTTAGAGGCGGTGCACTTGTGCCGCTCCAGCGAACCTATACGTCGTAACCGACGACCGACTGTTCAAGGGAAATTGGACGAGGAGGAGACGATCCACGCGGCCGGGCTGCCCCAACTCTTCTTCCGCTGCACGACACTGCGCGTCTAGTGGTAACGAACTGTGATCCATCTCCCGTAGCATGTTCTTGGTTGTTCTGCGCGTAGGAATTTTCAATTTGCAGTCGACGCACCCTACCGCATAACCCAACACTGGTGTCAGAGCCTCTGCTATAGGATTTGGATTCAGATCGTATGCATATTAGATATGTGGAGGCGGCAGATGAGATCTGTTGTCATTGAGATCGGCTATGTGCACGGTTGATGAGATCAACTCCACATGGGGATCGATGTGGCTATGTTTTCTGATGATCGGAGTCGATGATGTCGTGCACAACCTACCCCTAGTGGTCGGTATCCGCCATCGGGGTTAACAGTGAAACGTAAATCCGAATCGGACTCGCGATGATCGATAAGATCGGTCAGATCAGAAAATTCGGCGTGATCGGAGTTCAGATGTGATATGTGATTTCCGAAAATGTGTGCGTATGTGCCGTGTGCGTAGCGCCTTGTATTTCGTACACGATCACTCAAACCGGTAGAATGCGATTCTATGCATAACTTAATTTTGCAGGGTTTGATGTGAATAGTATGGCTCATGTGTATGTGATGCATGTGTGTAAATTATACATGGCCTGTGTGTCATGTTTGTCAACGGGCAGGAGCCAAAGTGCTGTCATTATATTGTATAACGACCTGCGTGTCGACTTGTGACTCTATGTAAAATTCATTACTAGTTGTAGTAGTTGGATTATAGAGATCAGGTTGGTGGCTTGGCGTCCCGGCGTGACAAACAAGATGGAGTTCCTATATGGTCATCGGAGTCGGAGCCGGCCTGAAAGAACGTCCATGAAGGAGCCATACGATTTCACAATATATGTTTATTTGTGATTGTTATGCTTCTTGTTTTCTATGCATGTTAGAATGGTAGAAATATCCCTAGTTAATATCAAGAAATTTGCCATTCCCGATGTTGCACCTTCGCACGTCAAGTACGTCTAGTAGTGGGCTCATAAAATTGGGGTGCTGCTAGGTGTCCTTGAACTGAAGGGTTCGTGTCGGACACGAACATGCACTGCATTAGGTTAACTTGACAAGGCTATCAAAACGGTTTTGGGCCTTGTGGCAAAGGAGGTCGGGAGCTGGGGTATAAGATACCTACCCGACCGACAGGAGTCGTATAGAAATACGATTAGCAAGGAGTTGCTTACCAGGTAGACATGTTGTCTAGTAGTGATGCTAAAGCTCACTAGTCGCATGTGCTAGTCGGATCCTGAATCACTGAAACTTTGCTGAGGGATGCTGACTTTAGTGGGAGTATTTCTGTTTAAGGCTAGAATTACTCTACATAAACACATTGCTTAGTGATTGCATATTTTCTGTTGTAGATCAATGGCACCACCTGCTCAACCCAACTTTGCATTGAAATCAACTCTGGAAAAGGATAAACTAAATGGAACAAACTTTACCACCTGGTATAGAAATCTGAGAATTGTTCTCAAGCATGACAAAAAGGAACATGTTCTAGAGGATCCACTTCTAGAGGAACCTGCCGATAATGCTAATACCACAACTAAGAATGCCTACCAGAAACTCGTTGATGAATCAATGGAGATCAGCTGTCTGATGCTGGCTTCTATGGAGCCCGATTTGCAACAGCATTTCGAAAATGTTGAGGCTTACGATATGATCGAGAGTCTCAAGAGCATGTTTCAGACACAGGCTAGGACCGAAAGGTTCAACGTCTAATGATCCTTGATGGATTACAAGATGAAGGAAGGTGATCCACTCAGCCCACATGTGATCAAGATGGTCGGATATGTGCAAGCTTTGGATCGGTTGGGCTTCCCGCTCTTGGATGAGCTAGCTACTGATGCAGTTCTGGGTTCTCTTCCGCCTAGCTATGGGACGTTCATCTCAAACTATCATATGCACAACATGGATAAGAAGCTCACTGAATTGCATGGGAAGCTTAAGGTGGCAGAGCAGGATATTAAGAAAGGCACGCATCAAGTGTTGATGGTGCAGAAATCGACTAAGTTCAAGAAGAGTTGGTCTAAGAAGAAGGATAAGGCAAAGGGCACGGAGATGGTAACCTCCACCGTCGCGCCGAAGTCTGGACCGGACTCGTAGACCATTTGCTATCATTGTAAGGAGACCAGTCACTGGAAGAGGATCTGTAGCAAGTGGCTTGCAGTGCATGGCAAGAAGGCCGGAAATGCTTCTTCAGGCAAAGGTACACTTGTTGCATATGTTATAGACATTTACCTTGCTGACATACCTAGTAGCTCTTGGGTATTTGATACCGGATCAGTTGTTCATATTTGCAACTCGATGTAGGGGCTGGTAAGGACTAGGCGTGTGACACAAGGGGAGATTGACATCAGGGTCCGCAACAAAGCAAGAGTTGTTGCGTTGGAGGTCAGCATGATGCAGCTCCAGCTTCCTTCTGGATTTATTTTGGAATTGAATAATTGTTATTACATTCCTGCACTTAGTCGGAACATTATATCTGCCTCATGTTTGATGAGTCAAGGTTATGAATTCAATTTAAAGGACAATGGTTGTTCATTTTATTTGAATGGTATGTTCCACGGCTATGCACCCATTGTTGATGGCTTATTTATATTGAATCTGGAACAGGAACCGGTTTATAACGTGAATGTCGAGAGGCATAGAGCATGATTGGTTTGATGCCAAAAGTTGGCATGCCAATATTTGGCAAATGCCAAATGTTGGCTAGTGATTGGTTGGCTACCAACTTTTCTTCTCAACCTCACAAAAAGTTGCCAACACTTGGCAAATTTTGATTTTGCCAAATGTTGGCTTGCCAAATGTTGGCTTGCCAAATATTGGCAATGCCAATAGTTGGCATCAAACCAATTATGTTCATAAGCCTAATGAGGTAAATCCGACATACTTCTGGCATTGCCGGCTTCGACACATTTGTCTGAAACGCATGAAGAAGCTCCATGATGATGGGCTCCTAACTTCGTCCGACTTTGGGTCGTTCGAGACACGTGAATCATGCTTGCTAGGCAAGATGACTAAGTCTCCTTTCGCTAAGAGTTGCGAGAGGGCGTCTGAGCTGTTGGAGCTTATACACAGTGATGTGTGTTGTCCAATGAGCACAACCGCCAGAGGTGGCTATCAGTACTTCGTGACTTTTACCGACGACTTGAGTAGATATGGATATATCTATTTGATGAGGCACAAGCCATAAACTTTTGAAAAGTTCAAAGAGTTTCATAACGAGGTTGAGAATCAGCTCGTGGAGGTGAGTACATGAGCCAGGAGTTTGATGATCATCTGAAAAGCCAAGGTATAGTACCTCAGCTCACACCTCCGGGTACGCCACAAAGAAACGGTGTGTCGGAACGGACGAATAGGACCTTGTTGGACATGGTCTGGTCTATGATGAGCAAATCGGATTTACGCTTGTCATTCTGGGGATACGCTCTAGAAACTGCAGCTTTCACACTTAACAGGGTACCATCAAAATCCGTAGATAAGACATCACATGAGATGTGGACCGGGAAAACACCCATTTTGTCTTTTCTAAAGATTTGGGGTTGTGAAGCATTTTTCAAGAGACTTATGTCAAACAAGCTTACACCCAAGTCGGACAAATGCATATTCGTGGGATATCCGAGGGAAACCTTGGGATATAGCTTCTACAACCGGGAAGAGAACAAAGTGTTTGTTGCTCGGAACGGGGTTTTCCTTGAGAAAGAGTTTCTCGGTCGGGAGGCCAGTGGGAGGACGGTCTGACTCGAAGAAATTCAAGGACCAGTCGGGGACGGCTCGGCTGGTGATGAGATCATACTGGAGTCAGTCAGGGAACCTATAGTGAAAGTGGCACCGGAACCATGGAGGTCAGAAAGATTGCGCAGAGTGCGTGATGTATTGTTGCTAGAAAGCAACGAGTCAGCCACATATGCGGAAGCGATGGTGAGCCCAGATTCCGAGGCATGGGTGGAGGCCATGAGATCCGAGTTGAAGTCCATGGATGAGAATCAAGTCTGGGACTTGGTTGATCTGCCGCCTGGCGTAACAGCCATCGGTTGCAAATGGGTCTTTAAGAAGAAAACCGATGTGGATGGAAATGTTCAGATCCACAAAGCTCGGCTTGTCGCTAAGGGTTATGGACAAGTTCAAGGAATTGACTACGACGAGACTTACTGCCGGTAGCGATGCTGAAGTCGGTGAGGATCATGCTAGCTATAGCTGCATATTTCGATTATGAGATATGGCAGATGGATGTCAAGACGGCTTTCCTTCATGGAAATTTATCTGAGGACGTGTATATGATACAGCCCGAGGGTTTTGTCGATCCGACTAGCGCTAGTAAGGTATGCAAGCTCAAGCGATCCATTTATGGGTTGAGGCAAGCATCTCGGCGTTGGAACATTCGCTTTGATGAGGTCGTCACTGGTCTCGGTTTCATCAAAAGCGAAGAGGACGCTTATTTATACAAGAAGTTAAGTGGGAGCTCGATAGTGTTTTTGATCTTGTATGTGGATGACATACTACTGATCAGAAATGACGTTTCGGTGCTGAACTCGGTCAATGAGTCATTGAATGGCAAGTTTTCGATGAAGCACCTTGGTGAGGAAGTGTATATTTTAGGCATTAAGATCTATAGAGATAGATCGAGGAGGCTGCTCGGCTTAAGCCAGAGCACATACATAGATAAAGTGTTGAAGCGGTTCAACATGAGTGAGGCGAAGAAAGGTTTCTTGCCACTCTCACATGGTATAAGGCTAAGCGAGACTCAGAGTCCTTCGACATCTGATGAGCGAAGCAGTATGAGTAGGATTTCGTATGCCTCGGCAATCGGATCCATCATGTATGCCATGATATGTACAAGGCCTGATGTTGCTTTTGCAATAAGCCTAACAAGCAGATACCAGGCTAACCCCGGTGAGTGTCACTGGGCAGCGGTGAAGACTATTTTGAAGTACCTGAAAAGGACTAAAGAGATGTTCCTAGTTTATGGAGGTGAGGAAGAGCTCGTTGTAAGGGGTTATGCCGATGCTAGTTTCCAACCCGACAAAGATGATTGTCGATCACAGTCTGGATTCATGTATGTCATGAACGGAGGAGCAGTGAGTGGGATGAGGTCCAAGCAAGATACGGTGGCTGATTCTACCACAGAAGCCGAATACATTGCGGCTTGTGAAGCTGCAAAGGAAGGTGTTTGGATCCGGCATTTTTTGGATGATCTTGGTATTTTCCCAGCCTTGGTAAAACCGTTGGACCTTTATTGGATAATTCTGGTGCCATCGCACAAGCTAAGGAGCCGAGGAATCACCACAAGGTCAGACACATAGATCGGAAATATCACCTGATATGAAAGATCGTAAAGAATGGTGATGTAGAGTTATGCAAAATCACACAGATGCAAATGTTGCAAATCCATTGACTAAGCCTCTTCCACAACCCAAGCATGAGGGGCACGTTAGAGCTATGGGCATTCGATGTCTATTTGATTGACTCTAGTGCAAGTGGGAGACTGTTGGAGATATGCCCTAGATGCAATCATGTATGATGATATTTCCTATGTGTTTATGAATAAAGATAGTCCTTGGACATTATCAATGATGTATATCAGTAAGTGCGTGACTTGTTTGTGGGACTATGCATTGCATGATGACTGTCCTAAAAGGTCCCTTGTCGAAAGGGTTGTGTGGATGCGCAGCCAACTAGACTAGCATATGACATGGTCGATGGCTTGGTCTCATTAGCCATGGGGCATTGTATGCTAACTGGATAATATGGACTTGGAAGGATCTGGTCGGATTTGACGTAGTCGGATCCGAGTCGAGATAAGGTCCGAGTCGGACAGACCCAACTATGAGACCCAGCGATATGTCATATGTGAGTCTCTAGTACAACATACGTTCTATGTCCTAAGACCTGAGCTGGCACATGTACTCGGGATGGTGGCAGACTTTCTTTGGGCCGACCAAACGCTACTCCGTGACTGGGTGGTTACAAAGGTAGGTTTCAGGCTTGTCCATACCCATGCTGCGAGACATGGTCGAGCAAGATGGGATTTGCCCCTCCGATCAGGAGAGATATACTCTGGGCCCCTCGTGTGATCCGACCAGGATAAGCATGGCCATGCGACAAGGATTATGAGATAATCTGGTTAGTGGTCGACATCACTGGAACGAGAAAGAGGTCGGGCTAGCACAAGGATGACCGACTCGCCTTGAGCCTGACAACATATATCGTGTGGCAAAAGGAATGGAAGTGTGATGTACAGGTTCGCCTAACCAGCTTCACAGTCTGCTTGGTGGCCGGCATGCCTTGCTAGAGGCCGCTACCAACCGTGCAGTTCGGAGGTGATCCGAACTGCGACCAAGCCGGCTTGAACCTAAGGGGTCACGCGCTTAAGGGAATGAACCTACGAGGTCAGATCCGGGGACACTGGTCGGATGTGATCTGAGCTATATTCGGATTGTGGCCAAGTAGACTTATGGGCTTTAGGGTTCGTGCGAGGCCCAAGTGTTGAGCCCGCGGCGGACGCCTATATAAAGTGGGGTGCGGCACACTCATGCGATTGATCGCTTCGGCGCTGTCACTAGGGTTTGCATGTGTTGCAAATAGACACCTCCACTCGCCGCCGGTTGTGTGACCGGACCTAGCGGTTCGCCGCACGACGTTCCTCCCGCACGCGCGGATACCGTTCCGCTCCGGCGAACCTGTGCGTGGGAACCGACGACCGGCTGTTCGAGGGAGATCGGACGAGGAGGAGATGATCCACGCGGATGCGCTGCCCCAACTCTTCTTCCGCTCCACGGCACTGCGCGTCTAGTGGTAACGAACTGTGATCCATATCCCGTAGCATGTTCTTGGTTGTTCTGCACATACGAATTTTTAATTTGCAGTCGACGCACCCTACCACATAACCCAACACACACGTGTCGTAGTAGAGGCGCGCACATGTCATAGTAGAGGCGCGCACGTAGCATGTACACGTATGTACAGCGGCCAGGGTGCAAGAAAGTAAATACGACCATGTACGTACATACGGGCAGGGTCTCGAACGCCTACTCGTGCATACGTACGGCCATGGCTCGTGTACATGGCTGGGTCAGAACGGAGAAACTTCATTGTCGTCGTGTTCATGGGGAGCCAACCGGCTAGGTCGGAACGAAATGCGTCATCGTGTTCATCGGGAGCCAACCGACTTGGGCGGAACAGCCGATGGAAACGAGGCTGGCGTACCGCAGAACGGAGGAACGACCTTGTGTTCGACCGGCCACGGTCGAAACGGGATCCTGTTCATCGGGAGGGGTCTGGCGTACCGCAAAACGGAGGAAACAGACTTCTCTTGGTCGAAACGGGGTCCTGTTGATTGGGAGGGGTGTGGCGTACCGCAAAACGGAGGAAACGGACTTGTGCTGGAGTTCTACAGGCGAAACGGGGGTCCCGTTGATCGGGACGGGTGTGGCGTACCGCAAAACGGGACTCCACGGGATACTGTTCATCTCCACCATCGACCTCCTCCAGTCTCCACCTGCGACTGTTCATCCACAGGCTCCTGTTCATCCAGCCTCCACCGCGCGCTCCTCGACCGGCTACTGTTCAACCAACCCTCTCCACGGGGTCCTATTCAACCACCCCTCCACGGGCCACTGTTCATCTAGCCCTCCACCGGCTACTGTTCAACCAGTTGTCGGTGTGGAAAGACACCTATGGGATCACAAGAATCCCTACTACGGTTGCTGGGGCGCGGGATTGCGAGAAGAGCAGGATTAGTAACCAGCACGAGGATCGTTTACCCAGGTTCGGGCCGCGAGGATGCGTAAAACCCTAGTCCTGCTTTGGTGAGTGTATTTCAGAGAGTTCTTGAGCTCTCTAACTAGCTGTGGTGAGTGTGCGGTTCGAAAGAGCCTAATCCTTCTCCAGTATGCCATGGGCCTCCTTTTATAGTCGAAAGGGGCTGCCACAGCGACACACATGAGGTGGAAAGGCGCACAGTGCTATGAGCATATCGCTCGTATTACAGGACAAGACGCATTTAATGCGTAGCTTAGGTGTCCCCTTGCTTTATCGGGGACTGGGGCGAGGCCCGTCCCGTCTGTCACCGCTCCTCCTTACTTCGACACGCGCCCTGGCTAGCGATGCATGCGGTGCCACGTAGGCAGGCGGGCAGCTGAGGTGGCGCGGTGGTGGAGCCTCCACGAAGATCTGCATGCCGCCACGCAGGCGTTTGATGAGTTGGCCTGGGAGCTGCAGGTTGCCACGCAGGTGCCCGCCCAGCTGGTTGGGCTGGGAGCTGCATGTTAACGGTGGTGGAGACTCGGTTGGTGCGGGCCTGGTAGTGGACCTGCTGGCGCCCTCGGTGAGGGCCTTGCCGGGTGGCCCGGTAAGGGTCTTGTCATGGCGCGCTGTCGTCCCCGGTAAGGACCTTGCCGGGGGCCTGGCGGCCTTCCTTGGCAAGGATCCTTCCGAGGATCGTCGTCTTCTGATCCTCATCTAATCTTGAGTGTTCCTTGTCTTCACAAAGATCTGCATGCCACCATGGAGGTGCCTCCCGAGCCCTGGCCCAATGTGATGCTGGAGACCGTGGGCTCAAGGGTGGCTCGCTCTGTTGGTGTGGGGCGAGCTGCCTCGGCAAGGGTCTTGCCGGGGCCGCTGAGGCTCCCCCGGCAAGGGTCTTGCCGGTGGAACCTGCTTCGTCCCTCTGCTCTTTGTGGTCTTGGCCTTGGCATTGCTCTGGTTATCTTGGGCTTCGGTCTTACCTTGGCTCACCTCCCCTGTTCTCCTTGGTGTGACCGTGGGCGCGGCTCCGACTGCCCGTGCACAGGTAAAGGGGTACAAAAGTGCGCCCCTCCTTTTGTACACCGACAGGAGCCCCCGGGCCTGGGCCACACGTAAGCGCGACACGTTGTTGGGCCAGGCCCAAAATGGTGCGCGGGCAGGCGGGGCCGTTTTTACCGCGGTAAAACTTTTCGCGCTGCGCTTCCCACAGCCCGCGCGCGGCGCAGCGTGGCGTAGAGGGGTGCGCTTGACGTGGGCGGCATGCGTGGGGCAGTTCCCACATGCATGCGTCACATCATGGTAAAGAGGCGGCTCGCGCCTTCCCCATAAAAAGAGCGAGGCGTGGAGGCACGGCTCATTTACCGCGCGGGGCCGGGTCGCGGTCCTCGAGGCGTCAACATCCCATAATCACGGGGTGGGGAGTGGTTGCCTCACCCGTCCCCTCGATTCTGCCCGTTCGCCACGCGTCCTCCATGCGCTTGGGGTGGCAAGCGGTGGAGGTGGGAAACCGGGCCGTTGCTGGTTGGGGCAGCGGGTCGGTCCCGATTCCCTGTGCTTCTGGTGGCCGGATTGGCCGAGCGAGACGGCCGAGCCCCGACCCTGTCCCTTTATAAGGAGGGGGAAGGGGGGATGGCGTCCCGCACTCTTCTATCATCTATCTCCTCCTGCTTCCGCTTCTTCCTTTCACTCGCCATGGAGAAAGGGAATCCTGGTCCTTCATCGGTGGCGGCGAGGGTCGCCGCTCGACAGCGCGTCCCTCCCCCTCCTGAGCCCGCGGTGGTGGAACCGGCCGCGAGGGGAAGGGGGAGGGGGCGAGGCCGGGGCAGAGGTCGTAGTGCTCGGGGAAGAGGAGGATGGGGCGGCGCGCCGGCTTCGCCCCCGCCAATGATGGCTTTTCCGATGGAAGGCCATGTTGGAGACCAGCCCCGTGAGTTCTTCATCAGGCTGCGCCGGCCTCCGTGTCGCCGTCTTCATCTTCCCGCCCCGTTTGCTTGGGAGATGGAGCGTGACCCGCCCCAATCCCTCAGGTTGCAGATGAGGGGCTGTGGGAATGGGGGCACGCGGGTCGACGTCGACTTCCCGGCTCCTCGGGTCATGTACCTCCGTTGTGGATGGAAGACGTTCGCTCGCATTCACAGCCTGACGGCGGGGCTCGTCCTCTACTTCAAATTAATGGAGGACGGCCTGCTCTCCGTCAAGGTCTTTGGAGACTTCGGGACTCGCCTGAAGTGCTGCGTGGAGAGCTCCTCCGACGGAGATTCCGACGATGGAAGCTCTTCCTCGAGCGAGAGTGATGAGGAGGACAGCGGGGCAGATGACGGGGACGAGTCCGACTAGGCGTCGGACGCCCCGTGCCTGGGCGGGTGCAGCAGCAGCAACATCTGCACCTGGCCGCTCCTTCGGTAGAGCTTTGCCGGGGGAGGGGCCAGCTCCTTGAACTTCTCGGGGCCGTCTCCTTGGGCGGCTGGCGTCGGGACGCTGCGGAAGAGGAAGAGGGCGGGCGGCAAGGCCGTCAACTCGGAGTACGCGGGCACCGACGCCTTCATCGTGTATTGCCGGTCCTGCCGCCTCGTCTTCCAACTCCTTTCCCGGCACCGTCATCACCGGCCCACCCGTGGGCGGCCACCGAGGTCTTCTCTTGGTGCTTTCTGCTGCTCATAGCTCGCCTAGGCGCCCCTTTTTCCCTTTCGCCTCCTTGACCTGCCTCCTGAGGAGAGGGACAAGAAAGGGATCACGGGTA
This sequence comes from Aegilops tauschii subsp. strangulata, assembly GCF_002575655.3. Classification (NCBI taxonomy): domain Eukaryota; kingdom Viridiplantae; phylum Streptophyta; class Magnoliopsida; order Poales; family Poaceae; genus Aegilops; species Aegilops tauschii. Next base: position 157,262,339 of record NC_053039.3, read on the forward strand.
TCTTATCTCTTTTTTAATCTGTAAGCCTTCGGGCCTTGTTAAATTTAAAGCTTGTAATCCCCCTTGTTCATGTTTTTCATTCCGTATGGATTGTACCTGTGTGGGATGCTTTTAATGAAAAAGGGATGTTTGCTGGGTTTTTCGTTTGTGGGTAGACCCCACGACAAGGAGCGAATCCTTGTTACAATTGAAGATAAACGGTTTCACCCGGCAACAGGCCTTGCCGTCCCCCCACTTCGCTCGACCATTCTCGCGCCCTTGGCGGAGGTAGGGATGAAGCAGGTTTAGGCTCCTCGTTCTACCTCCTTTCCACCGCGAGTACAACCAAAATACGGGCCCAGGAGATAATCCTTGGGTGTAGAAAGGGGGAGCATGGTGGCCTAGAAATAAAACGAGGTTTCACATATCCCAGTTCCGTTCCGAAATGCATGATAGAGGATGAAAGACTTATCTGGATCTGCAGCCCCCGGCAACCTTGTCTTGCCGCGGTTGGATCCTTGTGCTTGCAGCCCCCGGCAACTCTGGTTTGCCGGGGTCGGGACGCCGGTCCGTTTCCTTTCTTCCAAGTAGCTCAGCAGAAGTGCTCATGTGCCCTGCGAACCAAAGGAGGACAGAAAACAAACAGATAGACGCGCACTCGACCTCTAGGCTAGGGGTTAGTCGCCGCTAAGCACTATCAACCCTAACCAAGGAAGAGACTCGACCTAGCATGCATGCTATAACTTAGGGCGCCAACGCTTCATTTATTTATCCTCAGGGTCTACGCCTGGCTTTGTACAAAGGGTTACATGCCTTGCCGGCAAAGCTTGTACAAAAGGTGGCTTGCCGGGAGGCCCGGCAAGCCGCGCCTTATGGGTAAAACCTGCGAAGATGCTCGATGTTCCAAGAGTTGCTCACTGGGACAACATCTTCGGTCTCCAGTCGGACTGCGCCGGGCCTGGTGACTCGTATTACCCGATAAGGGCCTTCCCACTTCAGCGTCAACTTGTTGGAATTCTCGGCCGACTGAACGCGCCGAAGAACAAGGTCGCCTTCCTCAAAGCTTCGGGCATGGACCTTGCGGCTATGGTAGCGGCGCAAGGCTTGCTGGTAGTGTGCTGCTCTCACAGCCGCCCGAAGACGATCTTCCTCAAGGAGCATCGCGTCATCTTGGCGCAACTGCTCTTGCTCAAGCTCATCATAAGCGAGCACTCGAGGTGACCTGTATATGAGTTCCGTGGGGAGAACTGCTTCTGCCCCGTATACCAGGGCAAAAGGTGTCTGGCTGGTGGCTCGATTTGGCGTCGTCCTGATCGACCAAAGAACCACCGGCAATTCATCAATCCAGCGCCTTCCGCTCTTGCGCAGCTTGTCAAAAGTCTTTGTTCTTAGGCCTCGCAACACTTCAGCATCTGTCCTCTCCGCTTGGCCGTTGCTCCGTGGGTGTGCCACGGAAGCAAAACAGACCTTGCTGCCGAGGTCTTGAATGTATGGCATGAAGGTGTGGCTTGTGAACTGCGTGCCGTTGTCGGTGATGACTCTGTTTGGCACACCGAAACGGCAGACCAGTCCCTTGAAAAACTTGACAGCTGACTGAGCAGTCACCTTTCTCACCGCTTCCACCTCCGGCCACTTTGTGAACTTGTTGATTGCAACGTACAAGTACTCAAAGCCCCCGACAGCGCGGGGAAAGGGCCCAGTATATCGAGCCCCCAGACCGAGAATGGCCAGGAGAGAGGGATTGTTTGAAGGGCTTGAGCTGGTTGATGAAGCTTCTTTCAATGGAACTGACACGCTTCACACTTGGTTACTAGTGCCGTCGCATCCTGGAGGGCGGCGGGCCAGAAGAAACCTTGCCGGAACGCCTTTCCGTCAAGGGCCCTCGACCCTATGTGGGAGCCACATATGCCTCCATGTATCTCTGCCAATAGCTCCAGTCCTTCCTCCCGGGGGATGCACTTCAATTTCACGCCATTCGGCCTTCTCCTGTACAGGACGCCATCGACGAACTGGTACAGGGCGGACCGGCGGGCTACTTTTTCCGCTTCCTCCTGCTCCTCAGGAAGTTCCCCTGTTTGGAGGAATCAGATAGTATGTTGTGCCCATGCCGGAGCCTGGGGCTCGACGGCAAGGACCAAAGGCATTTCCTCAACCACGGGCATGGCTGTCTCCATGGCCAGGGCTTGACGCCCTGCCGGAGCCAGTTGCCCTTTGGCAGGCTCAGCGTCTGCGGCAGCACCGTTGCTGGCAACCCCAGGGGGCTCGGTAGGAAAGTACTTGCCGGGACCTGACTTCCTCCGCTTGTTCTGCCCCATTGATGGTTCGACAGATGGTTGAGTTAACCGGAGCAAAAAGGTACCTGGTTCCACAGGTAGCTTGAATGCAGCATGCTTTGACAGGTAATCGGCGATGTCGTTCTCCATTCGGGGGACATGCTCCGCTTGGATACCGTCAAAGCATTCCTCCAGCTTCCTCACTTCATCTACGTAGGCCTCCATCAGTGGGCTCTAATAATCCTTGTTGACTTGTCTGACAACGAGCTGCGAGTCACCCCTGATGATGAGCTTCTTAACCCCGAGGTCTGCCGCGATCCTGAGACTGGCAAGCAGCCCTTCGTATTCCGCAGTGTTGTTGGTGGACATCTCCCTGGGAAAGTGCATCTGGACCACGTACTTGAGGTGCTCTCCAGTGGGCGCGACGAGTAGCACGCCGGCACCAGCGCCTTGCAGCGAGAAAGCCCCATCAAAGTACATGATCCAGTCGCAGTCTGCTTCCTTGCCGGGGAGAGCGGCCTCTTGGATTTCTTCGTCAGGCGTTGAGGTCCATTCTGCAATGAACTCCGCCAAGACTCTGCTCTGGATCATCGAGGTACTTTCAAACTTCAAACCAAAACTTGACAACTCCAAGGCCCATTCCACAATCCTTCCGGTAAGTGCATCAACCAAGACATAACATTGGGCTTCAGTGCCAGTGGGAAATAGTTGGCAAGCACCTTGTCGGTGTGAGCTCCAGCAGCCTGCATCGCGATGGTGTAGATGCTAAGGAAATTGGACGGATGGGTTTTGCCAGTGTACTTCTCGCCGACGTCGGGCTTGAACGTGCGGTAGTACGGCCATTGGAACTGCCGCAGCTCACGGGTGAAGGCCGGTCAGCCCACCTCGTAAGGTAGGCCGCCGGAGCCCCCCGGTGCTGGGTGTTCCATAGCGGGTCCCACCCGCTTGTCCGACTGGTGGAGTGTATCACGCCGGCGCTCAATAGTGGTCCGAGCATCTTCGTGAGCTCGTTCTCAAAGAACTTGGCGCTGGTCGTGGTGGGTCCGCGGGTCGGACGACGCTATAGAGATGTTATCACAAGCGTCGTCACGACGGGCCGACGCCCGCAGTGGCTGGCGAGGAGGAGGAGGAGAGTGCACCGTGGCTGCATCTCCCCCCGTCCTTCCAGCGCCAGCATGTGGTGGCTCGGTGGAGCGCCGACCCGAGGGCCCCGCCGGCCGCGGATCGTCTTTGTTGGCGATGGCAACGAGGCTCCGGATGGTGGCCCTCCACTCGTCGAGCTTCTCTGCAGCAGGAGGGAAGTCGAGGAGCAGCTGCGCGCGCGCCAAAGCTTCGGCTGGCGTGGGCGGCGGTGACAGCTATGTGGATCGCGGCACGCTTCGACTTCTAACCACGTTAGAAGGAGCTCCGTTATGAAACAGCGGCTGCGTGCCATTTTCGCCAGCACTTCGGCGGGCATGCTGAACTCCTTCATCCCATGGACGACATACAGGGCTCTTCCCACGGCGGTGCCCAGGGTCACCAGCGTGGTGACGCTGCTCATCGCGGACACCATGGGAAGAGCGCACAGTGGTCGCCGGCGTGGGCATCTTGGAGGTCGCTGCGCCGCCCAGGGGTGTTACAACGAGATTCCTGGAGGGCCCCGCGCCGCCTGCGGGGGGTCCAGCTCCGTCTTTGGATCTGGCGACGTGCAGCCGGTCGTCTGGCGCGCGAACGATGCCGCTCGCCAGGCTCTGACTTCCAGGGCGATGCTGGTGTTCATGGACCGCGGCCCGGGTCCTGTCCACGACTGGCCCACTGCTGGCCCACACTGGCATGGGCCGTTCGGCTCCCAACGAGCCGATTGCCGTGGTCGTCTTCTTCTTGGGAGCCATGGCGACGAAGAACTGCTAGGCTAGCTACTAGACCAGATTCTCACAATTGCGCCCCCTACCTGGCGCGCCAAAGATGTCGGTGTGGAACGACACCTATGGGATCACAAGAATCCGTACTACGGTTGCCGGGGCACGGGGTTGCGAGAAGAGCAGGATTAGTAACCAGCACGAGGATCGTTTACCCAGGTTTGGGCCGCGAGGATGCGTAAAACCCTAGTCCTGCTTTGGATGTATTTCAGAGAGTTCTTGAGCTCTCGAACTAGCTGTGGTGAGTGTGCGATTCGAAAGAGCCGAATCCTTCTCCAGTATGCCATGGGCCTCCTTTTATAGTCGAAAGGGGTTGCCACAGTGGCACACAGGAGGTGGAAAGGTGCACAGTGCTATGAGCTTATCGCTCGTCTTACAGGACAAGACGCATTTAATGCGTAGCTTAGGTGTCCCCTTGCTTTATCGGGGACGGGGGCGAGGCCCGTCCCATCCATCGCCGCTCCTCCTTGCTTCGACACGCACCCTGGCTAGCGACGCATGCGGCGCCACGTAGGCAGGTAGGCAGCTGAGGTGGCGCGGTGGTGGAGCCTCCACGAAGATCTGCATGCCGCCATGCAGGCGTTTGATGAGTTGGCCTGGGAGCTGCATGTTGCCACGCAGGTGCCCGCCCAGCTGGTTGGGCTGGCAGCTGCATGTGAATAGTTGTGGAGACTCGGTTGGTGCGGGCCTGGTAGTGGACCTGCTGGTGCCCTCGGTGAGGGCCTTGCCGGGTGGCCCGGCAAGGGTCTTGTCGTGGCGCGCTGTCGTCCCCGCAAGGACCTTGCCGGGGGCCTGGCGGCCTTCCTCGGCAAGGATCCTGCCGAGGATCGTCATCTTCTGATCCTCATCTGATCTTGAGTGTTCCTTGTCTTCACAAAGATCTGCATGCCACCATGGAGGTGCCTCCCGAGCCCTGGCCCAACGTGATGCTGGAGACCGTGGGCTCAAGGGTGGCTCGCTCTGTTGGTGTGGGGCGAGCTGCCCCGGCAAGGGTCTTGCCGGGGCCGCTGAGGCTGCCTTGGAAAGGGTCTTGCCGGGGGAACCTGCTTCGTCCCTGTGCTCTTTGTGGTCTTGGCCTTGGCGTTGCTCTGGTTATCTTGGGCTTCGGTCTTACCTTGGCTCACCTCCCCTGTTCTGCTTGGTGTAACCGTGGGTGCGGCTCCGACTGCCCGTGCACAGGTAAAGAGGTACAAAAGTGCGCACCTCCTTTTGTACACCGACACCAGTCCTCCACGGGGTCCTGTTCATCCAGCCCTCCACGGGGTCCTGTTCATCCACCCCTAACTGGCTCGATCGGGGTCGTGTTCATCCAGCGGCAACGGCCTCTACTACCACGGGGTCTTGTTCATCCAACCCCCACTTAGAACTGTTCATCCACCCCCCCCCCCAAAACGCTCGCTGTTCATCGAGGGAAGGAGGCAGCAGGGTTCGATCGGCTTCAGTTAGCAGCAGTACCGAAGGATCACTCAGGTTCAGTTAACAACAAGGGATCGATCGATCACTTGGATTTAGTAACGCGTAGCCTGCAGTGCAATCGTTCGGGTTCAGTTAGAGCCCAACGCCTCGCTCGGGTTCAGTTAGAGCGCAACGCCTCGCACACACGCGCGTACATACGAGAGAAACATGCATCACTCGGCCCCGACCACCCACCATAACCGGGAACTCCCCCGATATTTTCTTCGCCCTCGCTTGTACCACGGTTTTTTCCGTCATGGACGGCTCAAAGAATGTCATGCAGCCGCGTCTCCGGCCCGCCCAGGATGAAAAGCCCATTTTCTGTCATGATTTTTTGTCATAGAAGTAGGAGCCCACCAGATCTATGATGATACCGGGTTTTGTCACAATTATCGTCATAGAAGTGTCATAAGCATGACAACAATTTTTTTCGTTCGGCCCAAAATGTCACAGATGTGTCTTTTTTGTAGTGTCTTTGGCCTCATCATGGCCTCAAGGAAATTGCGCCATTACTTCCAAGCCCACGAGATCACGGTTGTCACCCGCTTCCCCTTGCAACGCGTACTGAGGAACCCTGAGACCACTGGTAGAATAGTGGAATGGGCTTTGGAGTTATCCAACTTTGGTTTGAAGTTTGAGAGCACGTCAACTATTTAGAGCAGAGCACTGGCGGAGTTTATTGCTAAGTGGACACCTACCCCTAATGAAGAAGTGCTGGAGACACTTATCCCCAGCAAGGAAGCGCCCGAAGAGTGGATCATGTACTTTGATGATGCCTTCTCCCTCCAAGGAGCAGGAGCTGGCATGCTTCTCGACGCACCCACTAGGGAGCACCTCAAGTACGTGGTTCAAATGCATTTTACCCAAGAGAAGGCCATCAACAACACCGTAGAATATGAAGGACTCCTTGCCGGGTTTAGGATCGCAACAAAGTTGGGAATCAAGAAGTTGATCATCCACGGAGCCTCGCAACTTGAGGTGAGGTAGGTGAACAAGGATTATCAAAGCCCATTGATGGAGGCATACGTGGAGGAAGTGAAAAAATTGGAGGAGCACTTTGATGGATTGCAAACAGAGCACCTGCCATGTGTGGAAAACAGCATTGCTGATCATCTGTCAAAGTGCGCTGCACAAAAACTCCCTATGGAACCAGGGACTTTTGTTCTCCATATGACTCAACCCTCTGTATCCCCGGCAACAATGGCCAGAAAGAGGAGGAAACTGGACTCCGGCAAGCCTCTCCCAGCAGAGCTTCTCGAAGCCCCCGGCAGAGGGCTTGGCAGGAAAAACTCCACTTCACCCGATGAGCAGCACCGTCCAGCCAAACTACCAGTCTTTGCGGTTGAGGCATGCGCTCCCGTGAGCGAGGAGGTGCCGCTAATCCTTGTTGTTGAGCCTCAGGCTCCAACTTGGGCTCGATACATAGTCCATTACCTCCAAATAGGAGAACTTCCCGAAGAGGAAGAAGAATCTAAAAGGGTAGCTCGGAGGGCTAGTATGTATCAGTTCGTTGACAACACACTATAGAGAAGGAGGCCCAATAGTGTGAAATTGAAGTGCATTTGCCAAGAAGAGGAAGGGAACTGTTGGCAGAGATACACAAGGGTATGTGCGGCTCCCATATTGGATCAAGGGCCCTGGATGGAAAATCTTTCCAGCAAGGTTACTACTGGCCCATGGCCCTCCAAGATGCAATTGAACCTGTCACCAAGTATGAAGCCTGCCAGTTCCACTCCAAGAATATCCATCAGCCTGCTCAAGCTCTTCAAAATATCCCTTTGTCATGGCCATTTTCGATCTGGGGACATCTTGGGGCCCTTCCCCCATGCTACCAGGGATTTGAATTCTTGTACGTTGCAATCGACAAGTGTACAAAGTTGCCGGAAGTGGAGCCTGTGAGGAAAGTGACCGCACAGTCAGCTATCAAGTTCTTGAAAGGATTGGTGTGTCGTTTCAGAGTACCCTCCAGAGTCATCACTGACAAAGGCACCCAATTCACATGCCGCGCCTTCATGCAATACATTCATTCCCCCGAAAGCAAAGTCTCGTTTGCCTCTGTTACCCATCCCAGAAGCAATGGACAAGATAAGAGGGCGAACGCTGAAGTGCTGCGAGGACTCAAGACATGAACATTTGATAGGCTACAGAAGTGTGGCAGGTGATGGATCGACTAGATGCCGGTGGTTCTTTGGTCCCTCCGTACAACACCAAATCGAGCTACCGGCTAGACTCCCTTCTCCCTTGTCTATGGGGCAGAAGCAGTGATCCCCATAGAACTCATATACGGGTCACCTCAAGTGCTTGCCTACGATGAAGTAGCACAAGAGCAGCACAGGCGTGACAATGTTGTGCTGCTTGAGGAGAACCATCTCTGGGCTGCTACCTGTGCTGCATGCTACCAACAAGCCCTGCGGCGCTATCACAACCGCAGGGTTCATGCCCGGAGCCTTGAGGAAGGCGACCTTGTCCGTAGGCGCGTTCATTCCGCCAAGGGTGCAAACAAGTTGACGCCGAAGTGGGAAAGCCCTTACCGGGTAGTGTGACTCATCAGACCCGGCGCAGTCGGTCTTGAGACTGGAGATGGCATTCAGTTGCAAAACTCATGGAACATTGAGCATCTCCGTAAGTTCTACCCGTAAGGCGCGGTTGTCGGGCCCTGCCCGGCAGCCACCCTTTTGCACAAGCCTTGCCGATGTTGCATGTAACCCTTTGTACAAAGCCAGGCGTACACCCTGAGCAGCTGATAAATAAATGAAGCGCCGGGGGCCCAAAAACTTGGATGCATGCATAAGCATATCATGAGCATAGCATGATCATGTAGATAAGGTCATATGTAGCTCTGTTTTCATCTGCAATAAGCTGCAGGGTTCTTGCCGCAGACTTGGTCCTGAAGCAAAGAAATGGAGACGAGCCTACATAGCGGTCCCCGGCGAGCCAAACAGATTAGTTCCTTCTTATCCATACATGTTCTATAAAGTGAAAACTTGTGCATATGAAAACCTTGTCATCTTAGAAACATGGGTGCTCCCATCCTTTGTCCCGAATGTTTCTTCGGTCAAGGTGGTAGTAGTGGCTTTTGACGGAGAAAGTTCGACGAGGAGTTGATCCCTTTTTATAGTTTTGTGCCCGGCAGGCCTAGCCCCGCGGCAACAAACGGAAGGCACCGGTAAGATAGCTTGCTGGAGAAAACTTGTTTACTTAAACGTATAGAGGTATCTCACCTCTGCATGCACATGATACATGCACAAGTAACCGACAAGGCTTGTCTTTTTCATTAATATGTAGATAAGCAAGTATAGATCTTACAGAACACAAACATGGATAAAGGAGATTACATAGTTTAGACTAAAATTTGGCAAATGCCTACACATTTTAGACTGACAAAATAAAGTACCCCGTAATCCCTTTCTTTTCCCTCTCCTCCTAGGCACTGCGGTGGGAGACAAAGAGGGCAAAAGGAGTGCCTGGGAAGAAGCCCAGCCTGACCCCATCAGGCCCCATGGCAAGGAGCCTGACAAGATTGGGAGGGCACGAGCAAAGGTGATGGTGAAGAGATTGGCAGAGACGGCACCGTGATGACCGCCACCAGGGCCAGCAGGACGCGGCAGGGAGAACGAAGCCAGAGCCCACGAGGAAGCCTGCCGGGGTCCAGCTAGAAGGCTGCTGGAGGAGCCAGACACACCATCCACACCTCCACATCCAACTCCTCAGCAAATTGCCTAGCCGGAGAGGAGATGCAGGTGCAGATGGTGGTGGCGCCGCCGAAAAGTGATGGTGCGGCTGGTGTTCTGCCGGAGTCAGAGCCGTCGTCCTCCCCGTCAGTGCCGTCGTTATCACCGTCACTGTCCTCCTTGTTGCTACCGCTTGAGGAGGAGCTTTCATCGTCAGTCGAGCCTCCGCGCAACACCCTAAGCGAGCACCCGAGCATCCCAAGAGTTTGACGGAAAGCAGGGTGGCATCCATTAACTTAAAATGTAGGACGTGCCCAGCTGCCAAGCTGTGGGCACAAGCAAAAGTCTTCCAACTGCGCCGTAGAAGCATGATAGGAGGAGCAGGGAACTCCACATCCTCCGCATACTGCCATTACAGCAGCCCCTCATGTGCAACCCCAGCCCCGGCGGCTGCTCAACCTCCATCACTCTTGCAAATAGAGTGGGGAGCTGAAGACAGTTGCGCGGAGGCCCTCGCAACTTTACAATGAACTCGAGCATCTAATCTTCGACGTGGCCTCCGTTCGGATCATGAACGGTTGGAGGAGGTGCAATCAATGCACCGCCCCGCCCTCCTCGACCTGGAGCGCCGCGGCGACCACGTCCCCGTCCTCTCCCGCCTCCCTTCACGACGGCCTCCGCCTCCGCACCCCCAATAGGAGGAGGGAGGCACTGTCGAGAAGAAGCCCTCGTCGCCGCTACTGGAGACCTGTAGTGATAAGAGCGCATTCTCTAACAGCTTTGTAGTCGAGGCAGCCATCCTCTTGCCAATCCTAAACAAACGAAAGAAAAGCCCTACCCGCCTTCATTGGTTGAGTAAGGGGCATTTACCTATCAGTCCTAGTCCTAAGGCGCAATCGGAGCACTAAGCCCAATTACAGCTTGACTCTGTAAATTAGACCTCATTTTCTTAGTCCTTAACACCAAAGAAGAGTTCAACCCAATGCTTTATTTCTGTCTTAGTGAATCCCGATTCGACATTAAAAGTATATTGATTCTTTGCCGCTATGTCCTCTTCCCCTCACCATGATGAAGAAATGGTACCAGAAGAAATGAGGAGGAGATGGGTGTGAGCCAGCACCTCGCCCGTGCCCCCTTTTATAGGCAAATGAGGCCGAGGGCTGGCTCCTCACTCAGGGGAGGCAACCGCCCCGCTCCACCAATCCGGTTCACCCACGCCATCAACGGCTCGTGGAATTGATACCAACCCCCTGCACCAATCCATGGTGTCCAGCTTTCTGCCATGTCACATATTTTTGCGCCCTCCGCGTTCGCCACCAACCCTGCGCAATGCATGCAGTATACATGTCAGAAACGCCAGAAGCGGGGAAGCTAGTGCAATGGCGATTACCATCCCGTGAACATGGGACTTGGGTAGCCCATGGATCGTGGCTCACAAATACCCCATAACGTCTTGCATGACGCGCGAAAAAACCGGAAGCTGTCTCAAGCGCAGGTTAATGAAGAAGCAAAGAAAATCTCAAAGGATGAGCTACCACAAACTCTTCGCCTGTGTACTAGACAGGGCCTACCCTGACGACGCTCGGCAGCGCGTTTAGGCCAGGCCCAAGGGCTCTTGTCGGTGCAACAAACCCAGGTGTATGTTGACCGGACTGTACACAGGCACAAGAGCAAGGTTGCAGCATCCAAGACAAGGCCAAGCAGAAGAGATAGCTCTTTGACAAATCAAAGGGCGGATTAGGAAGACCAAGACAAACTAAATGAGGAAGTTACCATTAAGGAAAAACCTCCCTTGCTGGGCAGGCGAGCCTGGCAAGGTCGAGATCAACAAGAAGACAAGTCTCAAGACTCCCCCGGCAAGGTTGCCGGGGGTGCCGAGGGTGGGTCACCCCGCCAAGGCTCCCCCGCTCCATCTCACATCAATACAAGTCACCTATCTGTGCGGTGTCGAGCCCCCAGGTGATTAAGTGGCTGTCATTTGGCACGTGGCAGCCATTTCTGAGGAAGAGCAGCCCTAAATGACACCCACCAATAAGACGTGTCACGCAGACAGGCGAGAAGGTGGCTGAACAACATGGCAAGGCTTGCCAGGCTACACCCATGATGTGACACTAAGCGGTGCATTCAATGCACCTTGTCCTGTCTGCAGAGTTAGGTATGATAGCAATGTTTGCTATCTAATCAGCACATAATGACTGATTTGCCATTGTGGTGACCCCTTCACCTATAAAAGGAGGGTTGTGGCAACCTTAGAAAGGATTCAGACCCTTGTACACTCATACGCACGTGGCTGCTCTCGACCCGAGGCAACCTTGTCGGGCTAGAGTGTCGCGTGTCCACCAAGGTCCTTTCATCAATCCAGCAAAGTAGGAGTAGGGTTTTATGCCTCGCGGCAGCCCGAACCTGGGTAAAGACTACCCGTGTCATCACTGTCATGCTGCTCTACGCTCTCCGCTCTTTGTGCAACGCGCTCTTACTCCTTTCCGAACCACAAGGGGCCGATGGCCCCATAAGTGTCCGTGTTAAACCACGACAAGAAGTAGCACATTTATCAGGTATGTGGAAGAGTATAACTTGTTCATTGCCTTCAACATCAGAAAGCAATTCCCACAGAGGAGATTTTAACATATGCACAGTCCATCCAAATCTATTAGGTGTCATGAGGTGGTGAACAACAAAATTGAACCAACTTACTGGAATGTTGATAGAGAAAATGTTCTTGTCCTCCAATGGTTTCTCTGCAAAGTGTTTTTTCCATAGCAGCATGCCTTCTTCAGAAAGTTCAGTTTCATTATTAACATTAGCAGAAAGCTGGATATTTTTCAGAAAGTTCAGTTTCAGTTTCATTATTATCATAAGCTTCCTTGTCTGAAACGTGGTTCACCTGGCCATGTCCTGTGGCGGCCTGGCTAGACGTAGAACGCCTTGCCTATTGGCTTACCATGACCAATAAACTTCCCAGAAGGGGGTGTAGCAGAGCTGTCCTGAAGCCCTCCGCACTTGAAGCAAGTAACAGAGGAAGGACGTGGACCCACATTGGCAGGCGGTCCACCATACTGCCTGGATGGTGGATACTGCTGAACTGGGCGAGGCGCCACATATGATGGCCTCCGTGTGTAACGCGGTGCAAGAGCTGTATTAGGCACCCAGATCCGGCGCTTCTGAGAGCCCAAACCAGAAGAAGAACCAGTATCACGTGAATGCTTGTGAGACGCCTCATAAGTATCATTTCATGTCTCAGCATTAATGGCCCTGTTCACAAGATGATGGAAGGTAACGTAATCATGTAAGTGAACCTCACGGTGCAACTCAGGGTTGAGCCCCTTCCTGAACCTAGCCTACTTCTTGGCGTCGATGGACACCTCCTCTAAAGCATAGCAAGTGGGGTTCCCAAACTCTCTGCTATAAGCATCGAAAGTCATCTTGCCCCGAACAAGATAACAGAAGTCCTCCCTCTTATGGTCCATGAGGGCCTGAGGGATGTGATGCTCACGAAAGGCCTTGTTGAAGTCTCTCTAGGTAGGGATTTGGCCAGCTAGAATCATGGCCTCATAGTTGGCCCACCACTGACTGGTGGGACCCTCCAAGTGATAGGTCGCATAGGTGACCTTGTCACCTTTAGCCACATTCACGAAACGCAGTTTGTTGGTGATGCTATAGAGGTAGTCATCAACATCAAGCGGCTCAACTGAGTGATGGAAGATAGGTGGTTGCAATCTGATAAAGTCATGGATAGACACCACCGCATTGCGCTAGAAAGCGGTATTCTGCTCAATATGCTCCAACAAGCGGTTAGTCTCACGCTTGTTTCTCTCTGCATCGAGCATCACCTCGGCTAGGGAGGGTGGATGGGGAAGGTTCCATCCCTGGCCCCACTACCCTCACTCTTCTCATGGGTGGCAGCGGGGGTGCTTTGTGTGTTAACCATCCTAGAAACAAAACCATGGTTTAGACAAGGATGGCATGAACTCTAACATAAGGGTACGGAATTTAATGGACAACTACGGAATGCAGAGATGAACATTTGTACAACACGGTAAAAAGCAAACTCCCATATATACACCATTGGTCGTACACACCATAACATAGTACAAGCCCAAACTAAGGTACAAACTACGGTGAAAGATGATACATCTCATCAGAGGCATTCAAGCTCCTATATATTATTTACCTGTGCCTCCAGAACACAGTACACACCTCAGTTATATCCCACAAATCACGCAGGACCGTGGGGATACAACCGCTACTACTCTACTCCAGACCATAGTCGGTCTGAGTCAACCTCGTAGAAAGTCTCGCGAGGGTTAACGCCATAACCCAGAAGCTGCACGTGGGGATCTGGAAATAGACCAGCCTGGGGATCCTGGGGTCCATATGGGCTCGGGTGTGGCCTAGGCCCCACATGTGGCGGTAAACGAGGTCCACACGGAGGGGTGATGGCTCCCACCTCCGGCCAAGCAACGCGAGCTGGCATGTGAGTCCGCTGTGGGTACATCACACCCATATGGCGATAACCTAACTGGACGGCAGGTGCAAACTGTAGCAAAGCTAACTAGTGACGGTCTCGGGTGGCGTAGAGCTCCATGCGTAGGGCACGGACTTTACGACCCTTGTCCTCTAGTAGTTGTGTGGTGGTCTGGACCCGCTGCTCCTCAAAATAAGACTCACTATAGAGGCCAGTGAGATATAGCCCTCTTTGCCTGGAAGCGAAGCTGGGACGTACCTGAACTCTGTGTTCTGCAGCAAGGGGTGAATAGCTTGCAGTATAGTCTGGAGGGAATAGGCTGCATCCTGCACAACCATGTCTATCATGACTACCACACCAAATGACCAGTGTGAAGGCTCTTGGCTCCGATGTCTGAGGGATCGATCCTGACGGTACAGAGGTACTGACTCTGATTAAAATCTCTATACTGCTCTACCACGGTATACTCTGGATACCAACGCTAGCCAACGTCATCCATAAGGTGAACTAACATGTCCATGTGACCCGGTACATCGATGAAGCTAGTCAAATAGACCACCTGCGAAGGAGTGCGAGAGGTCATCTGTAATAAGGATAATTGCTACTTCTTGAGCTTGCGTTGGTTTTTCCCTTGAAGAGGAAAGGGTGATGCAGCAAAGTAGAGATAAGTATTTTCCTTAGTTAGAGAACCAAGGTATCAATCCAGTAGGAGACAACGCACAAATCACCAATACTTGCATAAACAATCAAACAACTTGCACCCAATGCGATAAAGGGGTTGTCAATCCCTTCACAGTTACTTGCAAATGTGAGATCTGATAGAGATAGATGAAACTAAACAAAAGGTAAAGTAAATATTTTTGGGTTTTTGGTTTATAGATCGGAAAGTAAAAGATTGCAAAATAGTAGATCGGAAAGTAAAAGATTGCAGAATGGTAGATCGGAAACTTATATGATGGAAAATAGACACGGGGGCCATAGGTTCACTAGAGGCTTCTCTCAAGATAGCAAATAATATGATGGGTGAACAAATTACCGTCGAGCAATTAATAGAAAAGCGCAGAGTTATGACGATATCTAAGGTGTGTACAACAAGGATGATTGTGGCAAACTAAAAAGCAAAGTCTTATATCATACATGACGCTCAAAGCAAAACACATATCATGTGGTGAATAAAAATATAGCCTCAAGTAAAGTTACCGATAGACGAAGACGAAAGAGGGGATGCCCCTTCCTGGGCATCCCCAAGCTCAGGCTCTTGGTTGTCCTAGAATATTACATTGGGGTGCCTTGGGCATCCACAAGCTTAGGCTCTTGCCACTACTTATTCTATAGTCCATCAAATCCTTACCCAAATCTTGAAAACTTCAGAACACAAAACTCAACAGAAAATCTCATGAGCTCTGTTAGTATAAGAACATAAATCACCACTTTTGGTACTATTGTGAACTCATTCTTTATTTTTATTTGTGTAATATTTGCTGTATTCGAAAATTTGCATGGTTCATACCCCCTGATACTGCCCATAGATTCATCAAAATAAGGAAACAACACAAAGAAAACAGAATCTGTCAAAAAACTGAACACTCTATAGTAATCTGTAACTCTCACATACTTCTGTAACTCCAAAAATTCTGAACAATTAGGAAAGCCTAAGCAATTTGTTTATTAATCTTCTTCAAAAAGAATAAGAATTTTATCACGCATTTGTTAAAAATGACAATTGTTTTCCTGAGCGCAAATGTTTCTGTTTTTCAGCAAGATCAAATCAACTATCACCGTAAGCCATCCCAAAGATATTACTTGGCATAAACACTAATTAAAACACAAAACCACATATAACCAGAGGCTAGATAATTATTATTGAAAAAAAATAAGCAAAAATCAAACAACAAAAATAAAATTGGGTTGCCTCCCAACAAGCGCTATTGTTTAACGCCCTTAGCTAGGCATAAAAACACAAATAGATCTAGGTAGTGTCATCTTTGGTATGCAATCCATAAGTAGCCCTCATAATAGATTCATATGGCAATTTAATTTTCTTTCTTGCAAAGTGTTCCATGCCCTTTCTTAGTAGAAATTTAAATCTAATGCTTCCTTCTTTCATATCAATAATTGCACCAATCGTTCTAAGGAAAGGTCTACTAAGAATAATAGGACATGTAGGATTGCAATCTATATCAAGAACAATGAAATGTACAGGCACATAATTCCTATTTGCAACAATAAGAACATCATTAATCCTTCCCATAGGTTTCTTAACAGTGGAATCCGCAAGATGGAAATTTGAAGAACAATCATCAAATTCACGGAAACCTAACACATCACATAAAATTTTTGGAATCATGGAAATGCTAGTACCCAAATCACACAAATCATGGCACTCATAATATTTAATCGTAATATTAATAGTAGGTTCCCACTCATCATAAAGTTTTCTAGGGATAGAAACTTCCAATTCAAGCTTTTCTTCAAAAGATTGCATCATAGCATCAACGATATGTTTAGTAAAAGTTTTGTTTTGATTATAAGCATGAGGAGAATTCAACATGGATTGAAACAAGTATATACAATCTATTAAAGAACAATTATCATAGTTAAATTCCTTGAAATCCAAAAGAGTGGGTTCATTGCTACTTAAAGTTTTGACCTCTCCAATCCCACTTTTATCAATTTTTGCATCAAGATCTAAAAACTCCGAATCATTGGGACGCCTTTTAACTAAAGTTGACTCATCTCCTGTCCCATCTTTATCAAGATTTATATTGGAAAAGAAAGATTTAATAGGATTAACATCAATCACTTTAAGATCTTCATCATTATTTTCATGGAAACTAGAAGAACACGTTTTTATAAACCAATCTCGCTTATCTTAGCGGGTCTTTCTTTGCACTCATCAATGGAGATTCTCATAGCCTTTAGAGATTCATTGATATCATGGTTGGGTGGAATAGATCTAAGTTTCAAAGAATCAACATCAAGAGAAATTCTATCCATGTTCCTAGCAAAATCATCAATCTTAAGCAATTTTTCTTCAACCAAAGCATTAAAATTCTTTTGTGAACTGATAAATTCTTTAACACTATTCTCAAAATCAGAGGGCATCTTATTATAATTTCCATGAGAATTGTTGTAGGAATTACCATAATTATTAGAGGAATTACTAGGAAACGGCCTAGGATTGAAATTACCTCTATACACGTTATTACCAAAATTGTTCCTACCAACAAAATTCACATCCATAGATTCATCATTATTTTCAATCAAAGTAGACAAAGGCATATCATTAGGATCAATAGAAGCACTCTTGCTAGCAAATAATTTCATAAGCTTATCCATGTTTCGTATCATCAATTTCATCCTCTCCCAAGATTGTGCAACATTTCATGATCAAGTTGCTTAAAATTGATAATATCGTTCCTAACGGAGATGATCTTAGCGGGAGGAAAATACTTGGAAATAAAAGCATCTTTACACTTATTCCATGAATCAATACTATTTTTCGGCAAAGATGAAAACCAAGTTTTAGCACGATCTCGAAGTGAGAACGGAAATAGCTTCAATTTAACAATACCACTATGCACATCTTTTTTCTTTTGCATATCGCACAACTCAACGAAATTATTCAGATGGGATGCGGCATCTTCACTAGGAAGGCCGGAGAATTGATCTTTCATAACAAGATTCAGCAAAGCGGCATTAATTTCATAGGATTCCGCACTAGTGGCGGGAGCAATCAGAGTACTAATAAAATCATTGTTATTAGTGTTGGAAAAGTCACACAATTTGGTATTCTCTTGAGCCATCGTGACAAAGCAAGAAATCCAACACACGAGCACACAAAAAGCAAATGAAGAAGACGAACGGAAGAGGGGCGAAGAAAAGGTAAATCTTTTCGAAAATTGTTTTAGAAGTGGGGGAGAGGAAAATCTGAGGAAAATGGCAAATACTGTAACGCAAGAGATGATAGTTTATGATGGGTACTTGGTATGTCTTGACTTGGCGTAGATCTCCCCGGCAACTGCGCCAGAAATTCTTCCTGCTACTTCCTGAGCTTGCGTTGGTTTTTCCCTTGAAGAGGAAAGGGTGATGCAACAAAGTAGAGATAAGTACTTCCCTCAGTTAGAGAACCAAGGTATCAATCCAGTAGGAGACAATGCACAAATCACCAATACCTGCACAAACAATCAAACAACTAGCACCCAACACGATAATGGGGTTGTCAATCACTTCACGGTTACTTGCAAAAGTGAGATCTGATAGAGGTAGATTAAATTAAACAAAAGGTAAAGTAAATATTTTTTGGTTTTTGCTTTATAGATCAGAAAGTAAAAGATTGCAAAATAGTAGATCGAAAACTTATAATGGAAAATAGACCCCGGGGCCATAGGTTTCACTAGAGGCTTCTCTCAAGATAGCAAATAATATGGTGGGTGAACAAATTACTGTCGAGCAATTGATAGAAAAGTGCAATGTTATCACAATATCTAAGGCAATGTCGGATTACAGGTTCCGCAGACCCTTGAGAGGTTTGAACTCTGGGGTGCGCATGAAGAACACCCTCTCCCTAGCTCGCTTGCTAAATAATCCCATGGCCTAGCTCGTCGGACCCAAAGAACGAGAGACGCAGAGATTTATCCTGGTTCGGGCCACCTTGCGGTGTAATACGCTACTCCAGCTTTGTGGTGGATTGCCTCGAGGGTTGAGGATGAACTTGTACAGTGGACGAACAACCTCAGGAGGTGAGGTGTTCCTGGGCTCGATGAGCTGGTGGGTATGAGCATGATCTGTATGATCCGTCCCTCTCTAAGGTCGTGGCTAGGTCCTATTTATAATGGCCTTCGTCCTCTTCCCAAATGTTAGGCGAGAAGGGATCCCACAACAGCCAAGTATGAAGGGGGACAACTAGTACAAGCTATGCTGACAAAAGTAGTCTTCGCCTGCAAAAGGCTCTGGTGGTGACGCTGCCGTGGGCTCTGCGATGACCTCGTCCTGCCGTCTTGGTGGTCTTGGTCTTGTTGCATTGATTTGGAAACCTTTGCCTGATGCCTCGGGACCCCGTGCCTGCGCTCGCCTGCTTAGCACCAAAGAGGAAAATGGTACACTACACCCGCTGGCGCCCGCCTGGCCTTGGTCGTCATGGCTCATGTCATGTGAACCTCGCGAAGTGCACCTTGCATAGATATATCCGCTACTCGGGAGCCAGCCTAGTGAGGCTGCCCCCAGGGAGGTCTTCGCATCATCCGCCTCGTGAGGCTTGGCCCCTCATGAGGGTCTTGAGTTGTTGCTGCTGAAGCTGGGCCGTACCGGGCCACCGATGGAGCCATGCCATGGGCCGCAAGCAGGCAAGTCTGGGCACCCCCGGGCCCAAGGCGCGCTCGAACTTGGCTTCAAGGCGAAGCCAAAGGGCAGGTGCGGAGTGTCGCGGGCCCCAACCGCCTGCGTCCTTGATTGACGCATGGCGATTGATGGGACGTGGGCGCCTCCGCTTCCCCACGTCGCCTCGGCAACCGTTTGACTTGACTGCTCTTTCATTCTCAGCTGGTCGTTCGGCCGAGGTGCTCCCGGAGTTCGTCGTGTGGTCGGAGAGGCAGGATGGCACCTGGCTCCAGCTCCCGCGCTCCTTTGCCAGTGAGCTGCAGGCCACGGGTCTCGGCAGCTTGTGGCCGCAAGCCGATGAGTACTGCAGCAAGGCCTCGTGGTCCGCGGTGGAGGTTTCTGCCGCGGGCAATGCAGTCCTGGCCCGCGGCTGGCAGACATTCGCCCCCGCGCGCGGCCTGAGCAGGAGGTGCACCCTCCACTTCAAATACGACGGTGCCGCGACCCTCTACGTGAGGGTGTTTGGGGAAGATGGTCGCTGCGCAGGGTGCTGCCCCAAGGACAATGATGGCGTCGGTGGGCTCGGCCTTGACGACGGCCGCTACGACGCGGAGGGCGAGCTTCCTCTCGGCGACGGCCGTGGCTCGTCCAGCGGCGGCGGCTCCTCCTCCAGCGAGAGCTCCAGCAGCGGCGGCTACGACCAGCTGCCACTTCGCCGGGCTCGCTTTGTGGATGGTGGCGGGTCGTCCCGTCGCCGTGCTCAGGTGAAGCGCGAGGAAGGCTGCGGCTGAGTCCTGGGGGGCGCTTGGGGCCGACCTTCGCGAGCTGTTGCGGTTGTGTGTGCCGCTTTTGCTTATCCTCTCCTTTCTTCCTGCATCTAAAAAACAAGCATGGGGCCCTGTGAGGGCGTGTAATGAACTATGGTCTTTATGCTGCTATGTTATACTTATTGCTACGTTGTTATGCTATGTTGCTCGTGCTTTGCGTAGATGTAAGGGGGTAACTCAGCTTGATACGCCCGTTGTAGTTTCCTGTCTCGTGACGGCGCGCCTTTTGGCACCTGGTGAGGCCTCCTTGTTGCTGACTCGGGAACTGCTGACCTCGGGAGGCGTCATAGAGCTGCAGAGTTTGTTAGGAAATTCGTTGGGTGCCTTGCTCCTCCTTGCGCGAGGCCTCAGGCATGGGCTAATCGTGGCTTAGCGCATCGCGTCACGGTACCCGGGGGGCACGGACTTTAGGAGGGGTGCGCCAACTACGCAACTATGAGCTCATTCGAGGGTGCATCGCGAAGATCAAGGGAGCCGAAGCTCTGTGGCGACAGGGCTTTGGCGAGGTGTGTGCGCTGTCTAGGCTAGTCCAATGCACGCACACACCTGCCCAGCCCCTGCGCGAGGCGCGCGAGGGAGAGCGTCGGGCAAATGTCGTCCTCCCTGACGCAAGACAAAGAAGCAAGCGAAGTAAAAAGGGGGAAACTTAACCAGGCAATCGAGAAACGCCAAAACTTCAAATTTCATTAAAAAGGGTTGCAAACCAGCTACAGAGAGCAAATGAACAGCCGCGTCCGGCACCTAGTCTAGTCTTCTCACTAGCGCGGAGCTAAGTGCTGCCACTAGGACATGGAGGGAGCCCGGAGGCCAGTGGGCGGCACTCTAGAGACTCCGGGGCGTGTACAGCCCCACTCATTATTACGTGAGAGTGTCACGAGCAGAGACCTTCATAGGCACTGGGCCTTGCTTCATGGGTAGAACCTCCGGAGGTGCTGGATGTTCCAGGCATTCTGGATGGGGATCCCGTCCTGCGTCTCCAGGCACGCGGCGCCAGGCCTGGAGACGCGGGCGACCCTAAACGGGCCCTCCCACATGGGTGAGAGCTTATGCAGCCCTTCCCTAGAGAGCACCCGCCGTAGGACGAGATCACCCACCTCGAGCATCCCGGAGCGGACCCTGCGGCAGTGGTACCGCCGCAGCGCCTGCTGGTACCTTGCCGCTCGGAGCGAGGCTTGATGGCGGCGTTCCTCTCCCAACATGAGAGCCATCCCCCACGTGGCATCCTGGCGTGCCTCGTCAAACGCCAAGACCCGCGCGGAGTGATGCCTGACCTCGCACGGGAGAACCGCTTAAGCTCCGTAGGCGAGGAAGAATGGGGTTTCGCCGGTCGGCTTGGTCGCGATGGTGCAGATGGACCATAGCACGGACTGGAGCTCGTCCAGCCAGCCTCTGCCATAGGTTTCGAGCATCTTCTTGAAAGTACTTGCCTTGAGACCTCTCAGGTCCTCTGCGTTTGCGCGCTCGGCTTGCCCATTACTCCTGGGGTGTGCCACTGAGGCGTGGCATATCTGCGTTCCAAGGTTTGCACAATTGTTTTGAAAAGGCTGCTGGTGAACTGCGAGCCATTGTCGGTGATGATGCGATTAGGGACTCTGAACCGGCCCACGAGGCCCTTGATGAACTTTACCACCGAGCCGGCCAGGATGGCACAGACTGGCTCCACCTCCGCCCACTTAGTGAACTTGTCGATGGTGACGTAGAGGTAGCACTAGCCCTGGGCGCTCGAGGGAACGGTCCGAAGATGTCCAACCCCCAGACCGCAAACGGCCACGAGAGTGCGATAGTATGGAGGCCCTGAGCAGGCTGGTGGATTTGCTTGGCATGGAACTGGCAGGCTTTGTAGGATCTCACTAGCTCGGTTGCGTCGTTGAGTGCCGTGGGCCAGTAGAATCCGCTGCAGAATGCCTTGCCCACCAAGGTGCGCGATGACGAGTGATGTCCGCAATCCCCTCCATGTATGTCGGCTAACAGCTCGCACCCCCGCTCCCTGGAGATGCATCGCAAGGAAACATCGTTTGGTCGTTTTTGATATAGCTCACGGACCTGTATGCAGTAGGCTGTGGCCTGCCGAGCCATGCGCTCCGCATCTTCCTCCTTCTCAGGCAGGGCTCCCTGCAGCAGGTAGGCCTTGAACTCTTCGGTCTAGCACCCCTCCTGAGGCTCGAGCGTGAGGAGCAGACGGGCTCTTGAGGTCGGGCCGCAGGCGGGGGCTCCCAAGGTTGGTGGTGGGGGAAGCTCCTCCTGAGGTGGTGCTGGCTCCGCAGCCGGAGGGGCTGCCGAAGGCTTCAAGAGTCGTTCCTCGAAAACGCCAAGTTCCTGGGGCAGGCGCCTGGACGCCCTCTTGGCGATATCGTCCGCTTCCTTGTTCGTGCCGCGGGGCACATACTACAGCTCCAGGCCCAAGAACTGCTTCTCCATTTTGCGTACCTCCGCGAGGTATGCCTCCATGTGCTCGTCCTTCGGCCTGTATAGTTTGTTGGAGAAGTTGACGAGGAGCTGGGAGTCACCCATGATGGTGAGGCGCTTCACTCCCAAGGCCGCCGCAGCCTTGAGACCGGCAATCAAGCCCTTGTACTCTGCGATGTTGTTGGAGACCTTCTCGCCCCGCTGGAAGCAGAGCTGCACGGCGTAGTAGAGCTTGTCCTGGGACGGCAATGGAGAGTACCCGGCCTTACCCTAAGGACGGTCCTCATGAGGCTGGTCCCTCCAGGCGCCCTCGCAAGGTTGGTCCTGCCAGTGGTCATCACGAGGCCGGTCACGCCACTCCTGGCGGGGGCCGCGGTCATCCCAGCCCCCTCCACTTCTGCCTCCTCTGCGGCCCTAGCCTCGGTTGTTGCACTTGGGGCATCGACCAAATTGTCCGTCGTGGATGGCCCTGAGCTCCTGACAGTCATTGGTGTTGTGGCTGTGCACGTTGTGGAAGGCACAGAACGGGCGGCTGCCCTTGGATGACTCGGGCTAGTTGCAGCCGCGCTTCATTTCTGGCTCAGCCGCGAGCACGGCCACCCCCTTGCGCTTCACTTCGTTGGTCTTGGCCTTCTTGTCTTCTGGGTCGGCAGCTAGAAGCTTGAGGAGGGAGGCGTCCCTCCTCAGCTCTCGCGCACTTGGTCGCCATGTTGAACATCTCTAGAGCCGTGCACATGTCCTCATGTATGGCGAGCTCCTCCTTCATCCTGACATCACAGACGCCATTGGGGAATACTGAGATGATGGCCTCGTCCATCACCTTGGGGATCTTGAGGCGAACGCTGTTGAAACGCTGGATGTACTTCTGCAGGGTCTCCCCTGGCTGCTGCTTGATGCGCCGCAGGTCACCAGCGGTAGGCGGGCGGTCGCTAGTGCCTTGGTAGTTGGTGATGAAGCGCTCGCGCATCTCTCCCCAGGAGGAGATCGATCCCGCGGGTAGGTTTAGGATCCATGAGCGTGCGCCGTCCTTGAGGGCCATGGGGAACCAGTTCGTCATGTTTCTCGTCGCCGTTGGCCGCCTCGATGCTCAGCTCGTAAAGCTGCAGGAACTCAGTAGGGTCGGGGGTGCCGTCGTAGCGCGGAGGCAGGTCGGGCTTGAACTTGCCTGGCCAGACAACGCTGCGCAGCTCAAGGGTGAAGGCTCGGCAGCCCGCTGAGGTCACTGGAGCCCGTCGTGGAGGTGGAGCCTGGTCTTGGTATCCACGCGCCGCCGCCGCAGGCGGTGCCGGTCTTGACACGGTGGTGCCGGGAGTGCAGGATCGTCCTCTTGCGGCCGTTGGACCTCCTGGCAGCTTTCTTCTTCGCGTGGGGGTGCCCTACGCGGGGGGTGGGGGTCGCGCCGCGGGGCCGTGCACCTTGGTCCGGGGACGACGTCTTGACGGGGAGGTGGTGGAGGCGCTCCATGGGCTACGTCGCTCGTAGCAGGGGCGTACGAGGCAGCGAGAGGGACGGTGCAGGAGAGCCCCTAGCGGAGCTGGCGAGCTCGGCGATGTGGTCCAACCAGTCTTCGTAGAGGTCATCGACTGGGAGGTAACACAGGAGCTCGCACGCCATGAGCAGCGCAGCCCGCGCATCTGCGGGTCGGAGGCGAGTGTGGGAGGACGAGCCGGCCGGAGTCAACGACGGGGTGGCGGTGCGTTCTTCCATCCGCATGGAGGGGTGTAGGGACAAAGCTTGCTGCTCGTTCCCCGCCGGGCCGGTGGCGGCGTTGGCACCGGGTGATGGAGAGCGGCGGGGAGGCCCGCCAACGGGAGCCGTCTGGGTGACGTGAGCGTTGAGAGCGGCTCGGTGCTCAGCTCGGGCTCGACGAGCGTCAGCCATGGAAGCGGTGGAGTGGCGGTGCGTCGGTTGACGGAAGAGAGGTTTCGGTGCACCCCTACCTGGGAGGTTCGAACTCTGGGGTGCGCACGAAGAACACTCTCTCCCTAGCTCGCTCGCTAAACAGTCCCACAGCCTAGCTCGTCGGACCCAAAGAACGAGAGACACAGAGATTTATCCTTGTCCGGGCCACCTTGCGGTGTAATACCCTACTCCAGCTTTGTGGTGGATTTCCTCAAGGGGCTGAGGATGAACTTGTAAAGTGGATGAACAGCCTCAGGAGGTGAGGTGTTCTCTGGCTCGAAGAGCTGGTGGGTGTGCGGATAATCTGAATGATCCGTCCCTCTCTAAGGTGGTGGCTAGGTCATATTTATAATGGCCTTGGTCCTCTTCCCAAATTTTTAGCGGGAAGGGATCCCACAACGGCCAAGTTTGAAGGGGGACAACTAGTACAAGCTATCCTGACAAAAGTAGTCTTCGCCTGCAAAAGGCTCTGGTGGTGACGCTGCCGTGGCCTCCGCGATGACCTCCGTCCTACCATCTTGGCGGTCTTGGTCTTGTTGCACCGATATGGAAACCTTTGCCTGATGCCTCGGGACCCCGCGCCTGCGCTCGTCTCCTTAGCACCAAAGAGAAAAATGGTACACTGCGCCCACTGGCACCCGGCTGGCCTTGGTCGTCATGGCTCACGTCATGTGAACCTCGCGAGGTGCACCTTGCATAGATAACTCCGCTCCTCGGGAGCCAGCCTACTGAGGCTGCCCCCAGCGAGGTCTTGGCATCGTCCTCCTCGCGAGGCTTGGCCCCTTGCGAGGGTCTTGAGTTGTTGCTGCTGAAGTTGGGCCATACCGTGCCGCCGATGGAGCCACGCCATGGGCCGCAGGTAGGCAAGTCTGGGCACCCCAGTCCTAGAACGCCGACAGAAGCCCCCGGGCCCAAGGCGCGCTCGAACTTGGCTTCGAGGCGAAGCCAAAGGGCAAGTGCGGAGCGCCGCGGGCCCCAAGCGCCTACGGCCTTGATTGACACGTGGCAATTGATGGGACATGGGCGCCTCTGCTTCCCCACGCTGCCTCAGCAACCGTTCGACTTGACGACACCCTGCTGCACGCAAAAGAAACACCATCATTACACACGATCGTGGAGGCCGGCGTTCGGCCTCCCTCCTAGCTATAAATGAGGGGAGGGGCAGAGCCCCCTCGGTCATCTTTGTCTTTTTGCTGCTTGCCCTTCTTCCTTCTAGCCTCGCCACCTTGTTGCGACTCCCATGGAGCGGACGAAGAGGTTCTCGGCCATGGAGAAGGGGAAGGCTCGCCAGGAGGGGCCCGACTCGTCGCCACCCAAGTGGGGGCGGGGCCGCCCCTGCAAGCACGCCACGACCCTGCTGTGGCTCCTCGGGGGCGCGGGCATGCTCCTTTGAGGACCGGTGTTGTCCTTGGTGGTTGCAGCGGTGCTTCATCACGCGGTGGGCGCCACCCAAGGCGGGGCAGCCCCTGTGCCGGACGAAGGAGCGTCGTGGTCGCACGGGCTCCTCGGCTGCGCTTTCATTAGGCCGAGGTGCTCCCGAAGTTCGTCGTGTGGGCGGCGAGGCCGGCTGGCACCTGGCTCTAGCTCCCACACTCCTTTGACGGCGAGCTACAGGCCACGGGTCTCGGCGGCTCCTGGCTGCAAGCCGACGCCTGCTGCAGCAAGGCCTCGTGGGCCACGGTGGAGGTTTCTGCCGCGGGCAACACAGTCCTGGCCTGCGGCTGGCAGACGTTCGCGGCCTGAGCAGGAGGTGCACCCTCCACTTCAAATACAACGGCGTCGTGACCCTCTACGTGAGGGTGTTTGGGGAAGATGGTCGCCACTTAGGGTGCTGCCCCGTGGACAGCGATGACGATGGTGGGCTCGGCCTTGACGACGGCCGCTACGGCATGGAAGGCGAGCTTCCCCTCGGCGACAGCCGTGGCTCGTCCAGCGGCAGCTGCTCCTCCTCCGGTCAAAGCTCTAGCAGCGGCGGCTACGAATAGCCGCCAGGTCACCGGGCTCATTTTGAGGACGGTGGCGGGTCGTCCCGTCGCCGTGATCCGATGAAGCGCGAGGAAGGCCCCGTCTAAGTCCCGGGGGGGGGGGGGGGGCGCTTGGGGCCGACCTTCGCGAGCTGCTACGGTTGTGTGTGCCACTTTTTATTATCCTTTCCTTTCCTCCTGCATCTAAAAAACAAGCATGGGGCCCTGCGAGGGCGTGTAATGAACTATGGTCTTATGCTATGTTGCTCATGGTTCGCGTAGATGTAAGGGGGTAACTTAGCTTGTTACGCCCGGTTTCCCGTCCCGTGAGGGCGCGCCTTTTGGCACCTGGTGAGGCCTCCTTGTTGCTGACTCGGGAACTGCTGACCTCGGGAGGCATCATATAGCTGTAGAGTTTGTTAGGAAATTCATTGGATGCCTTGTTCCTCCTTGCGCGAGGCCTCAGGCATGGGCTAATCATGGCTTAGCGCACCATTTCGCGGTACCCGGGGGGCAAAGACTTTAGGAGGGGTGCGCCAACTATGCAACTATGAGCTCATTCGAGGGTGCCTCGCGAAGATCAAGGGAGCCGAAGCTCTGTGGCGACTGGGCTTTGGCGAGGTGTGCGCACGATCTAGGCTAGCCCAGCGCATGCACACACCTGCCCAGCCCCCGCGCGAGGCGCGCGAGGGAGAGCGTCGGGCAACTGCCGTCCTCCCTGATGCAAGACAAAGAAGCAAACAAAGTAAAAAGGGGGAAACTCAACCAGGCAATCGAGAAACGCCAAAACTTCAAATATCATTAAAAAGGGTTGCACACCAGCTACTGAAAGCAAATGAACAACCGCGTCCGGCACCTTGTCTAGTCTACTCACCAGCGCGCAACTAATTGCTGCCACTAGGACGTGGGAGGGAGCCCCCGAGGCTGCAGGGCGGCACTCTGGAGACTCCGGGGCATGTAGAGCCCCACTCATTATTACATGAGAGTGTCACGAGCGGAGACCTTCATAGGCACTGGGCCTTGCTTCATGGGTAGAACTTCCGGAGGTGCTGGATGTTCCAGGTGTTCTGGATGGGGATACCATCCTGCGTCTCCAGGCACGCGGCGCTAGGCCTGGAGTCGCGGGTGACCCTAAACGGGCCCTCCCACATGGGTGGGAGCTTATGCAGCCCTTCCCTGGAGAGCACCCGCCGTAGGACGAGATCACCCACCTTGAGCGTCCTGGAGCGGACGCTGCGACCGTGGTACCACCGGAAGGCCTGCTGGTACCTTGCCGCTCAGAGCGAGGCTTGATGGCGGTGTTCCTCTCCCAGCAGGAGATCCATCCCCCGCGTGGCATCCTAGCGTGCCTCGTCAAACACCAAGACCCGCGCGGAGCGATGCCCGACCTCGTGCGGGAGAACCGCTTCAGCTCCGTAGACGAGGAAGAATGAGGGTTTCACCGGTCGGCATGGTCGCGGTTTTGCGGATGGACCATAGCACGGACTGGATCTCGTCCAGCCAGCCCCTACCGCAGGCTTTGAGCTTCTTCTTGAAAGTCCTTGCCTTGAGACCTCTCAGGACCTTTGGGTTTGCGCGCTCGGCTTGCCCATTGCTCCTGGGGTGTGGCACCGAGGCGTAGCATAACTGTGTTCCAAGGTTAGCACAGTATGTTTTGAAAAGGTTGCTAGTGAACTACAAGCCGTTGTCGGTGATGATGCGATTAGGGACTCCAAACCGGCTCACGAGGCCCTTGATGAACTTGACAGCCGAGCCGGCCGGGATGGCATGGACTGGCTCCACCTCCGCCCACTTGGTGAACTTGTCGATGGTGATGTAGAGGTTGCGGTAGCCCCGGGGCACTCGAGGGAACGGTCCCAAGATGTCCAACCCCAAGACCACAAATGGCCACGAGAGTGGGATAGTCTGGAGGCCCTGAGGAGGCTGGTGGATTTGCTTGGCATGGAACTGGTAGGCTTCGCAGGATCTCACCAGCTCGGTTGCGTCGTTGAGTGCCATGGGCCAGTAGAATCCGCTGCGGAACGCCTTGCCCACCAAGGTGCGCATTGACGAGTGATGTCCGCAATCCCCTCCATGTATGTCGGCTAACAGCTCGCGCCCCTGCTCCCTAGAGATGCATTGCAAGGAAACATCGTTTGGTCGTTTTCGATACAGCTCATCATTTGGACGGGACCCCCGGTCCCAGAACGCCGACAGGCAATGATTATGAAATATAGGCATCACGTCCGTGTCAAGTAGACCGAAATGATTCTGCATCTACTACTATTACTCCACACTTCGACCGACTCCTGCCTGCATCTAGAGTATTAAGTTCATGAAGAACAGAGTAATGCATTAAGTAAGATGACACGATGTAGAGGAATAAACTCAAGCCATATGATGTAAACCCCATATTTTTATCCTCGATGGCAACAATACAATACGTGCCTGCTACCCCTACTGTCACTGGGAAAGGACACTGCAAGGTTGAACCAATCCAGTTAGCCAAACCAAATCGATAGTTCGAAGAGAATTACAAAGATACCAAATCATGCATAAAAAAATTCAGACAAGATTCAAATAATATTCATAGATAAGCTGATCATATATCCACAATTCATCGGATCTCGACAAACACACTGCAAAACAAGATTGCATCGGATAGATCTCCAAGAACACCGAGGAGAACATGGTATTGAGAATCAAAGAGAGAGAAGAAGCCATCTAGCTACTAGCTATGGACCTGTAGGTCTGTGGTAAACTACTCACGCTTCATCGGAAGGGAAATAGAGTTGATATAGAAGCGCTCGATGATCGAATCCCCCTCCGGCAAGATGGCGGAAAAGGCCCCTATATGGGATCTCATGGGAAGAGAAGGTTGCGGTAGTGGAAAAGTGTTTTCGTTGATACTTATGGTGGTTTGGGAATATATGTGAATATATAGGAGGAGATCTAGGTCAGGGGGTCATCGAGGGGCCCACAAGGTAGGAGGGCATGCCCTACCCCCCTAGGCGTGCCCTCCACCCTTGTGGCCGCCTCGTGGCTCTTCTAACTTGCACTCCAAGTCTCCTGGGTGTCTTCTGGTCCAAGAAAAATCATCGCGAAGGTTTTATTCCGTTTGGACTCCGTTTGGTATTCCTTTTCTTCGAAACTCAAAAACAAGGAAAAAAAACAGAAACTGGCACTAGGCTCTAGGTTAATAGGTTAGTCCTGAAAATAATATAAAATAACATATTAATGCATATAATACATCCAGAACAGATAATATAATAGCATGGAAGAATAAAAATTATAGATACATTGGCGACATATCAATAATGTAAACACATTAGTAACTCTAAGATTCTAGGATAAGTTGGGCATCATAACGGCAGTAAGATGCTCAAAAAATGAGACATCCCGTGGGATAAAGGAGATAGTGCAACAACTCGACATCTTCACTCAAGGTTCTGTGATAGTACTAGACAACTACATCGGAAGTACCCAAAAACTAGAATACGACTCTGATCCACCATTCCTATAAGTCTACGGAATAGTAACTCCTGATCCTGATAGGCAGAAGAGAAAGCCTAGAAAAGGAGAGGGTGACTCAGATCAGAAGGACATAAGGTATAAGGAGTAAAAAAGGCGTTATGTTTCCTTCCACAATCAATTCCCCTACATAACTAAAGCATTTCTAGACTCGAGTTCGACCAGTTAGGTTGGTAATCCTACAGTCAGTCAGGCTCTAGTACCAACGTTGTTGGGACCCCGATCCTAAGTCACTCCGGTGTAGCATGTAACACATCATATTACTTGGCGGCCTCACACACAGTATTCCCATGACTACAGCCTTACCTTGGCCGGGACCGTTTGTGCCTTTTGGTTCACATATATGATTGTGTCGCTAGCATCCATATGATAGAGAACCCAGGCCGACATGACCAGTCGTAAACCCAAGGTGGCACAAACTTACAGGGGCAGACATATGTAACCCAACAATGAACGTGTCGGTCATCAACGTACGACCCAAGTAGTATCAAGCTACAAGGACATAAACACGCCTAAGGGCACGGTCACCTTCCTCAAGGCTCCGGGTGTGAACTTTGCAGCTCTGATAGCAGTGTAGGGTTTGCTGGTATCGTGCAGCACGTATAGTTGCCTGGAGACAGTCCTTGATGTCTACTACGCAACCTTCTTCTTGTAGACGTTGTTGGGCCTCCAAGTGCAGAGGTTTGTAGGACAGTAGCAAACTTCCCTCAAGTGGATGACCTAAGGTTTATCAATCCGTGGGAGGCGTAGGATGAAGATGGTCTCTCTCAAGCAACCCTGCAACCAAATAACAAAGAGTCTCTGGTTTCCTCAACACACCCAATACAATGGTAAATTGTATAGGTGCACTAGTTCGGCGAAGTGATGGTGATACAAGTGCAATATGGATGATAGATATAGGTTTTTGTAATCTGAAAAATATAAAAACAGCAAGGTAGCTAATGATAAAAGTGAGAACAAACGGTATTGCAATGCGTTGAAACATGGCCTAGGGTTCATACTTTCACTAGTGCAAGTTCTCTAACAAGGATAACATAATTAGATCATATAACAGTCCCTCAACATGCAACAAAGAGTCACTCCAAAGTCACTAATAGCGGAGAACAAACGAAGAGATTATGGTAGGGTACGAAACCACCTCAAATTTATTCTTTCTGATCGATCTATTCAAGAGTCTGTAGTAAAATAACACGAAGCTATTCTTTCCGTTCGATCTATCATAGAGTTCGTACTAGAATAACACCTTAAGACACAAATGAACCAAAACCCTAATGTCACCTAGATACTCCAATGTCACCTCAAGTATCCATGGGTATGATTATACGATATGCATCACACAATCTCAGATTCATCTATTCAAGCTAACACAAAGTACTTCAAAGAGTGCCCCAAAGTTTCTACCGGAGAGTCAAGACGAAAACGTGTGCCAACCCTTATTCATAAGTTCACGAGGTCACGGAACCCGCAAGTTGATCACCAAAACATACATCAAGTAGATCACATGATATCCCATTGTCACCACAGATAAGCACATGCAAGACATACATCAAGTGTTCTCAAATCCTTAAAGACTCAATCCGATAAGATAACTTCAAAGGGAAAACTCAATCCATTACAAGAGATTAGAGGGGGAGAAACATCATAAGATCCAACTATAATAGCAAAGCTCGCGATAAATCAAGATCGTACCACCTCAAGAACACGAGAGAGAGAGAGAGAGAGAGATCAAACACATAGCTACTGGTACATACCCTCAGCCTCGAGGGTGAACTACACCCTCCTCGTCATGGAGAGTGCCGAGATGATGAAGATGGCCACCGGTGAGGGTTTCCCCCTCCGGCAGGGTGCCGGAACGGGTCTAGATTGATTTTTGGTGGCTACAGAGGCTTGCGGCGGTGGAACTCCCGATCTAGGTTTCTTTCTAGAAGTTTGGGTATATATAAGAGGTTTTGGCTTCGAGAACAAGTCAGGGGGGGTCTCCAGGCTGTCCACGAGGTAGGGAGGCGTGCCCAGGGGGGTGGGCGTGGCCCCCACCCTCATGGGCATCTCGGGACTCTTCTGGCCCAACTCTTTTACTCCATGGCCTTCTTCTGGTCCAAAAATAAGTTCCGTGAAGTTTCAGGTCAATTGGACTCCGTTTGGTTTTCCTTTTCTGCGATACTCAAAAACAAGGAAAAAACAGAAAGTAGCACTGGGCTCTAGGTTAATAGGTTAGTCCCAAAAATCATACAAAATAGCATATAAATGCATATAAAACATACTAGATGGATAATATAATAG
Organism: Aegilops tauschii subsp. strangulata; assembly: GCF_002575655.3. Lineage (NCBI taxonomy): Eukaryota > Viridiplantae > Streptophyta > Magnoliopsida > Poales > Poaceae > Aegilops > Aegilops tauschii. Next base: position 157,294,291 of record NC_053039.3, read on the forward strand.
CATGGAACAATCAGAAATTATAGATACGTTGGAAACGTATCAAGCATCCCCAAGCTTAATTCCTGCTCGTCCTCGAGTAGGTAAATGATAAAAACAGAATTTTTGATGTGGAATGCTGCCTAACATATTTTCAATGTAATCTTATTTATTGTGGCAAGAATATTCAGATCCGAAAGATTCAAGACAAAAGTTTAATATTGACATCAAAATAATAATACTTCAAGCATACTAACCAAGCAATTATGTCTTCTCAAAATAACATAGCCAAAGAAAGCTGATCCCTACAAAATCATGTAGTTTGGCTATGCTCCATCTTCGTCACACAACATGCTCTCATCATGCACAACCCCGATGACAAGCCAAGCAATTGCTTCATACTTTAGCATTCTCAAACTTTTTTCAACTTTCATGCAATACATGAGCGTGAGCCATGGACATAGCACTATGGGTGGAACAGAATATAATGATGGGGGTTGTGTGGAGAAGACAAAAAAGGAGAAAGTCTCACATTGACGCGACTAATCAACGGGCTAGGGAGATGCCCATCAATTGATGTCAATGCGAGGAGTAGGGATTGCCATGCAACGGATGCACTAGAGCTATAAATGTATGAAAGCTCAACAAAAGAAACTAAGTGGGTGTGCATCCAACTTACTTGCTCATGAAGACCCAGGGCATTTGACGAAGCCCATCGTTGGAATATACAAGCCAAGTTCTATAATGAAAAATTCCTACTAGTATACGAAAGTGACAATATAAGAGACTCTCTATCATGAAGATCATGGTGCTACTTTGAAGCACAAGTGTGGAAAAAGGATAGTAGCATTGTCCCTTTTATTTGTCTTTATATATATATATATATATATATTGGCCCTTTTTTTTAATTGGCCTTTTTTTCTTTTTTTATTTGGCCTTTCTTTTTTTGGCCTTTCTCTTTTTTTTCGGGACAATGCTCTATTAAAGATGATCACCACACTTTTATTTATTTACAACTCAAAGATTACAACTCGATACTAGAACAAAGTATGACTCTATATGAATGCCTCCGGCGGGGTACCGGGATGGGCAATGAATCAAGAGTGACATGTATGATAAATTATGCATGGTGGCTTTGCCACAAATACGATGTCAACTACATGATCATGCAAGGCAATATGACAATGATGAAGCGCGTCATAAAAAACGGAACGGTGGAAAGTTGCATGGCAATATATCTCGGAATGGCTATGGAAATGCCATAATAGGTAGGTATGGTGGCTGTTTTGAGGAAGATATAAGGAGGTTTATCTGTGATAGAGCGTATCGTAACATGGGGTTTGGATGCACCAGCGAAGTTTGCACCAACTCTCAAGGTGAGAAAGGAGAATGCACGGTACCGAAGAGGCTAGCAATGATGGAAAGGTGAGAGTGCGCATAATCTGTGGACTCAACATTAGTCATAAAGTACTCACATACTTATTGCAAAAATCAACAAGTCATCAAAAACCAAGCACTACGCGCATGCTCCTAGGGGGATAGATTGGTAGGAAAAGACCATCGCTCGTCCCCGACCGCCACTCATAAGGAAGGCAATCAAAGAACACCTCATGCTTCAAATTTGTCACACAACGTTTACCATACGTGCATGCTACGGGACTTGCAAACTTCAACACAAGTATTTCTCAAATTCACAACTACTCAACTAGCATGACTCTTATATTACCATCTTCATATCTCAAAACAAACATCAAGTATCAAACTTCTCATAGTATTCAATGCACTCTATATGGAAGTTTTTATTATATCCCTCTTGGATACCCATCATATTAGGACTAAATTCATAACCAAAGCAAATAACCATGCTGTTCTAAAAGACTCTCAAAATAATATAAGTGAAGCACGAGAGTTCATCTATTTCTTCAAAATAAAACCACCGCCGTGCTCTAAAAGGATATAAGTGAAGCACTAGAGCAAACGACAAAACTACTCCGAAAGATGTAAGTGAAGATCAATAAGTAGTTGAATAATTATGTAGCTATGTGAAGACTCTATAACATTTAAGAATTTCAGATCTTGGTATTTTATTCAAACAGCAAGCAAAACAAAAGAAAATAAAATGACGCTCCAAGAAAAACACATATTATGTGGTGAATAAAAATATAGCTCCAAGTAAAGTTACCGATGAACGAAGAAGAAAGAGGGGATGCCATCCGGGGCATCCCCAAGCTTAGGCTCTTGTTTATCCTTGAATATTACCTTGGGGTGCCTTGGGCATCCCCAAGCTTAGGCTCTTGCCACTCCTTATTCCATAGTCCATCGAATATTTACCCAAAACTTGAAAACTTCACAACACAGAACTCAACAGAAAACTCGTAAGCTCCGTTAGTATAAGAAAATAAATCACCACTTAGGTACTGTTGTGAACTAATTATAAATTCATATTGGTGTAATATCTACTGTATATAAACTTCTCTATGGTTCATACCCTCCGATACTACTCATAGATTCGTCAAAATAAGAAAACAACACATAGCAAACAGAATCTGTCAAAAACAGAACAGTCTGTAGTAATCTGTATCAAACGTATACATCTGGAACTCCAAAAATTCTGAAATAAATTGGTGGACCTGAAGAATTTGTCTGTTAATCATCTTCAAAAAGAATCAACCTAAAATCACTCTCCAGTAAAACATGGCAGCTAATCTCGTGAGCGCTAAAGTTTCTGTTTTTTACAGCAAGATCACAAAGACTTCACCCAAGTCTTCCCAAAGGTTCTACTTGGCACAAACACTAATTAAAACATAAAACCACATCTAAACAGAGGCTAGATGAAATATTTATTACTAAACAGGAGCAAAAAGCAAAGAACAAAAATAAAATTGGGTTGCCTCCCAACAAGCGCTAACGTTTAACGCCCCTTGCTAGGCAAAATGATTTCAATGATGCTCACATAAAAGATAAGAATTGAAACATAAAGAGAGAATCATGAAGAATATGACTAGCACATTTAAGTCTAACCCACTTCCTATGCATAGGGATTTTGTGAGCAAACAACTTATAGGAACAATAATCAACTAGCATAGGAAGGCAAAACAAGCATAGCTTCAAGATTTTCAACACATAGAGAGGAAACTTGATATTATTGCAGTCCCTACAAGCATATGTTCCTCCCTCATAACAATTTTCAGTAGCATAATGAATGAATTCAACAATATAACCAGAACCTAAAGAATTCTTTTCATGATCTACAAGCATAGAAAATTTACTACTCTCTACATAAGCAAAATTCTTCTCAATCGGAATAGTGGGAGTATCATAAGAGACTCGGATACTATAAATTGTTTCCACGTTAAAAGAGTAATGTTCAGAAAAAGGGTAATCATAATCATGACAAGTTTTATAAATATAATCACCCCTACTTTTTATAGCATAAGTGTCATCACAATAATCATCATAAGTAGCAACTTTGTTCTCATCATAATCGATTGAAACCTCTTCCAAGATAGTGGAATCATTACTAAATAAAGTCATGACATCTCCAAATCCACTTTCATAATTGTCACAATAAGATTAAACACCCTCCAAAATAGTGAGATCATTACTTCCTAAAGTTGACACTCTTCCAAACCCACTTTCATCAATATAACCATCATAAATAGGAGGCATGCTATCATCATAATAAATTTGCTCATCAAAACTTGGGAGGCTAAACATATCATCTTCATAAAACATAGCATCCCCAAGCTTGGGACAAACATTAATTGCAGCAAATATATTCTCAAACATGTCATTCTCATCAAACGTAGCATCCCCAAGCTTGGGCCTTTTCATATCATAAGCATAATCACTCTCATCATTAATAGTATGGATAGCACCAATAATATAGCAATTATCATCATCACAATGAGTAATAGGAGCGACATCATTTGAGAGGGATACCTTTTCACCTTTGCTTCTCCGTCTTATCTTTTTCCTCTTCACATCATGTGTGGATTTAACCCTCTTTTTCGAGCTCCTTATTAATGAAATTGGTTGAATAGAAACCTCCTCCTCGTTACCTGATTCATCATAATAAATAATAGGAGGATATTGGGAAATCTCTTCCTTTTCATTAGTATTCTCTTCATCTTCTATTTGTTTTCTTTTCTTTCTGTAATTGGGAATATAAGGATTTTCAATGCAATTCACCGCACAATACAGAAAAATTTCTTCTAGATCAAAATCAAGAAATTTATCAAGGACAAATTCTGGCATATCCTTAGTTATACGTTTCATTTCTTCATAACCCAAAAGCAAACTAAGTTCATTATGATGTGCAAGGGAAATCAAGTCATCACAATTTTTGGACATGATACGATCATAAAACAATTTGCATTGGGGATTTAAATGATGACGTTCATTGCAAAGTTCACAAGGACGGCAAAGAAATTTTAAATTTTCAGCACAAGCATCTAGCCTCTCTTGCAACCATTTAGTTTCTAAATATTTATGCCTCTTACAAAATCTATCTTCCCTATTTGGTGTGTACTTGCAAACTCTATGCACTCCACAAAAATTGACATGCTTATAAGAGACATTTTCATCATGACTAGTGCAATCATCATTAGTACTATGGATATTCAAAGAGTTCATACTAACAACATTGCAATCATGCTCATCATTCAAAGATTTAGTGCCAAACATTCTAATGCATTCTTCCTCTAGCAATTGAGCACAATTATCGGAATCCTCATTTTCATGAAAGATATTAAAAAATGAAGCATATGAGGCACTCTCAATTTCATTTTTTTGTAGTTTTCTTTTATAAACTAAACTAGTGATAAAACAAGAAACTAAAAGATTCGATTGCAAGATCTAAAGATATAATTTCAAGCACTAACCTCCGGCAACGGCGCCAGAAACTGCTTGATGTCTAGTACGCAACCTTCTTCTTGTAGACGTTGTTGGGCCTCCAAGTGCAGAGGTTTGTAGGACAGTAGCAAATTTCCCTCAAGTGGATGACCTAAGGTTTATCAATCTGTGGGAGGCGTAGGATGAAGATGGTCTCTCTCAAGCAACCCTGCAACCAAATAACAAAGAGTCTCTTGTGTCCCCAACACACCCAATACAATGGTAAATTGTATAGGTGCACTAGTTCGGCGAAGAGATGGTGATACAAGTGCAATATGGATGATAGATATAGGTTTTTGTAATCTGAAAATATAAAAACAGCAAGGTAACTAATGATAAAAGTGAGCACAAACGGTATTGCAATGCGTTGAAACAAGGCCTAGGGTTCATACTTTCACTAGTGCAAGTTCTCTCAACAAGGATAACATAATTAGATCATATAAAAACCCTCAACATGCAACAAAGAGTCACTCCAAAGTCACTAATAGCGGAGAACAAACGAAGAGATTATGGTAGGGTACGAAACCACCTCAAAGTTATTCTTTCTGATTGGTCTATTCAAGAGTCTGTAGTAAAATAACACGAAGCTATTCTTTCCGTTCGATCTACCATAGAGTTCGTACTAGAATAACACCTTAAGACACAAAAGCAACCAAAACCCTAATGTCACCTAGATACTCCAATGTCACCTCAAGTATCCATGGGTATGATTATACGATATGCATCACACAATCTCAGATTCATCTATTCAAACCAACACAAAGTACTTCAAAGAGTGCCCAAAAGTTTCTACCGGAGAGTCAAGACGAAAACGTGTGTGAACCCCTATGCATAAGTTCACGAGGTCATGGAACCCGCAAGTTGATCACCAAAACATACATCAAGTAGATCACGTGATATCCCATTGTCACCAGAGATAAGCACATGCAAGACATACATCAACTGTTCTCAAATCCTTAAAGACTCAATCCGACAAGATAACTTCAAAGGGAAAACTCAATCCATTACAAGAGAGTAGAGGGGGAGAAACATCATAAGATCCAACTATAATAGCAAAGCTCGCGATACATCAAGATCGTACCACCTCAAGAACCCGAGAGAGAGAGAGAGATCAAACACATAGCTACTGGTACATACCCTCAGCCCCGAGGGTGAACTACTCCCTCCTCGTCATGGAGAGTGCCGAGATGATGAAGATGGCCACCGGTGAGGGTTCCCCCCTCCGGCAGGGTGCCGGAACGGGTCTAGATTGGTTTTCGGTGGCTACAGAGGCTTGCGGCGGCGGAACTCCCAATCTAGGTTTCTTTCTGGAAGTTTGGGTATATATAAGAGGTTTTCGCGTCGAGAACAAGTCAGGGGGTCTCCGGGCTGTCCACGAGGTAGGGAGGCGCGCCCAGGGGGGTGGGCGTGCACCCCACCCTCGTGGGCAGCCCATGACTCTTCTGGCCCAACTCTTTTACTCCATGGCCTTCTTCTGGTCCAAAAATAAGTTCCGTGAAGTTTCAGGTCAATTGGACTCCGTTTGGTTTTCCTTTTCAGCGATACTGAAAAACAAGGAAAAAACAGAAACTGGCACTGGGCTCTAGGTTAATAGGTTAGTCCCAAAAATCATATAAAATAGCATATAAATGCATATAAAACATCCTAGATAGATAATATAATAGCATGGAACAATAAAAAATTATAGATACGTTGGAGACGTATCAGTCCTCCTCGAGGAGCATGTCATCATCATGCCGTAGCTGCTCTTGCGCTACTTCATCGTAGGCAAGTACGCGAGGCGACGCGTATATGAGTTCCATGGGGAGCATTGCTTCTGCCCCATATATCAGGGAGAAGGGAGTCTGGCCAGTAGCTCGATTTGGTGTCGTCCTGATTGACGAAAGAACCACCGACAACTCATCAATCCAGTGCTTGCCCCATTTCCACAATCTATCAAAAGTTCCTGTTTTCAGCCCTCGCAGCACTTCTGCGTTCATCCTTTCTGCATGTTTGTTGCTCCTTGGATGAGCAACAGAGGCAAAAGAGACCTTGTTTCCAAGGCCCTGGATGTACTGCATGAAGGCGCGACTTGTGAACCGGGTGCCATTGTTGGTGATTACTCTGTTGGGTACCCCAAAACGACACACCAGTCCCTTGAAGAACTTGACAACTGACTGTGCTGTCACCTTTCTCACTGGTTCCACTTCGGGCCACTTTATAAACTTGTGGATTGCCATGTACAAGAATTCAAAGCCCCAAGTAGCACGGGGTAAGGGGCCCAAGATGTTGAGCCCCCAGACTGCGAAGGGCCAGGATAAAGGGATGGTCTGTAAGGCTTGAGCTAGTTGATGGATATTCTTGGAATGGAGCTGGCATGCTTCACACTCGATGACGAGCTCAGTAGCATCCTGGAGGGCGGTAGCCCAGTAGAATCCTTGCCGGAAAGCTTTCCCGACAAGTGCTCTTGATCCATGATGAGAGCCACGCACGCCTCCATGTATCTCTGCCAACAACACTAGTCCATTCTCTTGACTGATACACGTCAGCTTCATGTCGTTGGGCCTCTTTCTGTATAGAATGTTGTCCACAGACTGATACATACTTGATTGTCGGGCAACTTTCTCAGATTCCTCTAGATCGTTAGGAAGTTCTCCAATTTGCAAGAATTGGACTATGTGTTGGGCCCATGTCAGAGACTGAGGCTCGATGACAAGGACTAGAGGCATTTCTTCAGCCGTGGGAGCACTTTCTTCAATGAGAAGAATTTGAGATTTTGCTTGAGAGCGTGGCTCGCCAGTCAGCGTAGGATCTGCTCCGGCAACCTTCTCACCAGCTGCTCCAGGGAGCTCTGCCGGAAAATGTTTGCCGGTGTTGAGTTTTCTTCTTTTTCTGGCCAAGGCTGACGGAGAAACTGTTGGTTCGGTGAGGTGAAGCACAAATGTACCTGGTTCCACAGGAAGCTTCTGTGTAGCGCACTTCGACAGGTGATCAGCAATGCTATTTTCTGCATGAGGTACGTGCTTTGTTTGCACCCCGTCGAAGTGTTCCTCCAGCTTCCTCACCTCTTCCACGTAAGCTTCCATCAGCGGGCTCTGATATTCCTTGTTAACCTGCTTTACAACGAGCTGGTAGTCGCCACTTATGATTTAACTTCTTGACTCCCAACTCTATAGCAAACCGGAGCCTGGCAAGGAGCCCTTCATATTCTACTGTGTTATTGGTGGCATCTTCCCTGGGAAATGCATTTGGATGATATACTTGAGGTGCTCTCTGGTGGGCGCAATGAGTAATACTCCTGCGCCAGCACCTTGGAGCGCGAAAGGCTGTCAAAGTACATGACCCATTCCATAGGGGCCTCCTTGTCGGGGAGGGCAGTTTCCACAGTCTCTTCATCAGGCGTTGGCATCCACTCTGCTATCAATTCTTCCAGTTCCCTGCTTTGGATTGTTGCCGTGCTCTCAAATTGCAAAGAAAAACTTGATAGCTCGAAAGCCCATTCTACTATCCTGTCGGTGGCTTCGGGGTTCCTCAAGATTCACTGTAGTGGGAGTCGAGTCACAACGGAGATCTCGTGCGCTTGAAAGTAATGGCGCAGCTTCCTTGAGGCCATGAGGAGACTGAAGATCAATTTTTGGACTCCAGAGTACCTTGACCTAGCCCACTGCAAGAGGGAGCAGACAAAGTAAACTGGTCGCTGCACCATCTTCTTTCTTGCCACCACTTCCCGCCTATCAGCGCAGATCTGTGGTTCCCCTTCATCACCACCAGCAGGCCTTCCCGGGGACAAACACTACAAAAAAATAAACTTCCGTGATGATACGTGTTTGTCACAGTAGGTCGCGTTTTCTGTCATGCATGTACTTCCATGACGATTTTATGACAGAATCAAGATAGTCATAACTGTGCTGTCGTAGAAGTGTTCCATGACATTACCAAAATTATCATCATGGAAGTGTCCACTTCCATGATGATAAATTGCGCGTCACAGAAGTGCTTTCGTCAAGGGTGACCGACACGTGGCATCCACCCTAACGGGTCGCCGTTAAGCTATCGGGTTCCGGTTTGGATCCAATAATCCATTAACAGCCGGACCAATGGGGATTTTCCACGTGTAAAATTCTCATTGGCCGGAGGAAACACATGTTGGCTCACCGTTGGGACATATGTCATCCACTCATTGGACAGGAGGCGCCTATGATAGGTCGACACGTGGCACGGCCCAACAGTGGCCCATTCCGGTGAAAAGGCCGACCCGTTTGACTTGGTCAAAAGGTAACGGGCCGGCCCATGGAAAGCCTATTAACGACCTGTTCGTATATAGCCCATTTACGACCTGCTAACTCATGGCCCGTTATGGCCTATCGGAATTTAGCCCAGTAGCTTCATCTGGGCCGTCCAATATGATTCCAGCCCGTTGTAACTTCTGACCCATGTATGGCCCATGATCTCTTTTGGCCCATATGAGGCCCTTTCTAACTCTTGGCCCATTAACGGCCCGTGGTGAAACTGACCCGTAATGAATAGTACGCCGCTTTATACCCATTAATGGCCCATTATTCCATTGGGCCGTTTCCATCCCGTGTATTCTTTCGGCCTTCTCAGGGCCAATTTATTCTTGGGCTCATTTCCAGCATTCAGTTACTTACGACCCGTTACTGGCCTTTTCTGCTTGTGGGCCAAATTCAGCCTGTGGTTACAATCGGCCCGTTTGCGGACCGTTAATCTGTTGAGCCGTTTTCATAGTGTCATCAAATACGGCCGATTAACGACGGCCCGTTATGGCGGCCCATGAACGGACAATTCCAACTCTATCCCGTTTACGGCCCATGATGCGGTCTGTTATTGGCCCATGCTTGGCTGATCGATCATACGGCCCGTAGAAGGCCAATTGATGTTACGCCCCGTAGAAGGCCCATTGTTTCTACGGCCCGTAGAAGGCCCATTGTTTCTATGGCCCGTAGGAGGCCCAGGGTCACTATAGTAAATATGTAGCCCATGGTTATTGTAGCCTAGTTTTAAAAAATAGGTTATTGCGGCCACTAGCAAACCGCGGAAAAAGAACTGCAATGACTACAAGCAAAAAAATAAACAAGACAACAAGGAAATAAATAAGCAAGCAACTTACGCTAGGCTATCACGACTATTACACATATTACATCCACTGGGCATCAAAGTTTGCCACCAGTGCAAATATAGGGAACAAAGCAGCATATCACATACACTGGTTGTCAAAGTTGGCGACCAGTGCAAATAAACGCTGCAGCAAAACAAGTCCAGAACTGAAACCACTTCAGAAGAGCTCAAGAAACAATATCCTGGGTACCCATAATGAAGGCAAGATGCTTTGCAAGCTTATTAACTTTCTCTTGTTTGGCGCTTAAATCCTCCTGCACTTGCGATTGCACCAGAAAGTATGCATCTGAATTCTGCAGGGACTTCCTCAGTCCTTTAGCTTCCTGTCACATAACATCTGATCGATGTCTTTCAACTTGAAGTTGAGACTCAAGAAGCCGAATTGATTCAGGCAGCGAGTTTGAAGAGCTGGTTGCCAGCAGTAGTAGCTAGTAACTCGAACACTACATCAAGACAAGACTTTGAGGTTATCTCGGTGTCTTCAATATATTTTTTATCAGCTTTCATGGAGACCAACAGGTATGTCTCACTATCTTGAACCCTATCTGCATTACTTCCTTTACCATTGCATAACGGGGTACTCTTCTCCAATATTTTATCCGCGTTCTAAAAGAAAAACAAACAAACACATCATAGGTTTACCATGTTGTATACGAAACTCATTTTGGTAAACCAGTTTAGTAGTAAGGTGGACAGGATAACAACATGAAACAAACATATATCTATGTAGTATGGTCACTATATGGTCTATATCATTCTAGTTTATGTTGCCAAATCAAGATAGAGACAGCTCAAATCATATCTATTTAAGACAAAGCAGCATAGACATAATATGTGTGGGAAACTACATAGCAATAACAACACTTGTAATGTGCATGGCATGAGAACATAACTGTTTATTCAATTGATACTGAAATCAACATAGAGCAAGTTAGAACAGCAAACACGTTAAAAAAACAGGTTTAAAACATACCTGTTGCACCGTTGGAGTTTCAATTGCATCATTTAAATTTGAAATTAGTTGGTATGAGTAAATACAGTGATGCAAGAGCAAAGGATTATGAACCATAGCTACGAAACCTGACCTGAGAACAATTCTTCTTCTTCTTTAAGCATTGACTTGGGGTTTGGAGTGGTGGTCCTCGTGCTTTGGGCACTGCAGTTGCCTTACTAACTGCTCGTGTTTGGGTGCTCTGTGGTGGAGATGGTGCTGTGTCAACTGGAACTGGGTAACTATCTGCTGGGGTTGGGGTTAGAAGGGGTGTAGCTGGTTCTCTGTCCAACTGGGTAGGGGTACAATCTGCATGAGTCTGGGTTATGGGTGGTGGGGCTGGTTCTTGGGCAAGTACAACCGTGGTTCTATCTGCATCGACAGGTAGCACAATCTTTTCTGAAGACCGTGTTTTTACTCCCACAGATACTACCATCACACCCTCCAATTCAAATGGCTAATAAACAAGAAAAGTAATTGAATAGACAGGTGCAATCGATAGTAGGGAAGAAAACAGGGCATGAAATAATTCACATTTTTGTTGTCTAAGCAAACAGAATAGCATGACATAATTTCACATATATGATGGCTAATTAAACAGGATAGCATGACACAATTTCACATGTATGATGGCTAACTAAACAGGATAGAATGACATACTTCAAAATATGATGACTATGTAAACAGGATGACATGATATAACTATATGATGTGTCCATTAAAGTGGTTGGCATGCCATAATTCACAAACATGCCATTGATGGAAACATGATGGCATGATATAATTCACAGATAGAATGTCAAAATTCAAAATATGATGACTATGTAAACAAGCTGAGATGATATAACTATATTATGTCTTTAGAAAATGGGTTGGCATGCCATAATTCAGATACATGTTGTCTATGTAAACATCATGGCATGATATAATTCAAATATATGATTTATATACTAAGCAAGTAAGCAGAGGGCAATCGCATATATGATGTGTCAACTAAGGAGATGGCATTCAATATTGTGTATATGGTGTAAAAACTAAGCATTGCAATACAACATATGCATGATATGAGTAATATAACCCTGCCAAGTTTGAGCATACACCTCAGGGGGATAATAGGACTGGTCATCTTCCTCTAAATCCTCCTCTGAGGAGCTATCTGTAACCAACAATATAACTGCTTTAGCAAGTAGCATTGTCTGCTCTGAAGACCTTGTTTTCACTCCAAATTTCTCCATCACCAATTCAAATGGCTAATGCACCGGAAGAGCAGTTGAATATACAAACATTGTCGACAAATGCAATGAGAAATACAAAAAAGGACGTCATGATATAATTCACATATATGACGCTTGGCTAAACAACATGGCATTGCATAATTCACATATATAATGCCTTGCAACAAGATAGCATTGCATAATTCACATATATAAAGTCTTGCAACAAGATGGCATTGCATACTTCACATATATGGTAATTAGACACTAAACAGGTGGCATTCACACACAACATGTCTAAACTAAGCAAATGACTTAGCAATGCAAGACACCAATCGCACGATATGAGCAAGATAACCCTGCCAAGTTAGAGCATGCACCTCAGGGGGGGATAGGACTGGTCATCTATCTCTGAATCCTCCTCTAAGGAGCTATTTGTAACCAGCAAGACATGTGCTTCGCCAGATAGCATTGTCTGCTCTGAAGACCTTGTTTTCGCTCCAGATTTTTCCATGACCGTGTCGAATGGCTGATGCACAGGAAGAGTAGTTGAATGTACTAAAATTGTTTACAAATTTAATATGTAATAAAAATATGATGGCACGATATAATTCACATTAAGATGACTGACTAACCAGGGTGGCATTGCAAAATTCACATATATGATGCCTGGCTAAACAAGATGGCATTGCATGATTCACATATACGATAAAGAAACTAAATAGATGGCATTCACACAAAGCATGTATAAACTAAGCAGGTGACATATTTGATGTATAAAGTAAGAAATGCAAGGCACCATATACGTGATATTACCAACATCAGCATGCCAAGTTTGAGTGAAGACCTCAGGGGGTAAATAGGAGTGTTCTTCTCCTTCTGAATCCCTAAACAGTTATCTTCCTCTTGATTACAATCCGAAATGGGTGGGGGGGGGCCTTCCTTTGCGCCCACCATGGAGCGACGTCTGCATGAAATTTTATTCCCACGCAAGGCTCGTCTCTTTTGCTCTACATGTTCAGTTCCATTGTGTACAATAACTGACATGCATAGGAATAAAACATAGTGAGATTATGTAAGGAGTGCATGCACAAATCCAGAGTGATGGTAGCAAACTGTGGATAGATCCAAAACTAATGATAGCAGGCAGATAATAGCTTTAGTTAAAAAATACAAATAATGTCTCTTTTAATGTTTGTTTGCACCCAACATGAAACTCATAGTAGACACCCGAGATTAACCAGATAGTAGACAGGTAGTACTGATTTTTGCCCCAATATGTACCCCACAACCATTTAAAAACTCAAGTTTCAGCATTAGTTTGGACCTGACACGTAGTCTAATAGGTGAACACGATGATAAAGTAGCATGTCATCATATTAAGCGATGCATAACGTAAGCAGATACGAAAGATTGCGACCTCTCTTGCGGACCCGTGTAGTCTCAAGGTCATTTGCTCAGTTGATGATGGTAATGCAGTTGTCGTGGCTGCCGGCGATGGGTAAGAAGATCTGAGGCGGCAAAAGACAGTCTGGAGAGCGGATCCCTGCTGTGGTGAACCCTTCCATCGTTGGAGCAGTTGAGCTGGGGTGGAACACAACGCAGTAGGAGCGGGACAAACCACACAAGGTTTTCTTTGACACATATCTCTAACAGAAGTAATTGTGCAAGGGGTTGTTTGAATTTGAGGATTCTAACAATGCACGGATAGGAATTACACAGGAATAGGATAGGAATGCATGTGCAAAATAGAGAATTAAAAAACACAGGATTTCTGCCAATCTGGGTGTTTGGTTCACAAGAATTGGAAGATCACAGAATGCAAAGAAGCATGGTGAGATTAAGTCAAACCACAAGAAAATGTACGGTTATAATGCTATTATGCTACTTCTCTTAGTCTTGTGCTTCATGGATAGGAATTTGAAAAGGAGGACAAGTGGATATTAAAATTCCTACAGTTTTTCTTTCAACGAGACACTAAAGGAAAAAATCCTATAGTTTTCCTTTGCTCCATTCCTTTGAACCAAATGCATGAATAGTAGTACCATAGGAAACTTTCTAATTCCTATTTTTTCCTTCACTTTTCCTTTCAAGCACTGGCGATTCTAGTTGGCAGGCTTGAGCAGGGAAAGGCCTACACTCAAAAAATGTTTTTGTGCTACTTCTACTACTTTGGACCCAGGCCACTGATAACCCATGAGTATAGGGGATCGTTTGTAGCCTTCTTTGATAAATAAGAGTGTCGAACCCAACGAGGAGCTAAAGGTAGAACAAATATTCCCTCTAGTTCTATCGACCACCGATACAACTCTACGCACACTTGACGTTTGCTTTACCGGAAACAAGTATGAAAGTAGAAGTACTTTGTAGGTGTGATAAGATAGGTTTGCAAGATAATAAAGAGCACGTAAATAAAATCTAGGGGCTGTTTAGATAAAGACAACACTAAGTTAATTTTAGTAGAGAGGTTTTGTCAGCAAGAAAAATATTTGTCCCTAGGCAATCGATAAGAAGTACCGGTAATCATTCTTGTAATTTTATATGAGGGAGAGGCATGAGCTAACATAATTTCTATACTTGGATCATATGCACTTATGATTGGAACTCTAGCATGCATCCGCAACTACTAAAGATCATTAAGGTCGTGAAACCCAACCATAGCATTAAGTATTGATACGTCTCCAACGTATCTATAACTTTTGATTGTTCCATGCTATTATATTATCTGTTTTGGATGTTCAATGGGCTTTATTATACACTTTTATATTATTTTTGGGACTAACCTATTAACCAGAGGCCCAACCCAAATTAGTGTTTTTTTGCCTATTTCAGTGTTTTGAAGGAAAGGAATATCAAACGGAGTCCAAACAGAATGAAACCTTCGGGAACGTGATTTTCCGAACAAACGTGATCCAGAGGACTTGGAGTGGACGTCAAGAAATCAACAAGGAGGCCACGAGGCAGGGAGGCGCGCTTGCCCCCTGGGCACGCCCCCACCATCGTGGGCCCCTCGTAGCTCTCCTGACCGACCTCTTTCGCCTATATATACTCATATACCCTGGAAACATCAGAACAGGAGCCAAAACCCTATTTCCACCGCCGCAACTCTCTGTACCCGTGAGATCCCATCTTGGGGCCTTTTCCGGCGCTCTGCCGGAGGGGGCATTGATCACGGAGGGCTTCTACATCAACACCATAGCCTCTCCGATGATGTGTGAGTAGTTTACCTCAGACCTTTGGGTCCATAGTTATTAGCTAGATGGCTTCTTCTCTCTCTTTGGATCTCAATACAAAGTTCTCCTCGATTCTCTGAGATCTATTCGATGTAATCTTCTTTTGCGGTGTGTTTGTCGAGATCCGATCAATTGTGGGTTTATGATCAAGATTATCTATGAACAATATTTGAATCTCCTCTGAATTCTTTTATGTATGATTGGTTATCTTTGCAAGTATCTTCGAATTATCAGTTTGGTTTGGCCTACTAGATTGATCTTTCTTACAATGGGAGAAGTGCTTAGCTTTGGGTTCAATCTTGCGGTGCTCGATCCCAGTGACAGTAGGGGAAATGACACATATTGTATTGTTGCCATCGAGGATAAAAAGATGGGGTTTATATCATATTGCTTGAGTTTATCCCTCTACATCATGTCATCTTGCTTAAAGCGTTAATCCGTTCTTATGAACTTAATACTCTAGATGCATGCTGGATAGCGGTCGATGTGTGGAGTAATAGTAGTAGATGCAGGCAGGAGTCGGTCTACTTGTCACGGATGTGATGCCTATGTACATGATCATACCTAGATATTCTCATAACTATGCTCAATTCTATCAATTGCTCGACAGTAATTTGTTCACCCACCATAATACTTATGCTATCTTGAGAGAAGCCACTAGTGAAACCTATGGCCCTCGGGTCTATCTTCCATCATATTAATCTCCCGTCAACAACTTATTTCTGTCGCCGTTTATTTTGCAATCTTTACTCTTAATCTTTATCATAAAAATACCAAAAATATTATCTTATCATCTCTATCAGATCTCACTTTTGCAGGTGGCCATGAAGGGATTGACAACGCTTTATCACGTTGGTTGCAAGGTTCTTATTTGTTTGTGTAGGTACAAGGGACTTGAGCGTGGCCTCCTACTGGATTGATACCTTGGTTCTAAAAAACTGAGGGAAATACTTACGCTACTTTTCTGCATCACCCTTTCCTCTCCAAGGGAAAACCAACGCAGTGCTCAAGAGGTAGCAAGAAGGATTTCTGGCGCCGTTGCCGGGGAGTCTACGCACAAGTCAAGACATACCAAGTGCCCATCAAAAACTCTTATCCCTCGCATTACATTATTCGCCATTTGCCTCTTGTTTTCCTCTCCCCCACTTCACCCTTGCCGTTTTATTTGCCCCTCTTCCGTTCGTCCTTCTGTTTGCTCATGTTACCATGTGCCTTCTTTTTGCTTGCATCTTCGCTTGCTAAAAATTTATGGATCCTCATCCACTTGCTAATCTCTTTAAGAGATCCAATTTTGATGAACCTATTGCTAGTCAGTTTTGTGCACTAGATTATCTTTATGAGGTTTTGCTTGAAATTCGTGAATCTGAAAATTGTGATGAAGTGTTGAAAGAAGAAACTTATGAAGTGATTCACGATAGATCTTTGAATAAAAAGTATGATTGCAATGATGTTATTATAAATTCTATTAATGTCAATTGTGCTAATAATATGCAAAACCCTAAGCTTGGGGATGCTAGTTTTGCTATGTCCACGACTTGTTGCAATGATCATGATTGGGGTGATTCTTCTTATGATCTTGAAAATTTATTTAAGCCCCATGATAAATATGAGATTAATAATAGTGTTTGCAATATTATTGAAAGTGGGTTTGGAAGAGTGTCAACTTTAGATCCCACATATTTTGAGAATGTTCAATCTTATGAAGTTTTTGATAAAAGTGGGTTTGGAGAGGTCATGACTTTAGTTAATGATATTCCCACTATTTTGGAAGAGTGTCAACTTTGCATGCATATGGATCATGTAGAGACAATATTATGTGAGAGCTATATTGTTGAATTTGATTATGATACTACATGTAATTATTATGAGAGACGAAAATATAGTTGTAGAAGTTTTCATGTCACTAAATTTCCTCTCGTTATGTTGAGATTGCTATTGTTTCTTTCTTCTTCCTTGCATATGCTTGATCTGGCTTGTCTTGCTAATTTGTTTTCCTATAAAATGCCTATGCATAGGAAGTATGTTAGACTTAGATGTGATTTTCACATGTTTTATGATGCTCTATTTGTGCTTCAATTCTTGTCTTTCATGTGAGCATCATTGAAATCTCAATGCCTAGCTAGGGGCGTTAAACGATAGCGCTTGTTGGGAGGCAACCCAATTTTATTTTAGTTTTTTGCTTTTTGGTTCTGTTTAGGAATAAATAATCCATATGGATTCTGTTTAGATGTGGTTTTGTGTTTTAATTAGTGTTTGTGCCAAGTAGAACCTTTGGGAAGACTTGGGGAAAGTCTTTGCGATCTTGCTGTAAAAAACAGAAACTTTAGTGCTCACGAGATTAGCTACAACTTTTTACTGGAGAGTGCTATTTAGTTGATTCTTTTTGAATATGATTAATAGATAAATTCCTCACGTCCAGAAATTTATTTTAGAATTTTTCGAGTTCCAGAAGTTTGCGTTAGTTACAGATTACTACAGACTGTTCTGTTTTTGACAGATTCTGTTTTTCGCGTGTTGTTTGCTTATTTTGATGAATCTATGGCTAGTAATGGAGTTTATGAACCATAGAAAAGTTGGAATGCAGTAGGTTTAACACCAATATAAATAAAGAATGAGTTCATTACAGTACCTTGAAGTGGTGTTTTGTTTTCTTTCGCTAACGGAGCTCACGAGATTTTCTGTTAAGTTTTGTGTTGTGAAGTTTTCAAGTTTTGGGTAAAGATTTGATGGATTATGGAACAAGGATTGGAAGGAGCCTAAGCTTGGGGATGCCCAAGGCACCCCAAGGTAAAATTCAAGAACAACCAAGAGCTTAAGCTTGGGGATGCCACGGAAGGCATCCCCTCTTTCGTCTTTGTCTATCGTTTACCACAATCATCCTCGCTGAATAGACCTTTTGAGAGAGACACACATGATTCGGAATTTGTTAGAATAATCTATGTGTTCACTTATATCCTTTGAGCTATATAGTTTTTGCTCTAGTACTTCACTTATATCTTAGAGCACGGTGGTGGTTTTATTTTATAGAAATTATTGATCTCTCATGCTTCACTTATATTATTTTGAGAGTCTTAAACAGCATGGTAATTTGCTTTAATTTGTGAAATTAATCCGAATGTGATAGGCATCCAAGATGAGCATAATAAAAACTTCCATATTGAGTTCATTGAATATCATGAGAAGTTTGATACTTGATAAGTGTTTTGAGATATAAAGGTGGTAATATTAGAGTGTGCTAGTTGAGTAATTGTGAAATTGAGAAATACTTGTGTTAAGGTTGGCAAGTCCCGTAGCATGCACGTATGGTAAAGGTTGCGTGACAATTTTGACACATAAGGTGTTCTTTTATTGCTTTCCTTGTGAGTGGCGGTCGGGGACGAGCGATGGTCTTTTCCTACCAATCTATCCCTCTAGGGGCATGCGTAGTAGTACTTTGCTTCGAGGGCTAATAAAATTTTGCAATAAGTATATGAGTTCTTTATGACTAATGTGAGTCCATGGATTATACGCACTCTCAACCTTCCACAATTTTCTAGCCTCTACGGTACCGTGCATTGCCCTTTCTCGCCTTGAGAGTTGGTGCAAACTTCGTCGGTGCATCCAAACCCCGTGATATGATACGCTCTATCACACATAAACCTCCTTATATCTTCCTAAAAACAGCCACCATACCTACCTATCATGGCATTTCCATAGCCATTCCGAGATATATTGCCATGCAACTTTCCACCGTTCCGTTTATTATGACACGCTCCATCATTGTCATATTGCTTTGCATGATCATGTAGTTGACATCGTATTTGTGGCAAAGCCACCATTCATAATTTTTCATACATGTAACTCTTGATTCATTGTATATCCTGGTACACCGCCGGAGGCATTCGCATAGAGTCATACTTTGTTCTAAGTATTGAGTTGTAATTCTTGAGTTGTAAGTAATAAAAGTGTGATGATCATCATTATTAGAGCATTGTCCGATGTGAGGAAAGGATGATGGAGACTATGATTCCCCCACAAGTCGGGATGAGATTCAGGACTAAAGAAAAAGAGGCCAAAGAAAAAAAAAGGCCCAAGAAAAAAAAGAGAAAGAAAAAAAGAAGGAAAAAATGAGAGAAAAAGAGAGAAGGGACAATGTTACTATCCTTTTTCCACACTTGTGCTTCAAAGTAGCACCGTGATCTTCATGATAGAGAGTCTCTTATGTTGTCACTTTCATATACTAGTGGGAATTTTTCATTATAGAACTTGGCTTGTATATTCCAATGATGGGCTTCCTCAAAATGCCCTAGGTCTTCATGATCATGCAAGTTGGATGCACACCCACTTAGTTTCTTTTGTTGAGCTTTCATATATTTATAGCTCTAGTGCATCCGTTGCATGGAAATCCCTACTTCTCTCATTGACATCAATTGATGGGCATGTCCATAGCCTATTGATTAGCCGCGTCAATGTGAGACTTTCTACCTTTTTGTCTTCTCACATAACCTCCATCATTATACTTTATTCCACCAATAGTGTTATATCCATGGCTTGCGCTCATGTATTGCGTAAGGGTTTAGAAGGCTGAACCGTGTTAAAAAGTATGAACCAATCGCTCGGCTTGTCATCGGGGTTATGCATGATGAGAACGTTTTGTGTGATGAAATTGAAGCATGGCCTAACTATATGATTTTGTAGGGATAAGCTTTCTTTGGCTATGTTATTTTGATAAGACATAATTGCTTGGTTAGCATGTTTGAAGTATTATTGTTTTTATGTCAACATTAATCTTTTATCTTGAATCTTTCAGATCTAAATATTCATGCCACAATAAAAAGAATTACATTGAAAATTATGCTAAGAAGCATTCCACATCAAAAATTGTGTTTTTATCATTTACCTACTCAAGGACGAGCAGGAATTAAGCTTGGGGATGCTTGATACGTCTCCAACGTATCTATAATTTTTTATTGTTCCATGCTATTATATTATCTGTTTTGGATGTTCAATGGGCTTTATTATACACTTTTATATTATTTTTGGGACTAACCTATTAACCGGAGGCCCAACCCAAATTGTTGTTTTTTTGCCTATTTCAGTGTTTCGAAGGAAAGGAATATCAAACGGAGTCCAAACGGAATGAAACCTTTGCGAACGTGATTGTCGGAACAAACGTGATCCAGAGGACTTGGAGTGGACGTCAAGCAATCAACGAGGAGGCCACGAGGCAGGGAGGCGTGCCTGCCCCCTGGGTGTGCCCCCCACCCTCGTGGGCCCCTCGTAGCTCTCCATATCGACCTCTTTCGCCTATATATACTCATATACCCTAGAAACATCAGAACAGGAGCCAAAACGCTATTTCCACCGTCGCAACTCTCTGTACCCGTGAGATCCTATCTTAGGGCCTTTTCCGGCGGTCCGCCGGAGGGGGCATTGATCACGGAGGGCTTCTACATCAACACCATAGCCGCTCCGATGATGTGTGAGTAGTTTACCACAGACCTTCGGGTTCATAGTTGTTAGCTAGATGGCTTCTTCTCTCTCTTTGGATCTCAATACAAAGTTCTGCTCGATTCTCTTGGAGATCTATTCGATGTAATCTTCTTTTGCGGTGTGTTTGTCGAGATCCGATGAATTGTGGGTTTATGATCAATATTATCTATGAACAATATTTGAATCTCCTCTGAATTCTTTTATGTATGATTGGTTATCTTTGCAAGTCTCTTCGAATTATCAGTTTGGTTTGGCCTACTAGATTGATCTTTCTTGCAATGGGAGAAGTGCTTAGCTTTGGGTTCAATCTTGCGATGCTCGATCCCAGTGACAGTAGGGGAAACGACACGTATTATATTGTTGCCATCGAGGATAAAAAGATGGGGTTTATATCATATTGCTTGAGTTTATCCCTCTACATCATGTCATCTTGCTTCAAGTGTTACTCCGTTCTTATGAACTTAATACTCTAGATCCATGCTGGATAGCGGTCGATGTGTGGAGTAATAGTAGTAGATGCATGCAGGAGTCGGTCTACTTGTCACGGATGTGATGCCTATATACATGATCATACCTAGATATTCTCATAACTATGCTCAATTCTATAAATTGCTCGACAGTAATTTGTTCACCCACCGTAATACTTATGCTATTTTGAGAGAAGCCACTAGTGAAACCTATGGCCCCCGGGTCTATCTTCCATCATACTAATCTCCCGTCAACAAGTTATTCCTGTCGCCGTTTGTTTTGCAATCTTTACTTTTATTCTTTATCATAAAAATACCAAAAATATTATCTTATCATCTCTATCAGATCTCACTTTTGCATGTGGCCGTGAAGGGATTGACAACCCCTTTATCGCGTTGGTTGCAAGGTTCTTATTTGTTTGTGTAGGTACAAGGGACTTGAGCGTGGCCTCCTACTGGATTGATACCTTGGTTCTCAAAAACTGTGGGAAATAGTTACGCTACTTTGCTGCATCACCCTTTCCTCTTCAAGGGAAAACCAACGCAGTGCTCAAGAGGTAGCGAGTATCAAGTCCTCTTTACTCCCATACGCAATAACCCACTTATCCATGTTTGGGCTGGTGTCATCCCCCGCAACACTAACAATAAGTAAACCATGAACATATTGCAACACCCTACAGAGGGGGCCCCTCACATTGGCGCGAGACGAAGGGCACTGTAGGACAGCACCATAAATAAAATATACAATCATACCAACCAAGACCACGAGTAACCCATAGGACAAAACGGATCTACTCAAACATCATAGGATAACCATAGATCATTGGGAAATAATATATAGAGTTGAGCACCATGTTTAAGTAGAGATTACAATGGGGGGAAGAGGTTTTACACCTCTGCATAGAGGGCAGAAAGTTGGTGTTGACGGTAGCAAGATTGTTGATGTAGGTCGCCGTCCCGATCGTTGCCCCGGTGGCACTCCGACGCCACCGGAAGCGAGGGGGAGAGAGCCCCCTCCTCCTTCTTCTTCCTTGTCCTCCCCCTAGATGGGAGGAGGGATCCCCCTCTGGTTCATGGCCTCCATGGCGGCGGAGGGGCGGGAGCCCCTCCGAGATTGGATCCCCCTCTCTGTTCTCTTCTGTTTCACGTTCCCCTGATCTGGCCGAAAACCGTTTCTTATATTCTGGGAGATCCGTAACTCCGATTGCGCTGAGATTTTAACAAGATTTTTTTCCGGATATAAGCTTCGTTCACCTGAAGTAGAGCTCCAACCAACGTTCGAGGAGGGCACAACCCACCACTGCGCGCGAGGGGCCTCTGGCGCGCCCTGGTGTCTTGTGGGTTGTGTGGGCCTCCGTTTGCGGTGATTCCAACTCCCAAAAATCACACATATTCCAAAATAATTCTCCATGAAATTTTATTGCATTTGGACTTCATTTGATATGGATATTCTGCGATACAAAAAACATGCAGAAAACAGGAACTGACACTACTGGGTCAATAGGTTAGTCCAATAAATCATAGAAAAAGTTGCCAAAAGTATGTGAAAGTGGTATAATATTGGCATGAAACAATCAAACATTATAGACGACAAAGATGTATCAGCATCCCCAAGCTTAATTCCTGCTCGTCCTCGAGCAGCTAAATGACAAAAAGATAATTTTTGATGTGTAATGCTACCTGACATAAACTTGATCATATGTCTAGTCATGGCATGAATATTAAGACATAAGTGATTCAAAGCAATAGTCTATAATTTGACATAAAGACATCAATACTCACGCATCCCAACAAACAATCATGTCTTTCAAAATATCAATGCTAAAGAAAGTTATCCCTCCAAAATCATATGGTCTTTTCATGCTCTGTCTTCTTAACACAAAGTATTTATCATGCACAACCCTGATGACAAGCCGAGCAATTGGTTCATACTTTTTAACGCGCTTCAGCTTTTTCAACCCTCACGCAATACATGAGCGCAAACCATGGATATAGCACTATAGCTGGAATAGAGTATGATGATAGGGGTAAATGTAGAGAAGACAAAAAAGTAAGAAAGTCTCACATCGACGCGGCTAACCAACGGGCTATGGAGATGCCGATCAATCGATATCAACATGAGGAGTAGGGATTGCCATGCAACAAATGCACTAAGAGCTATAAGTGTATGAAAGCTCAATATGAAAACTAATTGGGTGTGCATGTAATCCTATAATGAAAAATTCCCACCAGTATATGAAAGTGACAACATAGGAGACTCTCCATATGAAAAACATGGTGCTACTTTGAAGCACAAGTGTGGTAAAGGATACTAACAATGCCCCTTCTCTCTTTGTTTATTTATTTATTTTTCTTTTTCTTTTTTTCTTTTCCTTCTTTCTTTCTTTTTCTTTCTTTTCTTTCTATATTTTTTCTCTCATTCTCCGGAGTCTCATCCCGACTTGTGGGGGAATCATAGTCTCCATCATCCTTTCCTCACTAGGGCACTGCTCTAAAAATGAATAATGTTGATCATCACACTTCTACTTACTTATAACTCAAAAGAAACAAAAATTACAACTCGATACCTATGACAAAATATGACTCTATATGAATGCCTCTGGCAATGTACCAGGATGTGCAATGATCTAGCGTAACATGTATGAAAAAATATGAACGGTGGCTGAGCCACAACTACTATGTCAGCTATATGATCATGCAAAGCAATATGATAATGAATTCTCAAGTCATCAAATGGAAGCGGTGGAAGTTGCATGGCAATATATCTCGGAATGGCCATGGAAAAGCCATAATAGGTAGGTATGGTGGCTGTTTAGAGGAAGATATAATAAGGCTTATGTGTGATAGAGCGTATCATATCACGGGCTTTGGATGCACCCGCGAAGTTTGCACCACGTCTCGATGTGAGAAAGGGCAATGCACGGTACCGTAGAGGCTAGCAAATTGCGAAAAGGTAAGAGTGCGTATAATCCATGGACTCACATTAGTCATAAAGAACTCATATACTTATTGCAAAAGTTTATTAGCCCTCGAAGCAAAGTACTACTACGCATGCCCCTAGGGGGATAGATTGGTAGGAAAAGACCATCGCTCGTCCCCGACCAGAGCTAATAATTACATCACAACTGAAGACAGAGTTGTGAGAAGGTGTTAAATTAAAATTGATCCATGCTTTCATTGGCAGCAACGTCCCCCTAGCTCTGTCTAAATCAACAAGGCATGTTGGGAAAAAAAGTAGCTGTCGGGAGCATGCAACATTCCGATCATTTTGTGAAGTTCCACTAAGATAGAGCTAAGCGTCCCTGTACCAAAGATATTAAGTGTGATTACGATAATAGAGGACTGCTGATGAAACAAAACACATAAATAGAAGCCTGTCACCTTTGCAGTCTCTCTTAAGACTAACTAGTTGGAGAGGATTAGGCTCGGAGTTGGATGAGGAGGATAGAGCAAAACCAATCTCCCTTTGTGCAGTCGCACTGAAATGTAGAGACGTTGCCCGTGTGACATTTTAGTACAACTGCACAAAACACTCTTAAGAAAAAAGTGATTTGTGTAGTTCACCAAAAGGTCGCAATAGCAACGAGTAGAAAGGAAAAAATTACTGGCCAATAACAGTTGATGACACATGTGACGACAAAAAAGAAGCATATTCCTTGTCCTAAGGGAAGATAACAACACGGTTGTGTTTGTCTAAAACGGTGTGAGGACGAGAATGCAATATGGAAAGTACGCCGGACGAGCTACGTTTTGGGCAAAGAACTATGGAAGATCCACACACAGCGATGTGGGAAGACTGGCAGTGGAGCAAGGCCGGAGGGGATACCTGGAGGTCGTCGGGATGTAACTAGGTGAGCAGCGGCAGGCGGAATCTGCGAGCAGGTGGCGTAGGCCCTGCCACGCCGGAGCTTGGTCAGAGAGAACGGCGTGTACTGCAGATCGGGACGTGCTGCCTCGGCGCCGTCAAACGGAGAAACGATGCACTTCCTCCCTTTCCCCCGGCGGACGGGATGCGGCCGGATCAGTGACCAACGGTGAGAGAGAGAGAGGCCACCGCAGCCTTGTGTGAGATACTCTGAAGAGCGACAAACCAGGCAGGCAGGCTCCATTGTATATAGTGAGCGGACTACCTTTTTCTCCATAAAAATCGTTTTATATTCTATGTACGTCCCATTGAGCGCTATAACTTTATTTAAAAATAACGTGGCAACGCGTCAAGTCGAACTTTGTTTCGTGCACGCGTGGTATACGACCTCCCTAGGTAAACAACCGCTACAGGCATTCAAATTAGCACGTGGGCTGCAATTTCGTAAAGAAATGAGCTCCACCGTGTACCCGCGCGGGTGTGGCTGGGCACGAAGCGTGAGTACGTGCACGGTGCACCTATTCTCTTCTTGTATACGTACACCACCTACGTGGGGTTGTGTGAGAGAGATACAAACCTAGAGAGATATAGTGTGTGGGTTCTTGAGAGTTTTTTGGGGTGGGGGTCAATCAAAAAATGTAACATATGCAATGTGTGTGAAATAGAGTCATGGATATAACATATATATAGAGGGGGCGATCCACGAGAAGAGAGTGGAGGTATCATCGGCTTGAGGTGTCCATAGAATCTAAGAGAGGGATGATGTGTGTGTGTGCGCGCGATCGATAAAGAGTGCCATCGAATTTGTGTGTGCCCACGTCAAAGATATAGAGTGGCTGGCCTACTGGAACGTGAGATGGGACATGTGCAGTTTGTCTCTGTGGCATGGATACCTACCTGCAGCGCTCGACTATCGGTGTGTGGTGGGGGAAGAGGGAGGCCCAATTAACTATAGAGGTACAATGGCTGGTATATGTGTGGGGGAGGAGAGAGGCCTACCTCATGTATTAAGGAGATCGATCTGCCTCATGTATTAAGGGAGATCGATCGGCATCCATGCATATGTGCAGGAGAGGAATAAGGTTGGGAGAGAGAGAGAGCTAGAGTGTTGGAGGGGGTGGTAGTGGAGTTGCTTCTAACAAATGGTGGGATAGGCTTGCTAGACAAACGGAGGGCACGCCCGCAATATCAATAAGAGAGGAGATGGCTGCTTGTTGTCTGTGCACGTGCGTGTGAGAGATGGGTCAGGAGGCATGCACGAATGATGAGGGGGGACGATGTGGCTGTGGTAAGCAGACGTAACTACATAGGAAGATCAATCGCCCTTTGTTAGAGAAAGGAGAGACATAACTTGTGAGGTACGTCGATCGATGGGGGGGTAGTTGAAGTCGATCTAGGTATATGTTGGGAGATCGATCGGTATACATGCATGTGTGTGTTAGAAGCAAATGAGGCACGAGGAGAAGGATAGAGAGAGAGGGATGCATGTAGGAGGTGGTACGAGAGGCATACTATATCGAGGGGGGAGGAGTGTGCGAGTACGAGAACGATGAAAAGAGTGGTGGGAGTGAGGCAAGGACGGTGACAAGAGAAGAGGGGAAGCTTGTGTTTGTGCTAGGCACACCTGGCTAGAGAGGCATATCAATCGATGTGTGCCGTAAAGAAGGAGCTGGGGGGCCTACACACACCGTGGGTGAACGACCTAAAGTGAAAAGACGAATTTGCGCGATGGAGCTAGAGAATGCTGAGGGAGGGTGATAGGGATGCGGGCGTGTGCATGCACAAGAGAAAGTTAGCACTAGCTACAAAGATAAGAGGGTTGTGTGGGTGTAAAAGACGAATAGAGATCATATATACTTCATTATAAAAAGAGAATTCGGATATTTGAAGAATTTATCATAGTTTTTCAAACCGACGCATGTGTGAATATATATAACGGTGATACACATGGTGTGGTTATGAACATGTTATACTACATTTAATATATTTTATCTCTACTCTTATAAAAAAAACGGAGTTTTTGATGATGGTGTGCCTGCCATCCTGCATTATAGGCCATCTGATTTATATCTGGCGGATAGCAAGGAAACTATGATGGTTGAAGTTGGCAACAATCATGATTGTAGATTCTTATTGAAATAGAGAAATGAATTCAAATTTAGTTCGAATTGCAGCGGTAGTATAGACATTTGGAATGCACTAAAATGTTGGTATGAGTAGGTTACATGCATTATACAGCAAGCGAAAAAATTTAATTGGACATAACATGGATTCATACTCCCTCCTTCCATCTATATAGGGCGTAATGAGATTTTCAAGACCGCCTTTGACTATTGACAAGATTAATAGTACATGACATGCATAATGTGAAAATTATATCATTGAAAGAACCTTTCACAAACGAATTTAACGGTGTGCTTTGTGTAAGTTGCATGTCATATATCATTGCTCTAATATTTGGTCAAAGTTAGCATCAAAAAACGCATTAGGCCCTATATAGATGGAAGGAGGGAGTATCTTTGAATAAAATTTGTATAGTAAAATGGGGCAAGACTCTCTCTTTGTGTGGTGTGAATAGTTTTATTTTTTTCGTTTTCTTTTTGGTTGAGGGAAGTGCGAATTGATTTGGTACGTACAAGTACAATATTACTACACGTTAGGCTTGTCCCTAAAATTCAACCCTCGTCTTGTTATATCCCGAAAATTCAGATATCGTGCTCCCAAAACTGGCGCCTTCACAACCCGCGCCTTGCTGTCCCGAAATTACAACGCGCGCGAAAACTCCCTCCAGCTGCCAAATCCCGACACGCGAAATCCCCCTTCTAACCCTGAGCCGAAAGGGCCGCTAGTTCAAATCGGTGGGGGTTACTTTTGTAACACACCCTACATTTTGGACAAGCGCGTCCCTAAGTCATGCTTCACCCCCTCCCATCGCCCCCTTTTCGCCATTCGAAATCCCAGGCCGCCATAACCTCTCAGCTCCAGCCACGAAACCCCACCCTCCTCCGTCCGCCATGTCACCGCTACCCAGCCAGAGCCTCTTCCCCGACGACGTCGTCCACCGCAACAGCTCGACGTCCCTCGTCCACCTCCCCGGATGAGGATCCGTCGTCCATCTCGTCGTCCCGCCGGTTCAGCCGCCCCATCCTCCACCTCCAAGGAGCTGCTCCGACGATCGCCTCTTCTATCGCGGCTGCTCCATCACCACAGCGCCGCCTTAACCTGCTCCGCCGGAACCGAAGCATCCTCACCGACTCCTCGGACGAAGCCGAGGCCTACTCGGCGCAACAGTTTTTACCTCATCTGTTGTAGTCAGGTGGTTTTTGGTGATATTAATTTTACATCCATTTTACATCATCTATTGGAGATGCTATTAGAATCCCACTTGAGATTGATGATGTCTGTCTTGTGCTGCTTCAGCCTTGACGTCTTACGGCTCACCGGAGCTGCTCCAATGACAGAACAATCCATCACAACAGAGCAGTGCCCTGGACGCCGTCTACAGATTCCTCAGATCTTCCTCCACACCTCCGACAGCCACCTCTGCCTCAACTGCTTCAGCGACCAACCCAATGATGCTGAGGTCGACACGGCTACGGCAAAGAGGTTGTACACTTGTTGCATCACTTATTACTATACATTCACATGGATCCATTAGGGCTATTTTGGTTCAACGGAAAAACGTCGATCCACTTGTTGTTACCATCACTCTAAATTTCTGCATGCTCTCCTTACATAATCTCACCATATTTTTTTCGTATGCATGTCAGATATTGTACAAAGTCATGCTGAACATGTAGAGAAAAAGAGAAGAGTTTTGCGCGGCAATACAATGTCATGCAGACATTGCTCCATGGTGGGTTCAATGGCAAACCCTCCCCACCCCTCTCCAGATTGTAATCCAGAGGAAGATATCTGTTCTGAGTCGGATTCAGACGCCGCTGACCACTCCTATTTACCCCCCAAGGTGTTTGCTCTACCTTGGCATGATGATGTTAGTCATATCATGCATGTGTTGCCTTGCAGTGCCTACTTTTGACATCATATATGTCATCTGCTTAGTTTAGACATGTTCTGTAATGCCACCTATTTAGTTTCTATATCATATATGGGAATTATGCAGTCTCATGTCTTTTAGCCAGCCATAATATATGTGAAATGTGCAATGCCATCCTGTTTAACCAGGCATCATTTATTTGAATGATATCTTGCCCATCGTTTTCTTCATTACATTTCCATTTGTCGACAATGTTTGTACATTAAACTACTCTTCCTGTGAATCAACCATTTGGGTGGGAGATGGAAAAATCTGGAGTGAAAACAAGGCCTTCAGAGCAGACAGTGCTACCTGTCGAAGCAGATCTCTTGTTGGGTCCCGATAGCTCCTCAGAGATGGATTCAGAGACAGATGACCAGTCCTATTCCCCCACTGAGGTGTATGCTCTAACTTGGCACGGTTATACTGCTCATATCATGCATACGGCGTCTTGCATTGCATAGTTTAGACATCATATACACAATATTCAACACTATGTTCTTAGTTCAGACATCATATCGAATGCCCTCTGTTTAGCATATAAATCACATATGTGAATTAAATGATGCGATCCTGATTACTTAGATAACATGTAGGTGAATTATGTCATGCGATCCTGTTTAGTTATTCATCATATCTTTGAATTATGTTATGCTATGCTATCCAGTTTAGATAGACATCATATATGTGAAATTATGTCATGCTATCCGTTTTAGTTAAACAATATACATGTCAACTATTTCATGCCCTCTTTTTTCCACACTATCTATTGCATCTGTCTCTCATACAATGTCTGTTCATTCAACTATGTTTCCTGTTTCAGCCATTTGAATTGGAGCGGGTGATGCCAGTATCTAGCGGACTAAAAACACGGTCTTCAAATAAAACAGTGCTACCTCTTGGTGGAGATAGCACCCCGGTTGTACATGCACAAGAACCAGCCCTACCACACATAACCCAAACTCTCGCAGATTGTACCCCTACTGCGATGGACAGAGAACAAGCTTCACCCAATCTAACCCCAACCCCAGCCGATTGTAACCCAGTTCCTGTTGCCACAGCACCATCACCACCACAGATCTCCCAAACAAGAGCAGTTAGTAAGGCAGCTCCAGTGCCCAAAGGGCCAGTAATATCACGGCGAACCCCAACTCCACCAGTTAGTACGCCTATTCCTGTGGAGGAAGCACAACCAGCTAGTCATAGTTTAGCATCTATCGCATTTGATGTTGTTAAATCGTATGTGCGTATCTTCCCATCTTGGAAATATTATACTGAAGATGAAGGAAAATGCCAGTTGCAGGTGTTTGTCCAGGAGTTATGTGTAAGTAATGTTATTCATGGCAATTACTTTGCTTCGTCCCATACATCTTACCTCCATGATGGTTATAATGCAGCAAATTTTCCCATTTTTCTCTATAGAGAAGGACCGATTTGGAAACTCAGGATGAGGTAACCTGTGCTAATACCTCTGCTATCTTCAAGAATGCTTGGTGGAAGTATTGGAATTACCTGAAGAAAACGTACTTCACCGGCAAAGAAACTCATCAAATTCCCTTACGTTCTCCTGAGACACATTTACTTGACGATGACTTGGAATGCCTTGTTCTGTACTGGTCCCGAACCAAGAATGTGGTAAGGTCTATGAGCTCATTTTCTATTTTTAAGTATTATATTCTTGTGTCTTACTGTACTCTGTTCATGTAGAACAAGTGCCTAAATCTGAAGAACAACTGTTCTAATTTAAGATTCCATTGCTATCATAGTTCAAAAAAGCGCTAGGAGTTAATTGTGCGTTTTGCCACCGCCTTGCGCTTTACTGACCAAAGCGCATGCTTATGCGCAGTTACGCACAGATTATGCGTAGTTATGCGCAATGCGTTTTGCCAACGTCTAGAGCCGAGGCACGCTTAAGCGCTCGCTTAGGCGCACCTTTTTTAGCTATGATTGCTTTGCTCTTGTATCACTGTATTTAGTCATACAAACTTATTTTTAAATTGAAGGATCCAATCGAAACTCCAATGGCATAGCAGGTATGTTCACGCATGTTTCACTAACATGTTTGCTCTTATCAATAGCTCTGTTGATTTCAATTTCAATTGTGTATACAGCTGACTTTCATATCATGCACATTACTAGCATCACAACAGAGCCAATAGTGTTGTTGTACATGTAGACCCATGGTACCCATCTGAAATCTTGTTGTGCCGTGTAGTTTCCCACGCTTTGTATTCTTTCACTGCTGCTTTGTCTTGAACTGATATGATTTGAACCGTGTCTCTATTTTGATTTGGCAAGACAATGCAGTGACCATAGGAGATAGATATATGTTTGTTTGATGCTTTTATTATGTACTAGTACTTGGCAATAGAAGACTTGGTAGTTTAATCCTGTCCACCTTACTAATGAACTGGTTCACCGAAATGAGTTTCATATACTAGTACATGCTAAACTTATTATGTGTCTGCTTGTTTCTTCTTTTAGAATACTGACAGAATATTGGGGAAGAGTGCCTTATTAAGCAATGGTAAAGGAAGTAATGCAGATAAGGTTCAGGATAGTGACGCATCCTTGTTGGTCTCCAACAAAGCTGATAAAACAACTAAGGAAGACTACCTTGAAGACAGCAAGACAACCCAAAAGTCCTGTCTTGGTTTAGTGTTCGAGTTACTGGCCACTACCGCTTGCACAAGCTATTCAAACTCACTGTCTGAATCAGTTTGGTTTCTTGAGTCTCAACTACAAGTTGAAAGACATCGATCAGCTGTGCTGCGACAAGAAGCAGAAGGACTGCGGAAGTCCCTGGAGCATTCAGATGCATACTTTCTAGTGCAACAGCAAGCGTTGTAGGATTTTAGCGCCAAACAGGACAAAGCTAATCAACTTGCTAAGCTTATTGCCAGCATGGTGGATACCCAGGATAATGTTTCTTGAGCTCTTCTGAAGTTGTTTCAGTTATGCTCTTGTTTTGCTGCCGCGTTTATTTGCACTGGTGGCCAATTTTGACGGCCAGTGTATGTAATGTGCTGCTTTGTTCCCTATATTTGCACTGGTGGCGAACTTTGATGCCCAGTGGATGTAATATGTGTAATAGTGGTAATAGGCTAGCGTTAATTGCTTGCTTATTTATTTCCTTATTGTCTTATTTAGTTGCTTGCTTGTAGTCACTACAGTTCTTTTTTTGTTTTTTTCTAGTGGCCACAATAGCCTATTTTTGGTAACTAGGCCAAAATAATCGTCGCAACACACGGACTGTTGTAACCATGGGCCTCCTGCAGGCCGTATGATCCATGGGCCTTCGTCCGGCCGTAGGATCCATCGGCCTTCTATACGGGCCTTGGGTCCATGGGCCTTCTACGGACCGTACGATCCATGGGCCTTCTACGGGCCGTACTATCCATGGGCCTCATACGGGCCGTAGGATCCATGGGCCTTCTACGGGGCGTATCATCATTTCGCCAATCATGGGTCGTACTATTCGTGGACCATAACGGGCCGTTAATAGGCCGTATTTGATAACTCTATGAAAACAGCCCAACGGGTTTTTTTGACATGAAAACGGCCCAACGTATTAACGGTCCGCAAACGGGCCGACTGTAACGACGGGCTGAATTTGGCCCACAAGCAGAAAATGACAGTAACGGGCCATATGTAACCGAATGCTGCAAATGAGCCCAAGAATCAATGGGCCCTGAGAAGGCCGAAAGATAACTTGGGCTGGAAACGGCCCAATGGAATAACGGGGCGTTAATGGGTATAAAGTGATACACTGTTCATTACGGGCCAGTTTCACCACGGGCCGTTAATGGGCCAAGAGTTACAAAGGTCCTCATATGGGCCGAAAGAAGTCATGGGCCACACATGGGCCGGAAGTTAAAACGGGCTGAATCCTATTGGACGGCCCAGATGACGCTACTGGGCCTAATTCGCATAGGGTGTAACGGGCCCTAAGTTAGCAGGCTGTAAATGGGCTATATGCGAACAGGCCATTAACAGGCTTTCCGTGGGCCGGCCCGCCACCTTTTGACCAAGTCAAACGGGCCGGCCTTTTCACAGGAATGGGCCTCTGTTGGGCCGTGCCACGTGTTGCCGTATCATAGGCGCCTTGGGTCCAATGAGCGGATGACATCTGTCCCAACGGTGAACCGACACGTGTTTCCTCCAGCCAATGATGATTTTACACGTGGAAAATCCCCATTGGTCGGGGCTGTTAACGGGTTATCGGATCCAAAACCCGACCCGATAGCTTAACGGCATTCCGTTACGGTGGATGCCACGTGTTGGTCACCCTTGACGAAAGCACTTCTGTGACGCGCGATTTATCGTCATGGAAGTGGACACTTCCGTGATGATAATTTTGGTAATGTCATGGAACACTTCTATGACAACACATGTATGACTATCTTGATTCTGTCATAAAATCGTCATGGATGTACATGCATGACAAAAAACGCGACCTACTATGACAAACACGTATCATCACGGAAGTGTATTTTTTTGTAGTGTAAGTGGCGAGAGCGCGTGTGAAGAAGTACACCCCTGCAGGGTTAACATCATCTATTCGAATAGCCGTGTCCGTGGTAAAGGACTTCTGGGTTGCCTATAATAGTTCATAGATAACTTGAAGTGGATACTCTAAAACTCGCAAGATAAGCGTGAGTGCTATGGATGGCGTTCCCGTAGGTAGACGGGAGCGGATCCATAGTGGTGTATTGATATGGTGAATATGTGGACTCGTGTGCACCACCTCAAAGAGTTACCAGCAGTCGTAGTTCAGGATAGCCACCGAGTCAAAGCTGGCTTGCTGCAGTCAAACTCCACCACCCCTTTGTTGCTACCGATGCATATGTAGATAGTTCTGATGTAAGTCTTGCTGGGTACATTTGTACTCACGTTTGCCTATTTTATATTTTGCAGAGAGACTTTAGTCTCGCTAGTAGTTCTGCGTGGACTTCGACGTTTAGCTTGTTACCTCAGCTACGATCTTGTACCCTTGGGAGGGTCTTGTAGATAGTCGGGCTTCTCAGCCTTTTTCATTTGTAGATGTCTGTACTCAGACATGTTAAGCTTCCGCATTTTCTTTGACTTGTATGTTCTGAATGTTAGGTCATGAGACCCATGATTGTAATATGTCGCTCCTCGGAGCCTATTGAATAAATACATTGAGTCGTAGAGTTTTGTTGTGATGCCATGTTGTATTTACACATATCGAGCATATTGTGTGTATGATTGAAATGCTTGGTATGTGTGGGATCCGACAACCTAGTTGTTTATCCTTGGTAGCCTCTCTTATGGGGAAATGTAGTCTTGTGCTTCCATGAGCCATAGTAGTCTGCTATAGCCCGGTTCACCGGAGTCCTGCTAGCCCAGCACTACTGCTCCGGAACACTTGACTGGCCGGCATGTGATTCACTTTGTTCCTGTGTCTGTCCCTTCGGGGAAATGTCACGCGGTGACATCCGGAGTCCCGCCTAGCCTGCTACAGCCTGGTTCACCGGAGTCCTGTTAGCCCAGTGCTACAGCCAGGATTCGCACGCTGCTGACCGACGTGCTCGATGTTAATTCATGTATGCCTGTCCCCGTAAGTTAGTGCCACTTTGGGTTCACGACTAGTCATGTCGGCCCGGGTTCTTTGTCATATGGATGCTAGCGACACTATCATATACGTGAGCCAAAACGCGCAAACGGTCCCAGGCCATGGTAAGGCGACACCCGTGGGAATACCGTGCGTGAGGCCGCAGAGTGATATGAGGTGTTACCGGCTAGATCGATGTGACTTGGAATCGGGATCCTGACAACTTTGGTATCAGAGCCTGACTGCCTGTAGGATTACCAAGCCAAACTGGTTGAAGTTGTGTCTAGAAATGCTTTAGTTATGTAAGGGAATTGATTGGGGAAGGGAACGTAAGGCTCTTTTTACTCCTTTATCTTATGCCCTTCTGATCTGAGTCAACCTCTTCTTTTCTACGGGGGTTAAGAACTAGGCTTCTCGTCTTTTTATCAGGATCACATGTTACTAATCCGTAGACTCGTAGGATTGTTGGTCTCAAGCCTCAGTTCTGCTCCTACTACTTCCGTATGTTGACAGTTGATCTCGGAACCTTGATATTGTGATGTTGAGTGGTCATGCCACTATTTTGCAGGATGTCTCAAATCTTTTGAGAATTTACAGTCGTTATGCTGTCCGAGTCATCCCAGGTTTCTAACTAATCTGAAGCATTTGAAAATTCCCCCTTCTTGTTACCGATGTTCCTTTGGGCCAGTTTCACCACACTAATCGGTGAGTTGAGGTACTCTGTTGCCTCGACATATATGTTGGAGTTATTATTATGATCCTAGGTGTCAGGATCACCTAGTAATCTACCATGTTTTTGTTCCCCGTGTGATGATTCTGACCATCATTCTGGAAAGCATCCCGTGATGTTATTAGTTAGTAGGTATTCTATTCCTGGGTTCTTGAAACCGAGATTCACCCTACTTACTTCATGTTGATAGTGTTTGCTAGTTCCTTTAGGATATTAGTAACCTTTGCGATAGTGCTCGAGGTCCGTGGTATTTCCTTCTTCCAAATACCATGAACTGCTTATGGAAGAAGTTCTTTTGAACCAAAAGATCACAACCAGAGTGCTCTTGATGAGTTCTCCATTCTACATTGTGAATCTGCCAGTTCTACCTTTCTGCATGGGTTATCCGCAAAAAATATTGAGCTTTGCTCGACATAGTAATCTGTGCATCCACAACTCAGAAAGATATATGTCCCTTTGAGTTGTGCCTCTTTAATTGTATTTTGACCTCCGTCTATCATTTGATAGTCAAGAGTGTGCATGCATTCGTTCACCGATGCCTATTATCCTTGTGGTCTGTCAAGCCATCCTATTCAGGAATGACTAGGAGAAAAAAACTCCAGTACCTTATCCATCTCCAGGATTGGGTCAAAGCAGTTGTAATCCGCAAATCAAATGCCAACTCAGGTTTTGATTCTATTCTACCCTGAAGTATTACCGTCTTATGTCAAGAATGTCATGAGAATTGCACCACCTCTTCTGAATTCCTAATTTAGTGATACTTCTTGCCATCATTTTTGATTTTTCGGTTCCGTGCTGTCACAACTGGAATGCCGACAAGTGAACCATGATGTGTGAAATCAATACTCCTAGCAACTCCGTTGCTTGGTAGTTAATGGACAATACTCTCATTCTTAGCGTGCTGGTTATTGAATCATCATCCTAAGATTGATCGTGCTACCTAGTCCATATTTCCGGGTGCACTCGTCGACCAATGAGTTAGGATTGTGACAATCCCTCGCTCCTTGATCATATCATCTTGCCCTGAAAAGCAAGATTGTTCTCGAGCTTAATAACATATCGGTGGTTCGAGATTTTCCGAATATCTTCTCGGAAGTATTACCAGGTTGTCACCTGACCGCTATGTTGAGCTCGTGATTAAGTTGGTTTCTTGTAAACCACCCCTTCTCCAAGAATCTGTGTTGGATACCCCTGAGCTAGTTGGTTAATCCAAACAACAACTTGGAGAGTTGGAAGATAAAGCTTGTCCGACTTAGTTCATCTTAAGGGATATCTTGTATGTGTGTTGAAGAAAGATGGTATTTTCATCGATTGACCCTCGTGATCAGTTAATGGGCCTATCACCTTATCCAATCTTTGATTTGAGTATGGGCTATCCTCAATCAAATCAGAACCAACGATGTTCGTAATGTTTTCTTACTCGTGGTTGATCCCTCGAGCATACACCATTATATCTTTTGGGTCTGACCAATGCTATCACCGTGTTCACATGATGGTGGAATTCCAGTGATATGGAAATTCTGATGAGTTACTGTTGAGCCTATCAGCAACATTTTGTCTCCTCCA
Organism: Aegilops tauschii subsp. strangulata; assembly: GCF_002575655.3. Taxonomy (NCBI): domain Eukaryota; kingdom Viridiplantae; phylum Streptophyta; class Magnoliopsida; order Poales; family Poaceae; genus Aegilops; species Aegilops tauschii. Next base: position 157,331,424 of record NC_053039.3, read on the forward strand.
TGATTCATGTTGAACATCAACCTAGTGTTGAAAACTTTGTAAGCAATGCCTTCGTGTTCCGTTCATGAAGCTTATGCTTGGATGGAAGAAGTGACTTCCTCGAATTCATGTGCATTTGGTGCAAGTTGCCGCCGTGAGTTTGAGAAAGATTGTTTTTGTTTCCTCTAGTACCATCCCAAGTGAGTTATGCATGTGCGAATGTATTCTATGGTTTGGTAGATTAATTACCTCCACTCCATATGTATTCCCTAGCACACCAAGCCATTGATTGACTTGTTCAAGGAAAAGAAGTCTATGCTTGGGATCTAATCCATGGACTTGCGTAAAGACTTTGAAATCCTCGATGATGGTTCCCAACCAGAACTCGGTAGTGTTTTATTGTAAGACTGCTATGTGGTCATGCTTTTCTGGGACAACGTGTTCACATGTGTGTAGCAGAACCAGCTCACGTTTTGGAGCTTGCTATCGTAGTTCATCTCCCGAGAATCTCGCAACGTTATCTCATCGATTTGTGTTGCAATCCTTCCTTTCAGACATGATGAGTCTGGAATATCCTGACACCAACCAGATCTAAATCTCAGGCAGATATGATGGTTGGAACGTTTCCCAAGAACTGTAATATTGGTCTCTGTAACCGGTAAAGTGGATGTGTGGCCAACACACCCAGCCGGAAGACCTATTATTGTAGTATCTTGATTGAGAAAGTTGGCCACCTCCCCATAAGGATTTCGTAGGATTTACTCTAGTAGTTATTCCTTATGGATTTTTGTGCTCCCGAAGTCCGACCTTTACTTCATGGCCATGTCAATGCTTTTAAGCATGATCGTGGTAGCTAGAACATCAGGGAGAACATTAGAAGCGGAGTGCTAAATGTCTCTCGATTGATCATCCAGATTTCGTTCCCTTGGCCTCGCTAAGGTGAAATCTGAGAAAGTGTTGTCTTCCTTTGCACCTGCATTGTCTATCACTATTCATCATGGTAGTAAGATGTGTTGCCAGGATCCTCGGCACGGATGTTGGTAAAACCTTGATGACTATGGAAATGCTCAAGTTCTTGAGAGCACACTCAGTCACTAGGTTATATCCTCGGTATCAATTGGAATGTGCCTCCCGTTTGCCGAGTTATTCTATAACCCTAGTTTCCTTTCTGAACTGAGTATGCCATTTCCCCGAACCCCTTCAAATGATCATCATGAATAGCTCGATCTTCGAGAAGATCAATCCTGTAGAGTTTCCTTCCGTCATCATCGAGTTGAGTGAAGATCTCGAGAGCAAGGATATCAAGATCAACACGAAGCAAGGAATCAACGTTCCTATGAAGGGCAGTTGGATCATGAAGATTGTAATAGTTCGAGTTCCCTCTTCCTTTTACCCTACGCTTGAATCTCGGGACGAGATTCTTGTTTAGTGGGGGTGAGTTGTCACATCCCTAATTCTAGTCTGACCTATGCTAGCTTCCATGTGAGCATCATGTTTAAATTCAAATGAAATTTGAATTGAGGAATTTTCAAAAGCCTCAGAAAACCTCTAAAAATAACCAACATTTAAATCTCATCAAATGAGTCCAAGAAAATGTTCCTGTTATTCTGTGAAAATATTGGCATGGGGTGAAATTCAAACCAATATTTTTGGAGTCACAGAAATAATTTATTTTGGGCCTTTGATTTAAATCAATAATATATTTGGGTTGGAATTATTTCTGTTATATAAGAAATAATGTTCAAATATTTTGTAAGTTTGCATGTGACCTTGGACTAGCTCTCTGAGCTCACATAAAAATTTACAGAAAGTTTTAAAATGGTTTAGTTTCCAAACTAAATCAAAACAAAATAATAGAAATAGAAAAGAAAAATAAAAGAGAGAGAGAAGGACTAACCTGGTGCCACCAACCGGCTCAGCTCCTGTGCTGGTCCAGCACTGTTGGTCTAGCCCACTGCTGTAGTGGCCCAGCCCAGCGCCGCCTCCTTCAACCTCGTGCCAGAAGGCACGAGGGCATGTGCCCGCGGTGCGCCAGCACGCGCACGGCCACCGACGGCCACCTCCTGCTTGCCGCTTCGCCCTGGCCCTCCTTGGCGCTGCCACGCACTCCCCTCGACCCTCTGCACTTTTCCCCTCCACGCAGCTCTCTCCCCTCCCCTCTCTGCTCTCTTCCCGAGCGGAGCCCATCGCCGCCGTTCGCCATAGCTGCAGCCACCGTGCTCCCATCGCCTCCCCGTGCTGTCCAACACCTCCGTCGCGACTCCCTCGACCTCCTCGACGAACCGCACGCCGTCGGACGCCCCACAGCTTCATCATCTTTGACGTCTTCATCATCGGCCGCCGGAGATCCCCTTCGCCGCTCCGCTCGCTCCAGTGCTTCCCCGAGCTCGTCGACCCGCCCAGCGTGCTCACCGTGAGCTCCTGTCCTGAACCCCCCTCTCTTTTGCCTCGTTTGCCCGCCGTAGCTACCGCGTCACCTGCGCCCGTACGTGCTGCCGCCTATGCTCACCGTCGACATGCCCCTGATGACCAAATGGCCCGGCTGTCGTGTCTAACATGCTTGCTGCCTCGCGTAGTTGCCGTAGGTGCTAAGCACGCACCGCCACGTCCACCACAACCGCATCCCCGCCCGCGCCCGAACGCCGGCCGCCGCCCCGAGCTCGTTTCCGACAACCTCCGGCCTCCCTAGCCACTGCTGCTTGCTGCGCTGGATTTGGGCGCTCTCCGCCACTCATTTGGGCGCCCCGTAGGTGCTCCCCGCCACTCATTTGGGCGCCGGGAGAGCGAACCCGAGCCCTCCGCCGCGTCTGTGGACGCCGGCGACTAACCGCCGGTGGGTTTGACCCCGCTGACCAGGAAGTTTGACATCCCGCGGGTCGCCGACAAGTGGGCCCTGGCCCCAGCTAATCCTAGTTTAGTTTTTAGTTAAGTTTAATTAACTCCAGTGACATTTTTTAGTTAGTAGTAGTTTAACACTAATTAACTTAGATTAGTTAGTTAGTCACTGACGTGTGGACCCCACACGTCAGGTTTGACCTAGATCGGTCCTGTTGACCACTGACATCACAAAGACTTCACCCTGACGCAATGCTGACGCAATAAATAATTTACTGGATTTATTCTTATACAGGAAATTCCAAAAAATGCCCAAAACTTCTAAAAATCATAGAAATTAATCTGTAACTTCAAATGCAAGGATTTATATATGAAAAATGATCAGAAAAATCCAATCTTTCCATCTGTAATGGTTTCATGCATGTCAGAACACTTTAACCTTGCTGTTTAAGTGAAACAAGCTAATGCATTAATATGACTTCATATCATGGGCTTTCATTTGAATCTTTGATTCAAATGGACTCAAACCAACCTGTTTTAGAATGCATTAGCCAGAACACACCCATATTGCCATGTCATAGCATGAATCATATTGTTGCATATTGCCATGTGATGATTGTGTTCCGATGTGTCTTTCTGGTAGGTTCTGGCTCCGAGGATACCCGCGAATATCCGACTGAAGGGCACTATCCTACTACCACTCCATCAGGCAAGCAAAACCCCCTTGTTCATTCCGATACAATCCCACTCTCTCGCTTCTACTCTCTTTTACTGCATTAGGACAACATCGATTCAACTGTTAGATGCTGCGGTAGCTGAACCCCTTTTCCTCTGCATGACCTGTCATTGCCACAGTAAATAGATGAAACCCACTAGCATGAGTAGGAGTTGTTTGAGCCTTGATGTGCCTACTCATTCATGCTTGTTTGTCATGCTTGCTACTGCTTAGAGTTGAGTCAGGTCTGATTCATCGGGAATGAATTGGAATGGTGATGAACATGTCCTACTGTGTGTGAGCTATGTGTGTGAACACGATTTGGTAAAGGTAGCGGTGAGAGGCCATGTAGGAGTACATGGTGGGTTGTCTCATTGAAACCGTCCTCAGGAACTGAGTTCTGTGTTTGTGATCCATGAACAACTACTACCACACATTGGGATCCTTAATTGACTCTCTCGGCTTCTTAACACCCTTGTCCTCTGTCCAGGAGTTGCAAGTAGTTTCTGGTGTTTGTAGTATGCTGGAGGCCGTGCGCAGCGCTGACCCGCGGGGTGGGCTGTGATGCGGTAGGCACGTGGAACGGTGTACTGGGCGCCCGTTTGGTGTCTCGGGAACCCTGCTCACATCGTTCGGGGCCGTATGTGGAAACTTCGGCCGGACTCCCTGTGGATGGAACCTGAATAGGCGATAAACCTGGACTAGAGACTTGAGTGTTTAGGTAGGCCGTGGCCGACACCCTCGCCAGGCTTCCGCGTGAAGGTTGGCGAGATACATGACGTGTACATGGCGGTAAGTGGCGAGAGCGTGTGTGAAGAAGTACACCCCTGCGGGGTTAACATCATCTATTCGAATAGCCGTGTCCTCGGTAAAGGACTTCTGGGTTGCCTATAACAGTTCATAGATAACTTGAAGTGGATACTCTAAAACTCGCAAGATAAGCGTGAGTGCTATGGATGGCGTTCTCGTAGGTAGACCGGAGCGGATCCATAGTGGTGTATTGATATGGTGAATATGTGGCCTCGTGTGCGCCACCTCAAAGAGTTACCAACAGTCGTAGTTCAGGATAGCCACCGAGTCAAAGCTGGCTTGCTGCAGTCAAACTCCATCACCCCTTTGTTGATACCGATGCATATGTAGATAGTTCTGATGTAAGTCTTGCTGGGTACATTTGTACTCACGTTTGCCTATTTTATGTTTTGTAGAGAGACTTCAGTCTCTCTAGTAGTTCTGCGTGGACTTTGACATTTAGCTTGTTACCTCAGCTACGATCTTGTACCCTTGGGAGGGTCTTGTAGATAGTCGGGCTTCTCAGCCTTTTTCATTTGTAGATGTCTATACTCAGACATGTTAAGCTTCCGCATGTGCTTTGACTTGTATGCTCTGAATGTTGGGTCATGAGACCCATGTTTGTAATATCTCGCTCCTCGGAGCCTATTGAATAAATACTTTGAGTCGTAGAGTTTTGTTGTGATGCCATGTTGTATTTACACATATCGAGCATATTGTGTGTATGATTGAAATGCTTGGTATGTGTGGGATCCGACAACCTAGTTGTTTATCCTTGGTAGCCTCTCTTATGGGGAAATGTAATCTTCTGTTTCCATGAGCCATAGTAGTCCGCTACAGCCCGGTTCACCGGAGTCCTGCTAGCCCAGCACTACTGATCCGGAACACTTGACTGGCTGGCATGTGATTCACTTTGTTCCTGTGTCTGTCCCTTCGGGGAAATGTCACGCGGTGACATCCGGAGTCCTGCCTAGCCTGCTACAGCCTGGTTCACTGGACTCCTGTTAGCCCAGTGCTACAGCCCGGATTCGCACGCTACTGACCAACATGCTCGATGTTGATTCATGTATGCCTGTCCCTGTAAGTTAGTGCCACTTTGGGTTCACGACTAGTCATGTCGGCCCGGGTTCTCTGTCATATGGATGCTAGCGACACTATCATATACGTGAGCCAAAAGGCGCAAACGGTCCCGGGCCATGGTAAGGCGACACCCGTGGGAATACCGTGTGTGAGGCCGCAAAGTGATATGAGGTGTTACCGGCTAGATCAATGTGACTTGGAATCGGGGTCCTGACAAAAGAGTATGTCGAAAGAGCAACAACTGAACGGTTAATTCTAGTACAATGTATACGGTCTTTCAATGTGCATGAAATCATCACCTTTATATATAAATTCTCCAAAGACCGAAATCATCGCAACAAGCCAACAATTTTGTTCAGATCAAAACTAAACATTCCGATATATAAGATCTTGACAGCATCTAGCAGCATTGATAGGCTATCCATGGACAAACTCTTCATTGAGCATATAACATAATATTAGTACCCAAAGTGTACACCAAGATGATGTAAAACTTATGCGCACAAATGAAAAATGCAGCTTATGATTACAAATGTGTAGATGATAACATACGGTACCTGAAAAAGTGTGGAGCCAAACACCAACTTGTTGTGATCATCAAACGGATCACGAATTACACCCAAGGTCTCCAGTTTGGGCGCAGAGACAACAATTATTTGCGAAGGTCTATAACAATTTTGAAGGAGCAACCTTTGAAGTGAAGGGGCATCTTCGATGATAAGCTGCTGTCCTTCAAAACAAATTCCAATGCTTTTAAGGCAAGGCGACTTTATTTTGAGACAACTAATAGGGATTTCTATTCCCAAAACAATCAGCAAGCGCTCCAGGGTAGGGAAACTGGAGTGGATGATGCTGTGCAGTGAGGCCTCCGACAGATAAACCACCACAAGCGAAAGTTTTTTAGAAGTGGGAGTTGAAGCATTTGTACCAGATCGTCTGTTAGATGGCACCGGGCGAAGGTGGTGGTGTGGAGAGAGGAGGAAAGCCGCGAGATGGACAAGGGTGGTGTGGACACGAGTTCTTGGTGTGTTCGTGGCATGAAACTTTCGTGGTAATGGTAGAACTCAAACTGCTGGAGTTTTCTGAATTCAGGGGATGTCAGCCAAGCGTCCACCGTGCCGGGTATGGACAACAGGTAGCATGTTGGGATGCAGAGGCGTTGGACGAGGCCCTGCTGGCGAGAGGAGATGATGGCTCTCAGGATATCAAATTCAGGAAGGACAGATATCTGACGACAGTCGGGATTGAGGGGCGCGGTGCACCATAGAGGGCGCCAGCGAGTTGAGAGGACTTGTGTGCGGCAGCAATCCTTGGTGGGGATAAGCGAGATGATCTCCTCAAGGATGATGTCCGGGAGATCGTTGATGCGGTCCACCGGAGATTCTACCGGTTCCTCAGATCCGGGTAGGGGCGGCTCGCCGCTTCTCCCCGCACTGCCGGGTGTGGGATCTACAACCGGCGTCGCCACTGGCGGGAGCCTCATCTTCTTGGCGCTGGGGCCAGCCGACTCCATTTTCCTTGTGGGCATCACGCCGAGCTCACGAGTTTGAGCAGAGTAGCCAGAGACGAGCCTAGTGGCAGTGCGAGTGGGGAAGAAGGAGGGCTGAGGTTTTCTGTAGGAGTGGAAGAAGAGGAGTAGGCGTTTTCTGTACTAGTGAGGAAGAAGGTGAGTGGGGATTTTCTGGACGAGTGAGGAAGATGGGGAGCGGGGGGAATTGGGGGGCGACGGAAGCGGGAGAGTCCAGCGAGCTATAGTATAAGTGGAAGCAAGGAGGAAGGAGGGTTTTTCTGGGATCGCCCCCTCTTCAAGAAATATGGGCTTCTCCTCGCAAAAAACAAAAACAAATGGGCTTTAAGATGGATAGGCTTTTGTACCGGCCCAGTCGGCTGCCCGTGTTTCATACTGGAGGCCTTAACACTAGAGGCAGACCGAGACACTCTCCAGCTTATTTCCCATTCGGAAGAAAAAAAGGAGACGCCTCCAGCTTATGGCTACTCATCGGTAACCTTTTTCAACTTGTCATCCACCAAATTAGAGGATGCAGTACAGGATGCAGACACTCACATTGGTCGCGTAGCGCGGCAAAGTGAGGTGTCAAATAACAGGCCTACAATATACTTACTAGATTGTGAAGGTTCACAGGCTAGTCAACATTTACATTAAACTAAACTTTCAGAAGATACAGTATGCATAGTAACATTCAGAAGAACAAAACTTCAGCATGTTTATGCATCTCAATGATTCGCCATACTATAACCAATACAAAGCTGCGAGAAGGTGTGGAAATACAGAAAATCGGTCGATGCATCTCTGAGCAAAGGGCCTCCCTGTGCACGCATTAATTTCCTTAATTTTCTGGGCATGCTTGTTTCTTATCAATGTTGCGAGCACTTTGAAATCATCTTCATTGTCCTGAATCCATATTGTGCAGTTCCCCTGAAATCGTCTTCATTGTCCTGAATCTGAAAAGATAGGAAAACAATAACTATACTTAAACGGTGTTGCAAAACAGTAGAACATATCAATAGATCGGCCTGACAAAACATGATCATCTGGACGAAGAAGATACTGACCTGCCTGAGGAAGATTATATATAATTTCATAAGTCCTTGGTTGATTTCCACCTTCGGCTGCACTGCTTGTTTGCTACTCCACACATGACAGGATCGTTCCGCACTGCAATCAGCAAGTCAACATACGAATAAGCTTATTTCATCTTGCGGTGGAGATTGTACCTAGTATTAATGTAGGAATACCTGGAGCACCATGAGGTTAGCGGACAGCAGGTAGATGCAGCCGTATAAGTTTTGTGCGGTGGTACCAAAATTGAGGTTTGTATCCCCTCCCATTATGAGAATTCTTCTTGAAGTTGGTAGAATATGACGGCTTGTTCTTTGCATCAAACTTGCCTTCCCCCTAAGATTTGTTCTTGTTGTTTTGGGGCTGGTTGGGCTGGAAGTTCTTCTCGTGTACCATGTGGGCACTAGAAGCTCCCTCAGCGACCCAAGCACGTGTGTCTTTTGCTCTCGCCTTCTCTTCAAAATGAAGAGTGCTAATGAGATGCAAAATGGAAAACTCATGTCTCTTGTTTTTCAGAGAAGTAGCAAAATTGTTCCACGAAGGTGGAAGCTTGGCAATGATGATCCCAGCAACAAATTTGTCCGGCAACACACACTTGAAGTACTCAAGTTCCTTAGTGAGTGAATGTATCTCATGAGTCTGCTGAACAACAGAGCGCTCATCACTCATCTTGTAGTCACATAATTGCTCCTTGACGTACAACTCGTTGCCAGCACCCGAGGCCCCAAACGTGGCCTCGAGCACAACCCACTTGTCTTTGCCGCTGTCAAACAACATATATGAATCCACAATGGAATCGTCAAGAACACTCAGCAGGGAGGCTTTGAAGAGGGTATCCATGTTCTCAAAAGCTTCCTGTTGTGTAGGATTAAGATCGCCCTCAGGCTTACCCTTAGTGGCGTCATAGTGGTACATGATCTGAAACCAATATACTGCTCTTGTGCACCACCTTTTATATTGCACCCCCTTAAAAGTAGGCGGCTTCAAAAGCGTAGCAAAACCACTCGGAGTAAATTGCCTATAATCAGGTTTTTGGATTGGACTGTTGAATATATGAGCAATTTACTATGATATGTAATCTGAATCAACAGTAAATAGATCATGACGACAATTGCAAAGATGAAAGTAATGATGCGGACTAAACCAGGGGGACAGAATCACAGACTGTACAGCGGGAGCAGAACCGCTGTGGTTGATGTTGTCACTCATGTCGTTGATGAAGAGGTTACCAAGGTCGGGGAAGAAGGCTGCCATTGAGGAAGTCGTCGCTAGCAGAAGTCACAGGAGTGTGCTCCCCAAAAACCTGATCGCCCCTCTCCCGTACAGGATCACGAAAGGCGGGGTTCGGAGGACTGTTGTCCCTTCTCGCGGTGCACGCCGGAAGGAGGGATGGAGAAGAATTGCGTGGCGGCGCTAAGATATGGAACGGTGCGAAACCATATGATACAGCGGCGGCTAGGGTAGAGCCTGTTAGGTCGGCCGTGCGAGTAAGACCAAGTACTATATAATAGTAGGCCTTTGGCCCAAACCCCACGTCCAAGTCAATAATAGCCCCACTATCCAAAAGAATCAGAAATGGTTGAGTAATTAATGTGTCCGTTAATTATTAGTTAATGACTTAATAAATTTTGCGACTCACACCACACTTAGAGCATGGTTAATAGTATAGCCAATATCCGGCTATATGAAGTTGACACATCATCTAGAAGCAACCTAATACGTAGCCTGCTTACAATAGTTAGTCCCTTTAGTATAATACTATATCATTAATAATGGCCCCACCTTTTGTCTCACAAAGTATGTGTAGTCTGAAATGCCGGGCGTGCAGCGGGCGGTGCCCTCGATCGGCGCGCCGCTTCAACGGCGGAAGCAGTGAGAGGTCGCGTCGCCCTGACTTGCCATCAATGTGGAGCGGCGGGCTCAGCTGGCGCCGGGCGGGAAGGTTTTGATTTTTGATTCAGTTGTTGTGCTACTACCGTCCAATATTCGCGTGTGGTTGTTCCTAGAATAAAAAAAGGAGGTACTCCTACTTATGTTACTCCCACTATGGCTAGCCTTGCGCTTGGCTCTTCGCTTCTTCCGGAAGTCGAACAATAAAGGTGGTACTACAGTACTACTTCTGGCAATCTAACACCAAATGAACTGCTGCACGTCCACCCCTTGTAAGCAAAAGTTTCTCGTGCTGAGAGCCACCACACACGCGTTGGCGAGGGAGAAGGCGTAGTAAGGAAGCTTCTCGTTGTTCTGCGAGTTGACGGGACACATCAAAGTTATTTAGTAGATCGTACTCTCTCCAAAAAAGGGCTGACCATGTCATGGATACCATCCTGTGCTCCGTCGTTGAGTAGGTGCCATCGAAGTGGACGACTCACTTACGCACTGCTTTCTGATTATCTCCATTTTCTTGCATGACACGTGCACCTTGATGCTAGATGTCTCGCATGTTGGCAAAAGGATGAACAGACCTCACGTAAAAAAGAGTGGAAGAACATAGATTCCCGACGGTCGAGAAGGAGCAAGGAACCTCACGGTGGAGCGTCTGCAAGGAACCTTGCGCGTTTTCCCCTATTTTTTTGCCGCCTGCCCTCCTATAAACAAATAAAAGAACATGAACTCTTCGCTAACCACTAGAGACAATACATCAGGATGCTAAGTTGAAGATATTTTATTAGTTTATATTGATAACCACGCAAGAAGTCACACATGTAGAGGACGCATGCAGCCACGCATGTACACACGCCAATGCACTAACTCATGCCGATCCAACTCATGCACAAACGCGCACAGCATGGAGCACGCAACACACGTACACAAAAGATGCATGCACACACACTCGGCCGCAGAATGCACGTGAATAACACATGCATGCGCACACACTCGGCTGCATGGAGGCGTGCACCATCGGCGGTGACGTCCGGTTTGTCGTGCTACGTCGAAGCTCGCACACAACGGCGCCTACGCATCTCTTGCAGCACCTCTTTGCCGTCGTTGCTCAACGACAAGCCGGAGTCAAAGACGAACGCAGCGTCGGCTTTAGAGCTAGCACCGATGGAAAAGCACGCCCGCTGCACGCACACGAGCACGTACGGAGTGCCCATGACGTGGTCCGTCCCCAGTCGCCTCTACTCCTTCTGCGCATGTTGTCTATGAAGGCGGCTTCATGCCTAATGATGATGTGGGTGAGATCTTCTAGGACTTAGATGATGACGAGGAGGGTGTCTCCAATAGCGTTCTTCGGCTCGCACCTCTTGCATCACGGTGGTCGAGCTTGGAGTCATTCATCTGGTACACGTGGCATCTCAGATCTGGACACAAGGTGACGTGCACCATCAAGGGGGTCAGGGCGGACGCGACCTCTCACTGCATCCACCATTTGAAGCGGCACGACGGCCCAGGGCGCCGCCCGCTGCACTCCCAGCTGTACCCACCTCCTCGCCGCATTCAAAAATGTATACACGTGCAAGGCACGTCTTAATATAACAGAGTGATTTTGGTAAAAGGGAAAAGAAGTAATATATGTGCTAATAGATTCAAAGAAAAAGAAATTATAGTGATGTATAAATGCCGATATTAGTTCAATATTGTAAAAGCGGGAAGTAGTATTCATGCCATAAAACTGTATGTTCATTTAAAAAGAACTGCACATTGCTTCACTTTTTCCACGTGTTCTTTTTTAGAAATATCCACATAATCCTACTAAACCATCTCGACTGGGCTCAATCAAACCATCTGGTGGTCATGTGGTAACATAGCCCATTGGAGCTAGTTATGAGCTAGTTATGCGGGTCTAACAAAGGGGTTTGATGTAGGCGAGGAGGCGTGTTCAGCCGGCGTGCAGCGGACGGCGCAGTACTATTCAATTTGACAACTACTACTAGTATATTATAAAAAACAAAGAAGAGTAGTAGAGATAGACATAAGAGTAGAGACTACGGAGGAGCACCATCTACTGCTTTGTGGGCTAGTCCTGCGCTCCATTCGGCGGCCGCAACGTCCCCTACAGCCACTCCCTCCTTCGCTCCATTCGGCGGGCGCTGTTGAAATTTGGGGAGTGCAATCTCGTGACTGCTAGCAGCGACGACTTCTTCCCCGACCTTGGCAACCTCTTCCTCAATGACATGGGCGACAACCTCAACTCCAATGGTGCTGCTACCGTTGCACCTTATGTGTGTTCTTTCCTTCCTGTTTGAAATCGTGGTAGAATTGATGTTTCCAGTCTGTGTCCTAGATTCGATCAGTTCATCTACTATGCTAGTCCACATGATTAGTTTAATCTCTGTTATAGCCGTCATGATTTATTTTGTGCTTATTCGGACTAAATCTCGTAGTAACTTGCTCATATATTCAACTGGTGCAACGTCCCCTACAGCCACTCCCGTTTCATGGACAGCTTAGTCGATGCCTCCAAAGAGCCCTTCGTCTACTGCTATGAGTGCTCGATGCCGTTTTGGGGCTCGCCGCGGACATCGTGCATCACCTCACGCAGGCATGCGGCGATCACTACTGGCCCTTGGTGGAGAACATCAAGTACGAGACGTGCTACCCATTCACCGTGCCGGAGTTGCTGGAGGATCACCGCCGCCTACTAGTCTCGGAGGAGGACGACATCGTCTTCCTCTTGATCATGGGCACCGGCGATGCCCGCGCAGGCCGCCGCCCTGTCTCTATAGTGTGCGTCAGGGGCGACGCCGCTGACACTAACACTGACACGAGGCCGATGTACTGGTGCGTGCTCACTGTTACTACCCCTCAGAGGTACGTGGGCAGCGACACTGGCTGGGCTGGCTACATCAAGCTGACTAGGACCGTGTAGAGCTGGGATCTTCCCGCCGATGTGGACGTGGAAGACGCATGGTATGATTTGGCCCCGAACAAGGTGCACGGGGACTCCAAGGAGGTTTACCTGGACATATGCATTACCAAGTTAAATGTTGATCATTAGTCTTCGCTCAATGTAATCCGTTGTCTAAGCATGTGGAGACTTCCATGCATGATCTTGCTCTATTGGAGTATCGCGCATGAATAAAAGTGTATCCATTTATGGTTTAGTCTAGAATCTTCCATGTATGATTTTTTTACTACAGTATTGGTGAAAGATTTATGATGAACCATTTCTTACATCTCCTCTGCCCCCTTCCAAGTCATCCTTATTTAATCCCTCCGTCTAGGTGTATAAGGGCATGGTTAATACTTAATAGTATAGCCAACTGTTGACTATAAGAAAGTGCCGTGTCATCTGTAGCCAACATGTATAACAATCGATACTCAAAAACTAATTCTTAAAGATCATTTCTTGCAAAGCTCAAAAAGTGTTATTTCTTCACAAGTTTTGGATGCAGGTTGAACAGTTGAACGCTTTTGTTTGCAAAAGATACTTTTTTATCTATTTCACCCGGATGTTTGTGAGCTCTAGAGATGAAATAATATTCGAAGAACAGTTTTGCTATGTCTTAGTCGACTGAGACTTCGTTATGTCTCAGTCGATGATATAGTCCTTTTATTTTGCATGGAGATTAGTACAAAAAATTTATTTTCAGTTTTTTTATTTTTCTTCTTATACTATATCATTTGACTGAGACTTGGACTAAGACCTAGCCACACCCTTCGAAGAAACCTATCGATACACATTACACATGAGATGACCCCCACATCCTTTGTCAAAATAAACAACTCCCCGATCAATGCATTTCACTATTCCGTGCAACGCACATGCACCTTACTATAGATTAGTACGACCAAAAATTGAACAAACATTATATACAGTATGATAAATGCTGATGCATGTCACCTAAAATTATATCATTGAAAACTATGTTCAAATACTAATCCAACGATATAGTTTTTGTTGACATGCACTAACATTTCATTAGTTAAATCTTCAGTCAAATCCAATGGGGGACTAATAAACCACGACCGATGTAGTACTAGTGTAGAGGGCGGCGCTGCACGCGAGTCTCGCGACAGTAAAGCCGTCATATCACAAAACCCAACCACTAATAAGTGGCCTGCTAAAATAAACGGACAAGCAACCATCACATCCCTCTGTCTTGATTTTTCTAGAAGAGAGGTGAGGTAGCAGCAGTGTACTGTTCATGCGGATCCTACTGATATTGGCCGTTGGGTTTAGAAGATCAACGGTCATGATTGATGTTGTTAGTCCTACTTAAAATTGGTACACTATATAGTAATATATATAGTAGTATAGATATAGATATAGATATAGATATAGAAACCCGCGTGGAATGCGAGAAACCAACTCCGGCCACACACGTCCATTCAGGAGCAGGACGCCGGCCAAGCTCCTCCTTCCACCATTTTTTCCACTCTTTCGGCGGCATCCGACGAGCAGGAAGAGCAGTTCTTCGGCATAAAAGTCGTCTGGGTGGCCCGCCGAGCCCGACAGCTCGCTTCTCCACCTACCTAGCCTAGCCCGTCGGAGGTAGTTGCCGAACTAAGCCAGCGCGTGGTTCCGCAGCTGGCCTCTCCAATACAGCTCGAGGAAGAGTGCCGACTTTCTCCACGCTGGCTTGTTGGGGAGCACGGCGGCACGGGCATCGTTGCTGCCCTCGACGCCGCCGCGTCGTACAACGCCTCCAGTGTCAGCGCTTGCGCCATCCGCCATCGACGCGCGCGTAGCCGCGACATGCAGGCAGAGAAAGAAGGCGCCGCGGATGTCGGCGAGGTGATGCGGCTACGCGGATGTCGATGAGGTGACGGGCAGCACGTCCCCGCCCGCCACCATCATCGAGGAAAAGTAGTACACGGGAGTCCGCTGCCGATTGTATCCCATGAAGGCCACCGCCGAGGCGACGCCGGCGAATACAGCCGGTGTCTTGCTCGATTCTTCTTCTGCAGGATGCTGGTGGACAACAAAGAGATCGGTCGGTGACCATTTAAATTAGGTATTTTAATTCTACCAGACTGGTTGTAATGGAAGTATTATAGGTAGTATCATGCATGCCAACTATTCCCTCCGTTCCTAAATATAGGAGTATTATAAGAGCATGGTTAATAGTATAACCAGCTGATGGCTACATGACACTGCCACATCATCTGTAGACAACCTTGTAGCCTTCAAGTATAATACTCCCTTCGTCTAGGTGTCATCTTAAGAAAACCAAATAATCCCAAAATACTTAGGCGCGGTGCATTAACTTCTACCTCGTTTCTTGTTTCTTGACATATCAACCAAAGAGATGTGGGTGTGCATGCTTTTAATGACTTGAGACTAGCAAACACGACATGCAGAGTTCATTGCATGCAATGCTGTTAATTAGCAAGTAAACATTAAGTTCTCTCGTCTCTTCCGAAAGTCGAACAATGATGATGGTACTACAGTCGATAGTGTAGTACTAGTAAGCAAAGCTTCTCCTCGTTTGCGAGTAGACCGGACACATCAAAAGTAGTGCATTATCTCCAAAAAGGGTTGACCATGCCCATGTCTACCATCCCGTGCTCCGTCATTCAGTGTGTGCTTCTCGTCGTTCTGCGAGTTGATGGAACACATCAAATTTAATACGTATTCACTACTAGAATCCACTTCTTTGCCGTCTGCCACTTCTTTGCCATCAGTTAGCGGACGGCAAAGAAAGGCTTTGCCATCAGGCACCAGAAAACTGACGGTAAAGAGGCAACGGACGGCAAAGGATGGTTTTGCCATCAGCATATCTTTGCCGTCCGCTAGCTGACGGCAAAGAGGGTGGGCGGTGGGCATACGGGGGTGACCTAATGGCCATCTTCTTTGCCGTCTGCTAGCTGACGGCAAAACATCTTTGCCGTCCGTCAGCACACGGCAAAGAAGATGGCCGTTAGTTCGCCCATTTCCAAATCTCAGTGGTTGGGACGTCGTTTATGAAGTCCGCCACGTGTTAGACCACCTCCCCCCAATGAAAAGGATTATGAACCTCACATTAACCAGGACACATATAACGAAGGAGAATTCTTCCAAGAAACACGTCTTTCCAAAAAACATTTCAAGAACCGCTCTACTCCACCCCAGAACATTGAAGTAGACAACAATAGTGAATCCGACTTCACCCCTGAGCCAGAAGAAGAAGAGCCGGAAGAAGAAGAAGTTACTACTGCAGATGACCTGTCAATGCTTGAACGATTACGTAAAGGTGGCCTTCCACATGATGATGCATTTATTAATGATGATGACGAGCACGTCATTATCGATAGTGATGATGATGATGCTTTTATTAATGATGATGACAAGCACGTCATTACCGATAATGATTATTAGGTATTCAAAATTTTATGTTGTACTTGATTTATATAGCTATTTGTATGATTGTATGATTTATATAGTTGGTATTTATAATTTTCTTACTTTGTATGATTGTTTCTTATACATAGTGCCATGGTCTTGATTTCCGTCCCAGTCGGCCCTCGCCCACTTTATGATTCGGATGTGGTAAATTCTCTTTCATAACTATTTGTTGCATTTCGCATTTATGCAAATTATGGCCATCAAGTTGACATAGAGATATTTTAATCTAGGAGGTATGTGACCGGAATTTGAAACGGACCCTCTTGTCGAGAAGTTAAATTTAGTTGAAAAAGAAAATGAGTATTTGAAAGAAAAAATTAAAAGAATTGAAGAAGAGAAGATGACATTTGAGTTGTATGTTGCCGATGCCAGCGATGATCACAAGATGAAGATGAATGCAATGCGCTTGAAGATGGATGCAATGCGCCTGAAGCTTAAGAAGATCAGAAAATATGCCATTGATAATGAGGCTTGGTATCATTATGCCATTGGATCAATTGTTACCTTAGTTGCGATCTTCATCACATTTGTTGTGATGAGGGTAAGTTTTCTCTAGTGTTTTGCTTTACAAATGGATACTTAGCTTATTTTCCTCCTAAATGGCATAATTACCTAAGTTAGAAAAAAAGCTATACTTAGCTTATTCAGTTCATTTATGGCATACTTAGCATACTTAGGTAAAAATGGCATGATGATCTTTGTTAGCTCCAAAATGATATAGACTTAGCTTATTTTCCTCGAAAATGACATAATAACCTTACTAAGCTCCAAAATGACCTATTTACCTACCTTAGCTCTAAAATGACCTACACTTAGCATTTTCACCTAGCTTAGCAATAAAATGACATTTTTACCTACCTTAGTTAGAAGAAGAAGAAGATAAAGAAGAGGAGTGGAGAAAAAGAAAGAGAAAAAAAATCTTCTTCTTCTTCTTCTTCTAACTACTCTTCTTCTTCTTCTTCTTCTTCTTCTAACCAGTCTTCTTGTAACGCCCACGATGCGGCTATATCTCCCACGTGTCGAGGCACGACTTAGAGGCATAACCGCATTGTGGTTTTGTCGCAAGAAGGGTCATCTTCACACAATCCCATGTAATGAACAAGAATGGGATAAAGAGTTGGCTTACAATCGCCACTTCACACAATACATAAATAAAACATACATCATTCAGAGATACACACATAGGTCCGACTACGGAACCAAAAGAGAAGAAGACAACCCAACTGCTAGATCCCTGATCGTCCCAACTGGGCTCCACTACTGATCAACAAGAAAAGAAACAACACAACGGACAAGATCTTCATCGAGCTCCCACTTGAGCTCGGTAGCGTCATCTGCACTGGTCTCATCGGCACCTGCAACTGTTTTGGAAGTATCTGTGAGTCACGAGGACTCAGCAATCTCACACCCGCGAGATCAAGACTATTTAAGCTTATAGGAAAGGGTGGTGTAAAGAGGAGGAGCTGCAGCAAGCACTAAGCATATATGGTGGCTAACATACGCAAATGAGAGCGAGAAGAGAAGCAACGGAATGGTCGTGAACTAGCAATGATCAAGAAGTGATCCTGAACTCCTACTTACGTCAAACATAACCCAGAAACCGTGTTCACTTCCCGGACTCCGCCGAGAAGAGACCATCATGGCTACACACGCAGTTGATGCGTTTTAATTAAGGTCAAGTGTCAAGTTCTCTACAACCGGACATTAACAAATTCCCATCTGCCACATAACCGCGGGCACGGCTTTCGAAAGTTTATACCCTGCAGGGGTGTCCCAACTTAGCCCATTATAAGCTCTCACGGTCAACGAAGGATAAACCTTCTCCCAGGAAGACCCGACCAGTCTCGGAATCCCGGTTTACAAGACATTTCGACAATGGTAAAACAAGACCAGCAAAGCCGCCCGAATGTGCCGACAAATCCCGATAGGAGCTGCACATATCTCGTTCTGAGGGCACACCGGATAAGTCAAGCTACGAGTAAAACCAGACCTCGAGTTTCCCCGAGGTGGCCCCGCAGGCTGCTCGGTTCGGACCAACACTCGAAGGAGCTCTGGCCCGGGGGGGTCTAAAATAAAGATGACCCTTGAGTCTGCAGAACCCAAGGGAAAAGGGGATAGGTGGTAGCAAATGGTAAAACCAAGGTTGGGCCTTGCTGGTGGAGTTTTATTCAAAGCGAACTGTCAAGGGGGTCCCATAAATCACCCAACCGCGTAAGGAATGCAAAATCAAGGAACATAACACCGGTATGACAGAAACTAGGGCGGCAAGAGTGGAACAAAACACCAGGCATAAGGCCGAGCCTTCCACCCTTTACCAAGTATATAGATGCATTAATTAAATAAGAGATATTGTGATATCCCAACATAAACATAATCCAACATGGAGCAATCTTCATCTTCACCTGCAACTAGCAACGCTATAAGAGGGGCTGAGCAAAAGCGGTAACATAGCCAAACAACGGTTTGCTAGGAAGGGTGACAAGGTTAGAGGTGACATGGTAGTATGGGAGGCATGATATAGCAAGAGGTAGGTAGCGCAGCATAGCAATAGAATGGACAACTAGCAAGCAAAGATAGGAGTGATTTCGAGGGTATGGTCATCTTGCCTGAGATCCCGCAAGGAAGAAGAACGAGTCCATGAAGAAGACAAACGGACGTAGTCGAATGAATCCTCACAACTCCGGAACGAAACCGAAGCTAACGAGAGAAGCAACCCGGAAAGAAACAAACAACATAGTAAACAACCACCACATACACATGGCATGATGCAAAAACAAACATGATGCATGTTCGGTTTAAATATGCATGGCATGGCAAAGTGCAACAAACAATACTACAAGTTAAGTGGAGCTCAATATGCAACGAGTTGCATATTGACGAAACACCACATTTAATTATTTAGCTCTCTCTCGTTTATGGACCCAACAATATTAAATGTTATTAACCATGGCAAGCGGTGAGACATAAGTAAACTACACATTTAAGGCGATTTAAACGAGGCCGGAATGACAAACAACAATTCCCGGAAAATCCTCATGTCCATAATTTAGATTTGGTACTGTTCTGCCCTAAACACAATTTTAATGTTGTTAAACAGCAAAATGAAGTGCACCAGGTAAAACTAGGCATTTTTCCAAGCAAGTTACATATATAGTTTATTTAAATCCGAGTTACGGTTAATTAGTTATGAATTAAATCATTTTAGCATGGCATTTAAGCAAATTTAAACAAACAGCATTTTAAACAATTTTAACAAGGGTGAAAGTGGCATATTATTAAACTACACAAAATTCTAAGCATTTTACATATTTAGTTTGTTTTAATCCGATGCACGGTTGTGGAGTTATTAAATGCATGAAGTGCAAGGGGTTTTCTGTAAAACAGTAATTCTCTGGATAAAAGAGAAATTCGCAGATCCTGAAAAAAACATCACATGGGCCGAAAGTGAATAGGAAGCCCAACAGAGGAAAAAAAAGGTTGCTGGGGGCCTCACCATGGGCCTTGGCCCGTGGGTGGAGCTGGCTGCAGGCCTGGCCGCTCGGGCTGACGAAGTGGCCACCTGGGGCTGGAGGATGCTGGCCCAGGCGCTGGAGGCGCGGTCAACGCGAGTAGCAGGGGCGCGTCGTCCCGTCTCGCTCGAAGCAGGGGAAGCAGAGGTCGGCACAGGCGAGGCAGAGGAACTCCGGCGAGGCAGAGGCGGCGGAGACGGCGAGGGACTTGGCGGAGCGAGAGCGCAAGGGAACTGGCCCGATCCGAGGCCAGGGCGGCGGCATGGGGAGGCGGACGAAGCACTCGTTCGTGTGCAGGGGAAGTGCAGGGGAAGCAGGGGAGCGGCTGCAGCAGGACTTGGCGGCGCCGGCGGCAGGGGAGGCATGGGCCCTTCCGGATCCAGGCGATGCAGAGGGTTGGGGAGGTGCGTCGACAGCTCGGCGTCCTCCGGGCGCTGCATCGGGAAACCAAGAGAGAGGGAGACGTGAGACAGAGAAGGTGAAGGGGAAAAACACAGGAGCGGCGACAGGGCGTCTCACCGGGCAAGGAGGAGCTCCGGCGACGGGCATCGCAGGAGGTCCGGGACGGGGCACCGGCGTCCAGATCCGGCTGGACCTCAGCGCAGGCGGTTCCGTGGCTGGTCGAAGAAGAAGCAGGCGGCAGGAACTTGGAGTGTAGGCGATGGAATGGAGCAGAGCTTGGGGCAGTCGACGCAGACAAGGGAAGCGACGGGACTTCGGCGTGGCAGGGAGCTCGGCGGACGGGGTTGAGCTGGAGGAGCTCGGTGCATCAGGTGCGGGACGCGCGAACAACGATGAGGATGCAGGGGAGGCCCGGGCAGCGCGCGGGGCTGCTGCTGCTGGCCGACGGCCACCGGTGCGAGGATGGGTGCCCTCGGCGCTTGGGCAGAGGAGAGGTTGGATCGATGGATTTGGAAGTCTCGGTGGTGGCTGGTTGGGAGGAGATCCCGAGGTGGGAGATGAGTGCGGCGGCGGCGGCAGGGACAAATCCCCTAGAATTTAGGGTTGGTCTATTTAAGTAGGTACGGGATTGGGGAGGGGTTACTCGGTCCGTCCGATCGTAATCGGGCGGTCGAGAAAATTAGATAGGGAGTCCAAATAAGAAAACGGAGATGTTCTGTAGATGTTAGGGGATGATCCGGACCCAACGGTCACAACAGTCCGGCTCGGGTTCGGGGAAGTTTTCGGACGCACGCCAGAGGGGGTCGGTGGTTGTGCGGAGAGGGTCAAACGGTCAGACAAGAGAGAAGCGAAAATCCGGTTAGACTCAGAACGGTCAACGAACGCAAGGGGGGGCGCGGCAACTACGAGCGGATGCAAGTTTTTAAAACATGGCGGCAACGAAGTGCCGATGCAATGCAAATGATGCGATGATGAATGCAACACACAAATAAAACACAGCTGACTCGCCAAACAAGGAAGGCAAACGGAGCATCGGTCTCGGGGCGTCACAACACTCCACCACTACAAGAGGATCTCGTCCCGAGATCTAGGATGGCACCGGAGAAAAACGGGAGAGGAAGAGAAAAGGTAAAACTAAATGCTTCTCCGACAATTGAATGAAACCAAAGGACCTTGAGAGGTTGCAAAGCTTGAAGAAATGACACGACGGAGGTGAACAAAATTTACAACATTCCGTTCAGCAAGGGGAACAAGGACCATTGCGAGAGCCTTTGTAGGTTGAAGAATATGAAACAAGAGCTTAACGGATCAAAAGGAATATGAAAGCACACCGGTAGAAAAGAGAAGCAAGGAACTCCATGAGAACCTTGAGGTTAATTGACACGATAGATATTTAAACCACTCCGGTTAAAACAAGATAGGAAAGGAATAAGAATGATATAATTTGGACAGCACTCCGACTGAAAATGAAAGGAATTGAACATGATCTTGACAAGATGAGAGGATACTCGATGAAATTAACAACACATTGCCTCCGGAACTATTAAAAGAATGGCACAAGGGTGAGAAAGATTTCAGGCAGCCCTCCTGTTGAGGAAGGAGACAAAACTTGATAAGATGAGAGAACTCGAATGAAAACACGACACTCCGGTTAAACGGATAAGAAAAGAAAATTACATGATCTTGACAAAACAAGATGATTGGTCGAAAAGAGCAACATCACAATGCCTCCGGGATGAACGAATAGAAGATAGATCGTCGGAATAAGATAACAAAGAACAAAATGATAACTTCCACCACAATTGAATTTGGGAAGCATCCTTCCAAGAAGGTTAGAACGGAGTTGTTGGAAAACCAACAACGAAAAGAACAAGCTTGTAGTGGGCTTATGGAAAACTTCTCAAAATTATGAGGTGACAACCCGCCACTAACGGAAACAAATGATTGGATTGATATCAACAAGGAGATGGAAACTTCTACACCGAGACGAGAAGGAGAAAATTTGGATCATTGATAACCACCACAATTAGCTACATTCCTTAGGGAAGACTTTAGGTGAATTATAACCCAATATAACTCCAACAAAAGATTGATTGGTTGAAAAGATCTCTTGAACGAAACAGAAAATGATGGATTTAATTATCTCATTCCTGACAACTTGTGAATCATGAAACATGAAGCAAATTGTCAAAATGACATAACACCATCCCAAAAGATAAGGTAGAGAGAATTGCACTTCGGAATGCAAGATGAAGAATGTTTGAACTCCTCAAAACAACACATGTGTTGAGCACCATGTTTATTATAGAGTATAGCTTGGCGGATCATAAATTCAAGAGAAATCTTCAAGAACAATTGAAGAATGAAAAGAATCCTTGACGAACCACCATGTAGAGCCTCCATGAAGAACTCCGGTAATAACCGAATGATCAAACAAAATGGAAACTTGAAAAGAACTTCGGGAGAAGCCTTGCAATGATTAGATGAAGCTTTGAAGAGATATTATTGAAAAAAAAACTTGGAACTCCGGAAAGAAAAGATGAACAACTTGGAACCGAGAATTTGATATCATGAACGAACTCCGGAAGAAGGAATTAGTCACTTGGAGGAAACAAGAATAAGACTTACATTACGCGTATCCTTCACCAATTTAGATTGATGAGAAGCAACGGATTTGGCATACTACTTATTCTCGTAGAAAGGATTAAGATAGATATAGCGCAAACTAGTGAAGGTCTTCATCGAACCACCGGTAGGATTGAAACAACAAATAAATTGATATGATAACGAAGGAATTGAAATCTTGAACGAACCACCGTAAGAATTTAAAATGAATGAAGAAAAGAGAACGAATCACCGTAAGAATTAAAGAGCGCGTGAAAATACTCAAGGGAATTTGATACACGAGAACGAATAGATCATGAGCTGAATAGAGAATACTTGAACGATGCACCGGTAGAATATGGAGTTGAACGAAGAGACATCAATTTAGAATAATTGGAGAACGAAGCTGAAAACTTAGAACGAAGAAATCTTCTGAAATGATGGCCTTTGGATGATCAAGAAATGAAACAACTCATGAAATGCTCCGGATGGGTAAGAAAAGAATTCTCACAATCGAAAACAACTATGAGAGGATGACATCAAGCTAGAACCATGAATCTTCAAGAGAATGGAGCAATATTTAAGAGAAACTCTTCTTCGGTCTTAAAATGTTGAGAATGACGATGAGAAACACCATCAAGAATTATTGAGGCACTCCGGAATGAAAATTGGAAAGGTTAAACCAATGACGAAAAGAATTTAAAAGATCTTGGAGAAAGACATTTGACTGATGATAATTCATTCTTACGTCAAACCTTGCAATGAATTTGAGAATAACTCCAGAAAAATTAGAAGAGTCAGGTAAGATCCTGGGAAAATACCTGTGGGTTAGGGCCCACTCAAGAGAAACACCATTGAAATGATAAGTTGAAAAGGAGATTGCACCGGTTGAATTAAATGGCTTGAATGAGATAACAACCTCAAAATAGCTTGAACGGATCTTGAATGAAAACACGAATCTCCTGAGATATCTTCAACACTCCGGAACACATGGAAAACGAGAGGTGAGTGATTAAGAGATACACCGACACGAGAAAAACATTTGAAACGAGGAAAAGATATGATCGACAAAGCTTGAAATTAATCCACTGGAGAAGAATACAAGAATGAAGAATGATGAACTTGAAGTTTCGTGAGCATCTTCATGGAGAATCACCGGATAAGAACATTGAACGAAAAGAATGAAGAGACTTTGCATCAATAAAATGGATACTTGGTTAAGACATCTTATTCCTTGAAGAAAAAGGGTGGGAGGGCGGGAAAAACAAAGGCAACTTGGGGACGCATGAAACGAACAATGTTGGGAAACTGAGAGGTGATCTTGCGAATGTTGAAATGATTGGATCCACTTGAAGAGAAGCACGCCGGTAGAAAAAGAAATTACCATGACGACCTCGATGATCAAGAAGGATTAGTATTCACATAGCAATATGAGAACACCATTTAGGAAAGGTATGGATTCAACATTTGACTTCGAAGCAACTCGAATACCACAAATAAAACAAAACAAAGGATTTGGCTTAGGAAATAAGCCGGAACAAACATATGATAGAGATTTCGTCCGAAGTATTCGTGGTGGGGCCCACACGGGCTCAATCGTACAACACCATCATGTACAAGGCTGTGCACATGACATACGAAGCGTCCCCGAGTCGGCATAGCCAAGGACTCTTTAAGACACTACGAGACCACTGTAAAACCAACCGTGGAAAGGCGGACCACTAGACGTCGAACCCCAAACTCATATCATGCATCTGTCGGAAAGATATCCTAAGAGCTACTTGAATTCCCACTTATAAACTCCCGAAACTTTCTGGTTATGCAATCTGGTGTTGGGGATACAGGGGACACAAAATATATCACCCAAACTAACAATACCTAGATCCAGCTGTATCCATCCATCAACACATAACCAAGAAACCTTCGGAAATCGTTTACCTCAACCTTCGAAAAACATCCGTTATACAAGTTATGGCAATACTCCCGAACTCCCGCCCCAGTACTGGGTGGCGTCGAGGTGATCTCACCAACAACTACATAAAAGAGATTTCGATGTCGGCGAAACTCAGGTATTCCAGAACTGCAACGATAAAATTGTGACGACAACACCTCAGAGCTCCACTCCCCGGGACACTGCCACAACCCCTAAATGTCAGGAGGCACCAAGAACAATGTTCTCATCACAAAACCATTGGAACGATTCCAAGATACCCGCGTGATCCTAAAATTTTTTTTAGTGAAATTTGGGGAGAGAATAGTCAAAACTTCTACGTCAGGAGACCTCACCAGAGCGACGAAGGGACTGAGGAGTAAAAAGAATCCTACTCTCCGATATATATAATCCTAAGACTCAAAACATTTTTGTTCTAGACTCAACAACGTCAGCGATTCGATCAAGCAGGGGGCTCCTAAGTCGGGGATGGCTCTGATTACCAACTTGTAACGCCCACGATGCGGCTATATCTCTCACGTGTCGAGGCATGACTTAGAGGCATAACCGCATTGTGGTTTTGTCGCAAGAAGAGTCATCTTCACACAATCCCATGTAATGAACAAGAAAGGGATAAAGAGGGTTGGCTTACAATCGCCACTTCACACAATACACTAATTAAACATACATCATTCAGAGTACACACATAGTCCGACTACAGACGATTACAAATGAAAAGGAAGACAACCCTAAATGCTAGATCCCCGACCATCATCAGGAAACGAAACATAGTAACGACCAAGGTCCTCGTCGAACTCCCACTTGAGTTCGGTAGCATCACCTGCACTGGTATCATCGGCACCTGCAACTGTTTTGGTAGTATTTGTGAGTCATGAGGACTCAGCAATCTCAAAACCCGCGAGATCAAGACTATTTAAGCTTATGGGTAGGATAAGGTAGTGAGGTGGAGCTGCAGCAAGCGATAAGCAAATATGGTGGCTAACATACGCAAATAAAGAGCGAGAAGAGAAGCAACGCAACGGTCGAGAAGCTAGAAGTGATCAAGAAGTGATCCTGAAACTACTTACGTTCATACATAACCCAAACCGTGTTCACTTCCCGGACTCCACCAAAAAGAGACCATCATGGCTACACACGCGGTTGATGCATTTTAATTAAGTCAAGTGTCAAGTTCTCTACAACCGGACATTAACAAATTCCCATCTGCCACATAACCGCGGGCACGGCTTTCGAAACTTTATACCATGCAGGGGTGTCCCAACTTAGCCCATCACAAGCTCTCACGGTCAACTTAGACCCGATCAGTCTCGGAATCCCGGTTTACAAGACATTTCGACAATGGTAAAACAAGACCAGCAAAGCCGCCCGAATGTGCCGACAAATCCCGATAGGAGCTGCACATATCTCGTTCTCAGGGCACACCGGATAAGTCAAGCTACGAGTAAAACCAGACCTCGAGTATCCCCGAGGTGGCCCCGCAGGCTGCTCGGTTCGGACCAACACTCGAAGGAGCACTGGCCCGGGGGGGTCTAAAATAAAGATGACCCTTGAGTCTGCAAAACCCAAGGGAAAAGGGGATAGGTGGTAGCAAATGGTAAAACCAAGGTTGGGCCTTGCTGGTGGAGTTTTATTCAAAGCGAACTGTCAAGGGGGTCCCATAAATCACCCAACCGCGTAAGGAATGCAAAATCAAGGAACATAACACCGGTATGACGGAAACTAGGGCGGCAAGAGTGGAACAAAACACCAGGCATAAGGCCGAGCCTTCCACCCTTTACCAAGTATATAGATGCATTAATTAAATAAGAGATATTGTGATATCCCAACATAAACATAATCCAACATGGAGCAATCTTCATCTTCACCTGCAACTAGCAACGCTATAAGAGGGGCTGAGCAAAAGCGGTACATAGCCAAACAACGGTTTGCTAGGAAGGGTGACAAGGTTAGAGGTGACATGGTAGTATGGGAGGCATGATATAGCAAGAGGTAGGTAGCGCAGCATAGCAATAGAACGGACAACTAGCAAGCAAAGATAGAAGTGATTTCGAGGGTATGGTCATCTTGCCTGAGATCCCGCAAGGAAGAAGAACGAGTCCATGAAGAAGACAAACGGACGTAGTCGAACGAATCCTCACAACTCCGGAACGAAACCGAAGCTAACGAGAGAAGCAACCCGGAAAGAAACAAACAACATAGTAAACAACCACCACATACACATGGCATGATGCAAAAACAAACATGATGCATGTCCGGTTTAAATATGCATGGCATGGCAAAGTGCAACAAACAATACTACAAGTTAAGTGGAGCTCAATATGCAACGAGTTGCATATTGACGAAACACCACATTTAATTATTTAGTTCTCTCTCGTTTATGGACCCAACAATATTAAATGTTATTAACCATGGCAAGAGGTGAGACATAAGTAAACTGCACATTTAAGGCAATTTAAATGAGGCCGGAATGACAAACAACAATTCCCGGAAAATCCTCATGTCCATAATTTAGATTTGGTACTGTTCTGCCCTAAACACAATTTTATTGTTGTTAAACAGCAAAATGGAGTGCACCAGGTAAAACTAGGCATTTTTTCAAGCAAGTTACATATATAGTTTATTTAAATCCGAGTTACGGTTAATTATTTATAAATTAAATCATTTTAGCATGGCATTTAAGCAAATTTAAACAAACAGCATTTTAAACAATTTTAAGAAGGGTGAAAGTGGCATATTATTAAACTACACAAAATTCTAAGCATTTTACATATTTAGATTGTTTTAATCCGATGCACGGTTGTGGAGTTATTAAATGCATGAAGTGCAAGGGGTTTTCTGTAAAACAGTAATTCTCTGGATAAAAGAGAAATTCGCAGATCCTGAAAAAAACATCACATGGGCCGAAAGTGAATAGGAAGCCCAATAGAGGAAAAAAACAAAGGGCGCTGGGGGCCTCACCATGGGCCTTGGCCCGTGGGTGGAGCTGGCTGCAGGCCTGGCCGCTCGGGCTGACGAAGTGGCCACCTGGGGCTGGAGGATGCTGGCCCAGGCGCTGGAGGCGCGGTCAACGCGAGGAGCAGGGGCGCGTCGTCCCGTCTCGCTCGAAGCAGGGGAAGCAGAGGTCGGCACAAGCGAGGCGGAGGAACTCCGGCGAGGCAGAGGCGGCGGAGACGCCGAGGGACTTGGCGGAGCGAGGGCGCAAGGGAACTGGCCCGATCCGAGGCCAGGGCGGTGGCTTGGGGAGGCGGACGAAGCACTCGTTCGTCTCGCACGAGAGGAAGCGGCGGCAGCAGAAGTGCAGGGGAAGCAGGGGAGCGGCTGCAGTAGGACTTGGCGGCGCCGGCGGCAGGGGAGGCATGGGCCCTTCCGGATCCAGGCGATGCAGAGGGTTGGGGAGGTGCGTCCACAGCTCGGCGTCCTCCGGGCGCTGCATCGGGAAGCCAAGAGAGAGGGAGACGTGAGACAGAGAAGGTGAAGGGGAAAAACACAGGAGCGGCGACAGGGCTTCTCACCGGGCAAGGACGAGCTCCGGCGACGGGCATCGCAGGAGGTCCGGGACGGGGCACCGGCGTCCAGATCCGACTGGACCTCAGCGCAGGCGGTTCCGTGGCCGGTCGAAGAAGAAGCAGGCGGCAGGAACTTGGAGTGTAGGCGATGGAATGGAGCAGAGCTTGGGGCAGTCGACGCAGACAAGGGAAGCGACGGGACTTCGGCGCGGCAGGGAGCTCGGCGGACGGGGTTGAGCTGCAGGAGCTCGGTGCATCAGGTGCGGGACGCGCGAACAACGACGAGGATGCAGGTGAGGCCCGGGCAGCGCGCGGGGCTGCTACTGCTGGCCGACGGCCACCGGTGCGAGGATGGGTGCCCTCGGCGCTTGGGCAGAGGAGAGGTTGGATCGATGGATTTGGAAGTCTCGGTGGTGGCTGGTTGGGAGGAGATCCCGAGGTGGGAGATGAGTGCGGCGGCGGCGGCAGGGACAAATCCCCTAGAATTTAGGGTTGGTCTATTTAAGTAGGTAGGGGATTGGGGAGGGGTTACTCGGTCCGTCCGATCGTAATCGGGCGGTCGAGAAAATTAGATAGGGAGTCCAAATAAGAAAACGGAGATGTTCTGTAGATGTTAGGGGATGATCCGGACCCAACGGTCACAACAGTCTGGCTCGGGTTCGGGGAAGTTTTCGGACGCACGCCAGAGGGGGTCGGTGGTTGTGCAGAGAGGGTCAAACGGTCAGACAAGAGAGAAGCGAAAATCCGGTTAGACTCAGAACGGTCAACGAACGCAAGGGGGCGCGCGGCAACTACGAGCGGATGCAAGTTTTTAAAACATGGCGGCAACGAAGTGCCGATGCAATGCAAATGATGCGATGATGAATGCAACACACAAATAAAACACAGCTGACTCGCCAAACAAGGAAGGCAAACGGAGCATCGGTCTCGGGGCGTCACACTTCTTCTTCTTCTTCTAACTTTCATCTTTCCAATTTGCAGATTTGCTTTACATGAGGAAGCTTCGATTCATGGAGTGTACTATTCTGATTATGTTCAATATGTATGCATGGGTATATTGTTGGAAACTAGTTTCTGGTTATGCATGTATATATGGATATGTTGGACTTTGTTGAACTATGTGGGATTTGATGAAATATGATGTTGGATATATATGTTATTGGATTTGATGAAATATGATGTTGGACTTGCTGTTATATGTTGTTGGATATGTTTCATATGTATGCATGTATATCTGTGTTTGAAACCCTGTCAAATTAAATGGATTAAAATAAAATCAGGGGATATGTAGCCTCTTTGCCGTCTGCTAGCGGACGGCAAAGAGGGCACCTGGCAGTCACTTGTGCAAACTGGGAACACTGGCTGCCTATTTGGTCATTTTGCCGTCTGCTGGCAGACGGCAAAGTGACCAGCTATGCCGTCAGCCAGCAGACGGCAAAGATTCATACCTCTTTGCCGTCTGCCAGCGGACGGCATAGCTGCACACGTGGCAGCTTCCCAGTTCTGCCTAGCTGAGCTCTTTGCCGTCCGTTGGCAGACGGCAACGAGCACCGTTAAACCCCGAACGGCTCTCACGCCACCGCACTGCCGTCCGTAGTCTTTATCGTCTGCTGGCCTCGGATGGCGGACGGCGTAATCCTTTGTCGTCTATTTCTGGGAAGCGGATGGCAAAGAAGGCCTTTGCTAGCATGCGTTCATCCGGACAGTTTGCCGTCCGCTAGCGGACGACAAAGAGTTTTGCCGTCCGTGAACCATGCCTTTGCCGTCCGCCATGGCGGATGGCAAAGAAGCTGATTCCAGTAGTGATTCAGTACTCTCTCCAAAAAGGGCCGACCATGTCGATCAGTCCATGGTTACCATCCCGTGCTCTGTCATTGAGTACGTGTAGTATTCACGTGCCATCGAGAAGGAAAAATATTACTACGTAGTACTAGCTTCCATCGTAGTGCACGAATCACTTACGAACTGCTTATCTCCATTTTCTTGCATGACACGTGCACCTTGATGCTAGATGTCCCGCGTGTTGGCAAAAGGATGAACAAAGCTCATGTAAAAACAAGAGTGGAAGAACATAGATTCCCGACGACCGGGAAGGAGCAAGGAACCTCGTGGTGGAGCGTCTGCACTCATAGTATTTTATATTATTTAGCGATATAAAATCAACCAATCATGTCCACAGTAGACCGGAAGAGTACGAAACACGGCAGCCCAGTGTAGTTACATCATACTGTACGTGGCCAACCCATGCTATCACCATATTTCCTGGCCTCCGTGCGACACCTAGCTCTAGTAATCCACCAGCCCTTATCGCTTCTCGCTCCTCGTCTCTCTCAAAGTGTGGCGGGCTGGCGTTTTTGCCGTCTACTGAGGTCGGTTAACTCATCACATGTTAGCGACATGCCAAGAGCATTCTAAAAAATTTACTGTACTCTATTGTTATGCCAAGAAGGGGAAGCGCTTTGACCGACGGACCAAACGAGAGAGGCTTGCCGTGCCGTGAGTGGGTCCTGTTTCTCGTTTTGAACTTGTTTGGTGTAGTAGTAACACATGGTTTTGACTATTGGTAAGATTTTATATACTCCCTCCGTCTAGTGAATAAGTCATCTTAGATTGTGCACCGTGACCAAGGAAGAGGCGAAAACGAGAGAAATTAATATTTATTTGGTAATTAATATCATTGCATACACTTATCTAACCATTGCATGTCGTGTTTGGTAGTCTAAGTCATTGAAAACATGCACGCCCCACATCTCTTATTGGTGGATATTTCAAGAAACAAGAAACGTGGTGGGAGTTAATGCACCGCGCCTAAGAATTTTGGGATTATTTGGTTTTCGTAAGGTGACTTATACACCTAGACGGAGGGCGTAGGGCCTAATGTATTCTTCGAGGATGCCTTTGACTATTGATAAGATTTTATATAATTTGAAAATTATATCATTCGAAGATCCTTTCACGTTCCGTTTTCAAACAGAAAAAAGATCCTTTCACGTACGAATTTGACTGTATGCTTTGAGCAACTTGCATGTCCTATACTGCTCCTGTTTGGATACTCTAACTTAGCTAGAGGTTAGACTAACTCATGACTAACCCTGAACTAACTGTAGCCAAAGAGGTGTTTCGGTGACAGGGTTAGATTGACAATAAGTGCACTTGATGGAGAGAGAAAAGTGATTTTTTAGTGGGCCCAAGGAGGTACTTACTGTGAGAAAGGTGAAGTGATGGTTGCTTCGCCCGAGCAACTTATTAGTCTGGGAATATGGGAGTACCAGCGGATTCAAGGAACACGCAAATGATGGTTGTTTCATCCGAGCAACTTACTGTGGCGATGGTGGGGTGAGGGAGTCCTGGACTAAGGGGTCCTCGGGCGTCCAGCCTATTATCCATGGGCCGGAGTGATGGGCTGCAAAGACATGAAGGCCGAAGACTGTACCCGTGTCCGGATTGGACTCTACTTGGCGTGGAAGGCAAGCTTGGCGACCGGTTATGAAGATTCCTTTTTATGTAACCGACTGTATGTAAACCCTAGATTCCCCCGGTGTCTATATAAACCGGAGGGGTTAGTCCGGAAAGGATGGATACACATTACCATAGTCATATAAGCTAGACTTCTAGGGTTTAGCCATTACGATCTCATGGTAGATCAACTCTTGTAATACTCATATTCATCAAGATCAATCAAGCAGGACGTAGGGTATTACCTCCATAGAGAGGGCCCGAACCTGGGTAAACATCGTGTCCCCCGTCTCCTGTTACCATCGATCCTAGACGCACAGTTCGGGACCCCCTACCCGAGATCTGCCGGTTTTGACACCGACATTGGTGCTTTCATTGAGAGTTCCACTGTGTCGTCGACAAAAGGTTCGATGGCCCCTTCAATCGTCGATAATGACGCTGTCCAAGGAGGAACCTTCCTCCCCGGACAGATTGTTGTGTTCGGTGACTTCGTACTGCAGGCCAAATCGCTTGGCCATCTGGAGCAGGCCGATAGCTACACCCCTGGCCATCAGGTCAGATTTCGAAACCTGGACTACATCGCAGATATCCGTGGAGACTTGATCTTCAAGGGATTTGAGACCGCGGCGATCTCTCCCCCTCGCTCCGATGAACATGGCTTGAATCTGTCATCGGATCACATCCAGGAGATGGTTCCTATTGCTGCAACGACCTTAGAACCAAAGCAGATCGTGCCACCCAAAGCCATAGAGTCCACGGTGTTGGAGCCGCACACGGACTCAACACCCTGCAATATTCGCTTCAACGGAACTTCGGACTCGTCTCCGTCTGTAAGTTCCGGACGGTGTACGCCTGCGGACACCGAACTAGATCGGTTATAGGTCTTCGAATTCAACGCCGCAGATGTTTTCCAGCACTCACATTTGGGCGTAAAAAATGTGCTGAACTCTTTAAGGAATTTGTCCTTGGAGAAGGACTCGCAGCCAAACTATGTTCGGTTCGAGTTAGATGCTGATGATGGGGAATTTTGCTTCCCACCCGCCACCCACTTCATAGCTACCATCGAGGACCTAACTGACGAGCTCGATTATGGCTCTGAAGACATCGACGGTATGGACGATGATGTCGACAAGGAGCAAGGCCAAGACCCGCCATTCACCGGACGTTGGACGGCCACCTCTTTGTACGACGTGTACATGGTTGACACACCTAAAGGATCTGGCGATGACAAAGAAGAGCCAGATGCGAATAAACCCTCCGAGACACAGTCCAAGCGTCGGCGCCCTAAACGCCGCTCTAAGCCTCGTCGCTCAAAAGATGGCAACACTGGCACCGGAGAAAACAGTACTCCGGGCGACGTCGAATACAGTGAAGACCCCGTGGGAGCCGCATCCGAACAGGAGGAGCGAGACAACGAGCAAGTTAACCCTGATAAACATGCCACGCCCAATGACCCAGATGATGATAGTTATCGTCCACCCTCCAAAGATGATGAGAGCCTTGGCAATGAGGACTTCATCATACCTGAGGCACCCCTCGAGCAGGAGCGCTTTAAGCGCCAGCTCATAGCTACTACAAGTAGCCTAAAGAAAAAGCAGCAGCAGCTCCAAGCAGATCAAGACCTACTCATCGATAGATGGACCGATGTCCTGGCAGCCAAAGAATACGGCCCCAAGCGCCCAGCCAAGAGTTACGCAAAATGCAGACTGCTACCTCAATTCGATGAGGAGGCACCAAATCCCATACATCCCTCGCGCAATGCGGACCGACCACCATGCGGTCGGGATAGCGTGGCAGACCGACCACCCCGCGGTCGGGATAAAATGGCAACTCGGGCCGAACAACAGACTGCCCCACCGCCTCACAAACACAGGGACAAACCAGGACCATACATACGACCTTCGTCAGGAATTGGACAGTAGAGCAGGACACACCAGATCAATATACGGATCGCGAGGACGCTTCCCTACTCGGGATGACAGCTACCTATTCGGACGCAACAAACTTAATCACACCCGGGCTGATAACCACAGACGGACTTCGTCGGAGGTGCGCCGTGACGCAGCCCGCTATAGAGGCACCGCACACCCTCTCTGCTTCATAGATCAGGTGCTGGATCATGAATTCCCTGAGGGGTTCACGGCCCATCTTCATCGACAAGGCACTCAAGACCCTCGCGAGGGGCCAAGCCTCGTGGGGGGGACGACGCAAGACTCCTCTGGAGCGCCCTAGCCAGGCAGGCTCAGGAGGAGCGGAGATATCAAGGCGGGGCAAACCTGGCGAGGCTCGCGTGACGTGAGCCATGACGATCGACACCAGGAGGGCGCCAGGCGGGCGCCAGCACGTGCAGCGTCCTTGTTTCCTCTTTGGTGTGAAGGAGGCAGGTGCAGGCGCGGAGTGCCGAGGCATCAAGCAAAGGTTTCCATATCGGTGCAACGGGACCGAAGACCAGCAGGGCGGCAAGACGGAGGTCACCATGGAGCCCAAGACGGCGTCACCACCAGAGCCTTTTGCAGGAGAAGACCACCTTTTGTCAGGATAGCTTGTACTGGCCGTCCCCTTTCAAAATTGCCCGCCGTTGTTGGCTCCCTTCCTGCTCAATATTTTGGGGAGAGGACCAGGGTCTATATAACTAGAGCTAGCCACCACAGTAGGGGGCATCGAGTCGTCACCCACACAAGTTCAACGAGCACAAGAACACCTCAACCTCAGGAGGCTATTCTTCCCCTTGTACTGTTCATCATCAGCCCAAGAGGCAATCCACCACCACACATTGGAGTATGGTATTACACCTCAACGGTGGCCCGAACCAGTATAAATCTCGTGTCTTTCTGTGTTGCGAGTTCGTCGAGCTCGTTTGCGAGATCTTAGCAAGCTAGGGCGTAGATCGATAGGAGGGAAAGAACTTCGCGCGCACCCCAGAGTTCGAACCTTAAGGGTTTTGCTGGAACCCCAGATCCAACATTTGGCGCGCTAGGTAGGGGTGCGCCGGAGCTTCTTCTCCACCAACCGACTTGCTGATGCTCCGCGGCCACGATGTCTGGCGACCCAAGGGCTGGCTCCGACCGCTGGGCAGCCTGGCCGGCCCGGGCGGCGCCGCCTGCCCATGAAGACCTCAGCCCCGCGCTCCAAGGGGCCCGAGCGCCGCCCAATGCAGCGAGACGCGGCCGGCGTGGCGGGACGCCGTCCGCCCTCACCCCATGACAAGCACGAGCCGCTGCACGGAGGGAGCAGGCGAACATGCGGGCAGCACTCACGGTGGCACGAGAGCTGCTGAGGTGCCGGCTGATGGAGAGTGGCCGGGACGCACTTCTGGAACGCGTCGCCGAGCTACTGGATGCGGCGGCATTAGGAGCACCGCCCTTCTGCTATCAGCTTCCTTCTCAGGCCACTACGGGTTCTCACGGCGGGCCTCGCCGCAACCACGCGCCATCGGGCGTGCCTGGGGCATCGTCAACGCAAGCCAGGGGGCTCCACCGCCCCCACGCCGCCCGCGGCACGCGTGGGCACAAGCGTCGCCTCCCATGGTCCCAGTGGGATGCCGCGCTACCATCCTCAGGACACCATGCTGCGCCGGGCAACGTGGAGTGTGGGGCACTACGGCGAGGTGTTCGGGGTAACGTCCCCGGAAGCCTACGTGCCCCACATGATGGACCAGGATTACGCGCCGGAGGACGACCCTGGCTCGTTCCTCGGAGAGGATTGGGAAGAAGGGACGCTAGAAGTTGAAGCCTTCCAGGAACGAACGGAGAACCACGACAATCGCGCCAGCAACGACAACTATAGGGTACCACTAATCTCTCAGGAGGAGGCTTACACTAACCATGGGCTGCAAGTGAATCAGGTTACAGCGTCGGTCGACGACCCCGGCACAGCAGCATCCCTACCGCCGGGGGAAGCACGCTGGGGGCCACGCGGAGGGAGCCAGGAGCAAGGCCCCTCCCCACGTCGCGCGAAGCCAGGCAACGCCCGGAGGTAGGCCCTCTGCCGGGGAGGTGCCGGCGAGCCTTCCCCTGGCAGAGGACCCGTGGTCGCCGAGGGCACCGCTGGCGTCCCCTTCCCCCCCTTGGTGTCGTCCAGGTTGCCGGTCGGCTCAAAGGTGGTCAAGGGTGGCGCAAAGTGGGGCCCTCGTCTGGCGATATGAAGCAAGGCCGGTTCCTGTGAAGAAGGCCCAATGCCTATGAAGCTCGCCGCCCGTGACACTCTCACGTAATAATGAGTGGGGTTGTACATGCTCCGGAGTCTCAGGGGTGCCGGCCTCAGGCCCTGGGGCTCGCTCCCACGCCTAGTGGCAGCACTTAGCTCCGCGCTAGTGAGAAGACTCAAAGACCAGAAGACTAGACTAGGTGCCGGACGTGGCCATTTGCTTTGGATCTCTTTTCTGTAGCTTTGCCTCTTGGATTTGGATTTAAGTTGAAGTCGAGCTTTTGTCGATGCGTGGGGGGGTGCATTTTTTCGTTCAAGCGATTTCTTGCCATCTGGTTCTTGCCTTGTTCTGGAGCTCATGCTCGCCGCCTCCCCCTCGCAGGCCCCTCGCGAGCGGGGCTGGGCACAGCACGCGCGCCGCGCGCGCTGATCGGCGCAGGAACCTTGCGAGGCCCACTCGGGCGAGTCAGCAGACCCTTCAGGAGCCCCGTGGCGACTCTCGACCTTACAATACGATTCAGGGCCTGCCCCAGCTAAGGTAAGCCGCAGCGGCAAGACTTGCCATCAGGCTTATGGCTGACCAAAACGCACCCTCGGTTCAGCATAAAGAAGTAGAAATCATGATTTGTTTACATGAGGGGCTCCCCCTCCCACAATGCTCTCACAATCTTCAAAGGGCCATGCCCGAGTTTTTGCACACAGGGTGAA
Source organism: Aegilops tauschii subsp. strangulata (assembly GCF_002575655.3). NCBI lineage: Eukaryota > Viridiplantae > Streptophyta > Magnoliopsida > Poales > Poaceae > Aegilops > Aegilops tauschii. Next base: position 157,367,957 of record NC_053039.3, read on the forward strand.
GCAATAAAGGAGCAATGAATTAGCCAGATATGTCGCTCGCCGCGTCCTCCGCGTCGTCTTCAGACGTGCCGCTCGCGTTGCTGTCGCCATCCTTGACGGCGCCACCACCGTCGCCAGCGCCGGCGTCCCCGTCATCGACCACATCGCCTCCGTCTGCGGCGACCACCACCGCGTCATCCTCTGAAGTAAAGGCCCTGACGAACGCATCCACATTGTCCTCTACCCACCGCGCCAGGTCGTCCCGAACGACTGTAGGTATGGGAGCGATGGCGGCGTCGAAATCGAAGTCGGGGTTGGCGTTCAGGAGATGGCTGAAGACACAGGAGAAAGCACGCTCGAGCAGGCCACGACTCCTCTCTTCCACGAGCCTGCAAGCTTCGTTAGATCGGGCCTCATGGCGTGTCACCACATCAGTGAAGAAGCGGAGGTGAGTGGCGTAGTCATTCACCTGTGGATGGGGGGCGTTCGCATCATAGACATGGCCCAGGGCAGTGTTGGCCCTGTTCCGAAGATCCTGAAGCATGGGAGCGTGAACGCGCTCCAGCGTCCGCCTCTCCAGCACCTCCTCCCTGTTTTGCTGCGCGACGGCCTCGGTGTCATCAACCCGTTTCTGAAGCAGAAGCAGCTCGGCACGGGCGGAGGCCAAGTCCGCCTGCGCCGTGGCCAAGGCGGTAGCCATGGCCTCCCCACGCCTCTCCGCCTCCTCTAACCTGGGCCTGAGAGCGGCGGTCCTGCCTGCCGCCTCAGTTCCTACAAGCTTCAGCTTCAGGTCATACCGACCTTCAAGATCCGCGCGAACCCGGGCCACCTGGCGATCGACATCCTCCTGGACCTTGGCCTCGCGAGCCCCGACGGCATGCTCCGCATGAGCAACTTGACGCTCCCTCGTCACCAGTCGTTCGAGCTCAAGGCTATGCTCCACGGCTTCCAAAGCCAGCGCCTCCTCGCGCCTCCGGACCTCCTCTTCTTCTGCGGTCGTCCCCCTCAGCGATGCAAGGGCGGCTCTGCGCGCCTCCCCCTGGTGCTCGAGGGACGCGCTCCAAGCTTGGAGCTCCCACGCGCGTTTCTCTGCAGCCTCGCGAGCCTCCTCCAAGGCCCGGGAGCAAGCCTCATGGGAAATCTTGAGGGACACCTCGGCCTTCGCATTCTCAAGATCATGCTGGTAGCGTCCAAGGTTGATGGACACCCTCAGCTTACGCCGTTCCTCCACCAGCCGAAGACCTTTAGCCTCAAGGCGCGAGTCGACACCTGAGAGTTCTTCACCGAGTTGGCTCATCGCGTCCATCGCCTTCTGGAAGAGCTCATGACGAACGACGCTCCGCCCGCATTCCAACTCCAAGGCACACCCCACCTCGTCCTCCGCCATGGGGGCTGTGGGCGGGGCATTAAGCGGCGCACCCCCTCTCAGGAGGGGGCTGGTGCCGCTCCAGGTACTGGCCCAACCTCATGAGGGGCCCTGGCTGAACGGGGCCCGCCGCTTGAGGAGGAGCTAGAGGTCGAAGCCAACCAACTGTTGTCCATAACCAGAGGAGGAGACCGGGGAACGCCCGCCAGGCTCCAAGCCAGGCCGTGCAGGAAGGGCAACGAAGCCACATATTCGAGGCTCCATGAAGGCGGTCGCACCCACTCGGCCGGCCCCGCTCCAGGCGCGGCGTGCAAGCTCGGGGTACCCAAGGCCGTCAGGAAGGAAAGCAACAATCAAGAAATCACAAGGTGTAGTACTTACTCGTCGATAGCGAGGTACTTTCGCCGCTTCAACGGCCCGAAGATGCTGTTGCCGCTCGGGGATCCTTTCCTCTTGCGGAGCTCCTTGAAGTCCACGCAAAGCTGACCGAAGCGCTGGACGTGGCGGCCAGCGTGGGGCGAGGCCGAGGAAGAGCTCGAAGGGACAGCTTCAGGGGTGCCCGGCTGCGATGAACAGTCGGGCACCATCTCATCACGACCGCCCGAGGCTTCCAGGGTTTTGACCTCTGGAACCGCATGCTGCATCGCCTCAGTGACCGACGCCCTAGGGGAGGGATCGCGAGCTCTAGAGGACGACGCCCTAGGATCACCACGCGGCATGTGCTCCTCAGCACTTGGGCCACCCGCCTCCGTTGGAGCTTGCCCCCCCCCCCGGACCCTCACTTGGGGCGAGCTCGGCGCCAGCAGCGAGAAAGGGAACCACGCGGACAGGGTTCTCAAGAGACCCCACCAGGCCCTCCGGACATAGCCCCCACTCGTCAAAGGGAGGCATGCTCCCTGCAAATTCATCCTTGTTCTTGCAGCGATACAATAGACAGTTCTTTCCAGGCAAGTCATCCGGCAAAGGGACACCCGTCAGGACCTTGAGCACCGTTTGCCTCGTCCCGAGAGGGAGCCTGACTCCTGAAACCTCATATGGTCCTGACTGCTAAGCTAGGTCCACATCGGGCGAGAGTGGCGCTGAACCGGAGCGATCCGGCGCTTGACGAATTCCTTCACCACCATAGGTGCGGTCACGCCGCGGTCCTTCAACCTCCTCAAACTGAACCAGAGCCTCTCATGGCTCCAGCCGGAGTGGGGGATGGCAGGCGCGGACGGGGCGTCGAGCAGGGGACTGAGCTTACCGGCGTCGACTAACACCCACCGTGTTCGAAACTGGCTCGTGGATGGAGGAAGCTTGAAGTCGATCCCTGCGCTCGCTGTCGCGGCCATGGCCTGGAAGCTCACGCACCCCGAGCGTTCCCGGGGAGCAATCAGATGCAGTGAGAAGAAATGGCGAAGGAGGGCCGCAGAAGGGGCAATGCCAACCATGACTTGACACACATAGGCAAAGACGGCCAGGAGAGTCACGGATTGGGGGTCGAGATGCAGCATGTGGATCTGATAATGCTCAAGCACCGCGTTGAAGAAGGCGGAGAAGGGAGGAAGCAGGCCAGCCCAAAGGGCGTCGATAAAGATTCAGACCTCGGTGGCTGCCTGGGCAGTGCGAGCGCGAGACGCAGGCCAAGCCACCGTCTTCCCCCACTCGTTGAAGCTGGAAGTGAGCATTGGACGCACCTTGTCCTTGGCCTCATCATTAAGCACCAAGGATCGACCGACCGCAGGCTCGACGGCCGGGGGCGCACTCGGCGAGGACAGGGGCTTCTTCCCCTTGTCTGCTTGCTTCAGCGCCATGGCGACGGAGCGGGCAGGAGGCAGGTCAGATTGGAGAGGAGAGGCAGAGTCTCGCGGAAGCAGAGAGATTGGGGAAGCAAGGCGCGGGCGGTGGAGGAATAACTATGTAGGTTGCAGGAGCCGCGTAGCCAGGCGAATTCTAAGGCAGCGTGGGGAAGCGGAGACGCCCACGTCCAATCGACCGCCATGCGTCAACCGAGGCCGTAGGCTTTTGGGGCCCGAGACGCTCCGTACTTGACCTTTGGCTACGCCCCAAAGCCAAGCCCGAGCACGCCTTGGGCCCAGGGGCTACTGTCGGCGTTTTGGGAATGGGGGTCCCCAGACTTGCCTTCCTGCGGCCCACAACGGGGCTATGCTAGAAGGCCGTATGGCCCATCTTCATCGACAAGGCACTCAAGACCCTCGCGAGGGGCCAAGCCTCGCAGGTGGGACGACGCAAGACTCCTCTAGAGTTCCCTAGCCAGGCAGGCTCACGAGGAGCGGAGATATCAAGGCGGGGCAAACCTAGCGAGGCTCGTGTGACGCGAGCCATGACGATCGACACCAGGCGGGCGCCAGCGCACGCAGCGTCCTTGTTTCCTCTTTGGTGTTAAGGAGGCAGGCGCAGGCGCGGAGTACCGAGGCATCAAGCAAAGGTTTCCATACCGGTGCAATGGGACCGAAGACCAGCAGGGCGGCAAGACGGAGGTCACCATGGAGCCCAAGACGGCGTCACCACCAGAGCCTTTTGCAGGCGAAGACCACCTTTTGTCAGGATAGCTTGTACTGGTTGTCCCCTTTCAAAATTGCCCGCCGTTGTTAGCTCCCTTCCCGCTCAATATTTTGGGGATAGGACCAGGGTCTATATAAGTAGAGCTAGCCACCACAGTAGGAGGCAACGAGTCCTCACCCACACAAGTTCAACAAGCACAAGAACACCTAACCTCAGGAGGCTGTTCTTCCCCTTGTACTGTTCATCATCAGCCCAAGAGGCAATCTACCACCACACACTGGAGTAGGGTATTACACCACTACGGTGGCCCAAACCAGTATAAATCTCGTGTCTTTCTGTGTTGCGAGTTCATCGAGTTCGTCTGCGAGATCTTAGCGAGCTAGGGCGTAGATCGGTAGGAGGGAAAGAACTTCGCGCACACCCTAGAGTTCGAACCTTAAGGGTTTTGCCGGAACCCCAGATCCGACAACATCCACATGGCCCGAGGAGATGACCTCCACGCTATCATATACCTCCTATTAAAGCTAAAAGGACCAGCTCGACACTGGCTAAATAGTCTGCCTGAGAACTCCATCGGCAGCTGGGAGGACTTGGAAGAAGCCTTCCTCGACAACTTCCAAGGTACATATGTCCGGCCACCGGATGCCAATGACTTAAGCCACATAGTTCAACGATCCGGAGAATCAGCCAGAAAATTCTGGACTAGCTTCCTAACCAAAAAGAACCAGATCGTTGACTGTCCGGATGCTGAAGCCCTAGCGGCCATTAAACACAGCATCCGTGACGAATGGCTAGCACGCCACCTGGGCCAAGAAAAACCGAGGTCCATGGTAGCCCTCACAGCACTTATGACCCGCTTTTGCGCGGGAGGGGATAGTTGGCTGGCTCGCAGTACAAACACAGCCAACGAAGTAGGCCCCTCCGAGGCCAGAAATAGCATCGGCAAGCTCCGGCGCAACAGACACAAACGCCGAAGTAACGGCGATAACACCGATGACACTACAGTTCACGCCGGATTCGGTGGCTCCAAGTCCAACCAGCGAAAGAAGCCCTATAAAAGGAACGGCGGAGGACCATCCAGCTTGGACCGCATACTCGATCGTCTGTGCCAGATACATGGCACGCCAGACAAACCGGCCAACCATACTAACAGAGATTGCCGGATCTTTAAGCAAGCCAGCAGGGTAAATAGCGGAAACAAGGAAGAGGAATCACAGAGCGAGGACGATGACAAGGAGCCCCAGCAGCCGAACACGGGGGGGGGGGGGGGCAGAAGAAATTCCCACCTCAAGTTAAAATGGTGAACATGATATATGCGACACACATCGCCAAAATTGAGCGCAAGCGCGCACTCAGGGACGTCTATGCGGTAGAGCCAGTCGCCCCAAAATTCAACCCATGGTCGTCATTCCCGATCACCTTTGATCGAAGAGATCATCCAACAAGTATCCGACATGGCGGTTCGGCCGCATTGGTACTCGACCCAATTATTGACGGATTTCATATGACACGAGTCCTAATAGACGGTGGCAGCAGCCTCAACCTACTCTATCAGGATACAGTACGCAAAATGGGCATTAATCCCTCACGAATCAAGCCCACGATAACTACATTTAAAGGAGTCATACCAGGTGTAGAGGCCCGTTGTACGGGCTCAAGCACGCTGGAAGTGGTCTTTGGTTCCCCGGATAACTTCCGAAGTGAAGAGCTAATCTTTGATATCGTCCCCTTCCACAGCTGCTACCACGCACTGCTCGGACGAACCGCGTTTGCCAGATTCAACACGGTGCCACATTATGATTATCTCAAGCTCAAGATGCCTGGTCCACGCGGTGTCATTACAGTAAATGGAAACACGGAACGTTCCCTCCGTACATAGGAGCACACCGCAGACCTAGCAGCAGAAGTACAGAGCGGCCTTCTAAAGCGGCACCCTAATCCGGCCGCTGAGCCCACGGACATCGTTAAGAAGGTTCGGACTACACTACAACAGGGCAGCTCAGTTCTTCAAGAGCCGAATTAATAATTCGGCCTTCGTCCCAACCCCGCGGAAATGGCATTCGTATCGCGCGTACATAATTACGCACCCAAAACCCCACGGGTACCGACGGAAGCATAACTCGCTCGCGATCCACAGGGCGGCTTGACCGACCCTGGGATTCGCACAAATCTACTTTTTCTCTCTATTACGGGTTTTTTCTCTTTTCGAGGTCTACGCGGACGACCCGCTTGCAGAACACACCAAGGAGACGAGGAGCTCTGGCGTACAAGGGAATCCCCAGGTGGTCTCTATTAAATGATTGCCATACCTATTTTACATATCCGCACGCAGCTCGCCCTTGGTTCTGGCATGTTAAATAGCTTTACTTGCTTACAACATTACTTGCACAAAGTACGCCCCGACGTACTAATTACATCACAATAGTTAATACATGGTTGGGTCAGCTTATTACTTAATTTCCCTGTTTCCTCACCTTTGTATATATTGCTTATCGCACGTGTACACCATTGTACGTATCATTACGCCAGGGGGTTCATCACACCCCGCATTAAGGCAGTAAAAGTCCGAACACTTTTACGGTATAGTTTGGCACCCCGAACTTATAGCATTATATGCATTGGCTCCGAATCATGTCTTTGGTCAATAGTTGGGTTGCCCGGCTCTTGTGCTTGCTACCTTACGTTCCTCTATATCGGCTAGGGTAGTAAAGGGAGAACTACTGCGATTGTGTCCCGGTTCTTCCGGACGAGCACCTCACTAGAGAAAGCCGAAAACTGACTGTCATGATGCGGCGAGAGCTGGTCAGCTATTCGAGAGGTCCCAAATCGTTAGAGATTTTTTCCGCTTCTCACGAAGAATCGGTTCCCCCGATTAGGCGTGTACAACGCCCCTAGTTCAGCCTTCCGAATACTAGAGACTTCGCCAACTTTCTTAATTGTCAAACTCCTATGGCTAAGTGAGGGCGGTAAAGGCCGCATAGTCTGATTGCCTTGTTCGTTGAGCTAAACACCTCCTTTAAGGACCAGAATGTGGAGTAAAGAGTGTTTAGATTTACCCCGAACACCCCCGTACTATCTACGTGGGGGCAGAAGTCGACGACTGGTCAACCCTCAGATTTCATAAACGGCCGCACAGGTGGTAAAATATAAATCGCAAGCATTATAATACATAACATCATTGTTCCATATTACAAGACATGATAATAGAAATGTTCTCATGGGAATATGACATCCTTCGAACATTGCTCCGCCACAAGGCGAGGCCCCTCCAGGACACCATCAAAATATTGCTCGGGTCGACGATGCTCCTTGCCCTCCGGCGGTCCCTCGGTCATCAGCTTCTTGGCATCCAGCGTTACCCAATGCGTCTTGACGCGGGCAAAGGCCATACGCGCACCTTCAGTACAGACCGACCACTTCACGGCTTCGAGCTACGGACAGGCACTTACAAGCCGCATAACAAGACCGAAGTAACTGCTAGGTACAGGCTCAGCAGGCCACAGCCGGACTATCAGGTCCTTCATGGCTAGCTCTGCCGACCTGTGCAGCTCGACCAACTGCTTTAGCTGGTCGCTGAAGGGTACCAGATGTTCGTGTCCAAGATATTGGGACCAGAATAGCTTCTCCATAGACATCCCTTCTTCGGCTCTATAATACTCGGCAGCATCTGATACGCTGCACGGCAGATTCGTAAACGCCCCTGGAAAACCCAAGTTTGGATAAGTACAAGGAACGTTTCTTTATACACTTGCTTGGCACAGTGAAAGACTTACCCGCCGCAATCTCCTTGGCCGCCTGAATTTCCTGGAGGGCGTTCTGGGCTTTGGCTCGTACATCCTGTGTGCTCTTGCGGACCTTCACCAGCTCGGACTCTTGCGCCTTACAATCGCGCTCCAAGGACTCAAATTCTCGATCGCGCCCTGGAGCTGTTGCTGCGCCTCGCCCACATGGGCCTCGTGCTTCTCGCGGGCGGCGTGCTCCTTGGCCGCTTTGTCCTCCGCCTCGGCTAACGCCTTTTTGAGGGCCGCCACCTCGGTCGTGGCCCCTAATTAAGTTCATGACACTTTAGTCAGCTTCAACAATTTACTCTTCAATATACATGCAGGTTACTGCATACCTTCGCTGTCCTCCAGCTGCTTCTTCACGCGGCCGAGATCTTCCTCGGCCCGCTCCAGTTTCTGTTTTAGTCCAGAGACCTCCGCAGTTTGAGCGGTAGCAGCCCGCAGCGAGGCCTGCTTATTCACATAGACACTTTATGTTAGACTCCTGCGAAAATTGATTTTGATCCTCTATTCGGCTTTTCTTTCCGATCACCGAACAGAGCATCAGGGGCTACTATCTACGATGTGATATTCTTCTTACAATCTTGTGCTCACCTCAAAGCTTGCTAGAAGGCTAGCACAGGCTTCGGTCAGCCCGTTTTTGACGGACCGAACCTTTTCAACCACCGTACCCATATGGGCATGGTGCTCATCCACGATGGAGGTGCCTTGCAGCGCTTCCAGTAGATGATCCGGCGCCTCTGGTTGGACGGAGGACACTGGTAGCACGCCCCCTCCCTTTGAGAAGGGCTGTTTGCCGGATTCCGGAGCTGTGTAGGTCTCCGGAATAGAATCCGGCTGAGGGTCGACTAGAACTCGACGCGCACCGTCCGTCTCCGTAGGGGCTTTTTGCCCCATGTATCCGGTGCTCCGGGAGTCATCCTACGGCGCCGCCCTGACGATCTCCGGAGTCTTCCCCCGCTCCAAGGAAGCCCTTCGAGATGCCTCCTCATCATCACCTTTGGCAGAGGGGGAGTAAGCGGGCGGCGGCGAAAAGCTGGCCCTCTCCTTTGGGTCCAGCGAACCTTCCGATGAAGATAGCAGAGAGCTGTCCCGAGCCGGACTGCAATAACACGACTTAAACATTGCAAGGCGGAAAGGACGGACGTTCGGGCGCGCGTAAGAATTCTTGATACTTACGATTTAGCTCGAGGCTTGGCCCGGGAAGGCCGCTCCGGACTGCTATCGACATCCCACGCGGAGTTATCTACGGGGGAGGCTTTTCCCCTTTTGGGTGCCTTTGCCTACAGGTTCTTGGAGGCCGCTCTCCTTTTCCTCCCCGCTTCAGGTGGGGAGTCATCTTCTTCTTCCTCCTCTTCGTTGTCGTCTTCGGACATCGCATCCGAAGCTCCTTTCTGGCGAAGGCCACTCCTGGTCCCCTTGGCCGCTTTCCTGACCTTCTTCTCCGGCACGTCATAAGGCGCCAGAAACAACATCTTCGTCAGAAGTGGGAATTCTTGCTCCTCAGGAAGCGGAGCTGGATAGTTAATCTGCCCGGCCACCTCGATCCATGCCTGGCAAAGGGGGTAGAAGAGCTTAGAATCCATCCTCAAAATATGACCGGTGAAGGGTATACCTTGAAAACATTAAAAGACTTACCGGATTGGCCTGGCGCTTTAAGCTAAGCCCGCGATCTTCAGTCGTGGGCGGTGGCGTCTCGCCAGCCTTGAAGAGCGCTTTCCAGATACCTTCGTGCGTCGCGCCGAAGAGCTCTAGCAGCGTCTGGTGCTTGGCTGGGTCGTACTCCCACAAATAGCAGGTCTGGCATTGGCACGGAAGGATCCGGTGAATGAGCATAACCTGGATCACATTCACAAGCTTGATCTTCTTGGTTATCATGTTCTGGACGCATGTCTGGAGCCCAGTTATCTCGTTCGAAGATCCCCAGGTGAGGCCCTTCTCTTGCCAGGAAGTGAGCCGCATCGGAACTCTGGATCGGAATACGGGGGCTGCTACCCAATCGGTGTCACATGGCTCGGTGATGTAAAACCACCCCGATTGCCATCCCTTCACCGTCTCCGCGAAGGAGCCTTCGGGCCAGGTGACATTGGGCATCTTGCCCACCATGGCGCCTCCGCACTCTGCTTGTTGACCGCTCAGCACCTTCGGTTTCACATGAAGGTCTTCAGCCATAGGCCGAAGTGAGGTGGGATGTGGAGAAAGGCCTCGCACACGACGATAAATGCCGAGATATTGAGGATAAAGTTGGGGGCCAGATCGTGGAAGTCCAACCAATAGTAAAACATCAATCCACGGACAAATGGATGAAGAGGGAATTCTAGCCCGCGGACGAAGGGTGTGAGAAACACAACCCTCTCATGGGGCTCGGGGGTAGGGACAATTTGCCCTTTTGCCGGGAGTCGGTGAGCAATCTCCTTGGCTAAATATCCGGCCTCCCGGAGCTCCGTGATGTCCTTCTTCTTGACGGAGGAAGCCATCCACTTGCCTCCAGCTCCGGATCCGGACATGTTTGGAGTGCATTCTCGAACGAGGAAAAGCTAAAGCTTGGGCACTAGAGCTCAAGGACGGAAGGACGGAAGAGAAAGGGTGTGGGTAAGGGGAGTGAGTCCTTATCCCCTTATAAAGGTAGCGAATATCAAGCGCCTCCCCACTCGTCCTAAAAACTCGCCTATTCCCAAGGGCTGTATAAATGGCACAATTGGATTACCCATGCCCGCATTGATGAGAACCCTGAGATAAGGGGACACGATTTCTGCTTTGACAAGATGTGCCAATGGCAACCGCGTCACGAAAACGTGGAGCGGCAGGCGAAAAATGGTTCGAAATTATGACCGTACAGACGTGATGCCGTGTTATAAAAAGCTGTCAGCGGATAGAACTCGTGTAAAAATATATATTCTCTCGTGGGGTTCGGATACAATCAACACATCTGAAGACATCTGAAGACTATCGTGGGGTTCGGAGAAAGGGGAACCCGCCTTGCAATGCCGGAGACAATCTGCGCACCCAACTCCTCGTCATTGAAGCCAGGTTCAGGGGCTACTAAGGGAGTCCTGGACTAAGGGGTCCTCGGGCGTACGGCCTGTTATCCATGGGTCGGACTGATGGGCTGCAAAGACATGAAGGCCGAAGACTGTACCCGTGTCTGGATTGGACTCTACTTGGCGTGGAAGGCAAGCTTGGCAACCGATTATGAAGATTCCTTCTTATGTAACCGACTCTATGTAAACCCTAGATTCCCCCGGTGTCTATATAAACCAGAGGAGTTAGTCCGGAAAGGATAGAGACACATTACCATAGTCATATAAGCTAGACTTCTAGGGTTTAGCCATTACGATCTCATGGTAGATCAACTCTTGTAATACTCATATTCATCAAGATCAATCAAGCAGGAAGTAGGGTATTACCTCCATAGAGAGGGCCCGAACCTGGGTAAACATCGTGTCCCCCCTCTCCTGTTACCATCGATCCTAGACGCATAGTTCAGGACCCCCTACCCGAGATCCGCCGGTTTTGACACCGACATGGGGCTCTGTGATTTGATTGCTCACTAGTCATTACTAATGCGGCGCAACGACCAGGGTAAATCTTTCTCTGCAGTTGTGCACTCAATATTGCTGCACGGCAGGTGGAGCCGAATGAAGGATGTCCCACATGTCGGTGGTCCCATGTCGGCGAAACGAAGTTGAATTGTTTCTGGCATTGCTATCAATCCTTCAGGATTTGTTTATATGTACGCATAATTTTAATGAAATTGTACTGTGATGATATGAAGGTTTCAACTTTGGTTCCCGCAGGAAAAAAGGTTTCAACTTAGGATTCATGTGTCCTCTTGCCTCAAGATTATCTCGTTACAACATTCCATCAAATACAAATGATACTACTACCATGGCTGCTAATGCATCTCAATGGTTCGCATATCAGCGCCAATATTCACATTACAACTGAAGACAAAGTTGTGAGAAGGTGTACACATAAAGAAAAATATATAATTGATCGATGTTGTTTGTAGGCATGAGTCCATTTCCTGGGCACAGTGTTCATTGCTTGGCAGCTAGTTTCACCCAGCGTTGTAGCCAAAAAGGGGGTGTACGGAGGACACCATAATCCGATCATTTTGTGCAGGTCCACTAAAATCGAGCTGACCATCCCTGTTTGCAAAGATATCCAGTCAGTGTGATTACAATAATAGTGGAACTAGATGATGAAACATAACACACACAAATAGAAGCCTATCACCTCTGCGATCTCTCTTTAGGACTAACTACTTGTTGGAGAAGATTAGGCATGAGTTGGATGAGGAGAATAGCAAAACCAATCTCCCTTTCTGCAGTCCCACAGAAATGTAAAAACGTTGCCCGTGTGACATTTTGGCAGAACTGCACAAAACACTCTTAAGAAAAAAAACTGATTTGTGCAGTTCACCAAAAGGTCACAATAGCAACAAGGTGAAATGGCTAGCCATGTTCGCAAAAAAGAGGTAGAAAGGAAACAATTTTGGCAAATAACATGAGTTGAAGACACATACGCCGACAAAAAAGAAGCATATTCCATGTAATAAGGGAAAGATAGCAGCATGGTGGTTTATAAAAAATGGTTTGAGGACGAGATTGCAATATGGAAAGTACGCTGGCCGAGATACGTTTTAAGCAAACAACTAAAGAAGATCCACATGCGGCAACGTGGGAAGATGGGCAGTGGAGCAAGGCCGGAGGAAGCTGTACCTGAGGGTCATCGGGATGTTACTAGGAGGGCGCCGGCGGCCGGGATCTGCCCATACTGCGTCAGCGAGCAAGTGGCGAAGGCCCTACCGCGCCGGAGCTTGGTCAGAGAGCACGGCGGGTACCGCAGATCGGGACGTGCTGCCTCAATGTCGTCGAACGGAGAAACGATGCACATTCTCCCTTTCCGCTGGCGGACGGGATGCGGCCGGATCACTGACCAATGGTGAGAGAGAGAGGCCACCGCCACCTTGTGTGACATGGTGTGACGAGAGACAAACCCCGGCAAGCAGGCTCCATTGTAGTATATAGTGGAGCGGATTTTTTCATTTTCCCCACGGCAATCGTTTTATATTCTGTACTACGCGCCATTGAGGAGGAATATATAACTTTATTTAATACAAACGTGTCAAGTCAAACTTTGTTCCGTCTAGGCATGGTACCCGACCCTCCTTCGAGTAAACAACCGCTACATGCGTCAAATTATCACGTGGGCTGCATTTTCGTACAAAAACAAACTCCACCGTGTACCCGCGCGGGTGTGGTCGGGAACGAGACGTCAGTACGTGTGTCCTGCGTGCACCTCTTCTTTAGGTGCAGGTACGTACGTGGGTGGGTGTGAGAGAGATGGTTTGTGCGAAACCGAGGCAATGTGTCGATGATATCTCAAACAAAAAAACGTAACATATGCAATGTGTGTGAAACAAAGTCATGGATATATCATATATAGAGGGCGAGATCCACGAGGAGAGAGTGGAGCGATCATCGGCGTGAGATATCTATAGAATCAAAAACAGGGATGAAGTGTGTGGCTGCGCGATCGATAAAGAGTGCCATCGAATTTGTGTTTGCCCACGTCAAAGATACAGGGTGGCTCGCCTACTGGAATTTGAGAGGGCAGAGGTGTAGTTTTTCTTTGTGGCATGGATACCTACCTACAGCATTTGACTATCGGTGGGGGGGGGGGGGAGGGGGCAGAGACCTAACTATAGAGAGGTAAATCGACTAGTATATGTGTGGAGAAGGAGAGTGACCTAGCTATGTATAGAGGGAGATCGATCGGCATCCATGGATATGTGTAGCAGAGGAATAAGGTTGGGAGAAATACAAAGGTAGAGTGTTGGAGGGTTGGTGGTGGAGTGGCGTCTCACAAATGGTGGGAGAGGCCTGCTAGACAAATGGAGGGTACGAGTGCAATATCAATAAGAGAGGGCGGGGATGTCTGTCTGCCTATGCACGTGCGTGTGAGAGACGGGTCGGGAGGTATGCAAGGATTACGAGGGGAGACGATATGGTTGTGGAAAGCATACGTAACTACATAGGAAGATCAACCGTCGTGTGCCCGAGAAAGGGAGAGACATAACTAGTGAGGTAAGTCTATCGGTGCGTGGAGAAAAGAATTATAGTCGACCTAGCTATATGTAGGGAGATCAGTACGTATACATGCATGCATGTGTTAGAAGCAAATAAGGTCCGGAGAGACAGACAGGGGGAAAGGGGTGCGGCTAGGAGGTGGTGCCAGAGGCCTACTATGTCGAGGGGGAGGAGTGTGCGACTATGAGATCGATGAAAAGAGGGGCGGGAGTGTGCACCTGCGTGGAACCGTATTGGACATAGGGGGCATGGACGGTGTGAACAGAAGAGGGGAAGTATGTGTTTATGGTAGGCACACTTGGCTAGAGAGGTATATCGGCCGGTGTGTGCGAGAAAGAAGGAGTCGGGGGGCCTACACACACCGCGGGTGAACGACCTAAAGAGAAATAACGAACATGCGCGATGGAGGGGATGCTGAGGGAGGCCGAGAGTGGGGTGGGCGTGTGCATGCACGAGAGAAAATTAGCGCTAGCTAGCTACAAAGAGAAGAGGATCGTGAAGGTGTTAAAGACGAACATAGATCATAATTCATTATAAATAAGTGCATACGGATACTTGAAGAAGATATCATAATGTAGAACACTGATTATAATTTGGGCTAATGTGTGGCTTTTGGAGCTCAGGGCTAAATACTTGTCATAATGTAGGGGGCGGGGCACTATACTTTGTGTGATAAACACAGTGTACGTATGGAACATGGTCTAGATTATGAATATACAGTAAGTACATCAAATGTACTACTATTTGGAATCAACATCAACTGTATTCAAAAGATTGAATTCGAGTTCATATAGTACACATAGTTCATATCTATCTCTATAGTAATCATGTAGTGTGTTGTTAAGGTAATACATGAATGATGGTTGAAGTTGGCAACAATCATGATTGTAGATTCCTATTGAAATAGATAAACGAATTCAAATTCAGTTCGTATTGCAGTGGTAGTATAGACATTTGGAATGCACTAAAATGTTGGCATGAGTAGGTTACATGCATTATATAGCCAGCGAAAAAATTTAATTGGACATAACATGGATCTATACTCCCTCCTTCCATCTATAGAGGGCCTAATGAGTTTTTTAAGACCGCCTTTGACTATTGACAAGATTAATAGTACATGACATGCACAATGTGAAAATTATATCATTGAAAGCTCCTTTCACACACGAATTTAACGGTGAGCTTTGTGTAAGCTTCATGTCATATATTATTGCTCTAATATTTGGTTGGTCAAATTTAGCCTCAAAAAATGCATTAGGCCCTATATAGATGGAAGGAGGGAGTAGCTTTGAATAACATTTGTATAGTAAAACGGGACAAGACTCTCTCTTTGTGTGGTGTGAATAGTTTTTATTTTTTTTGTTTTTTTTGTTGAGGCAAGTGCGAATTGATTTGGTACGTACAAGTACAATATTACATGTTAGGCTTGTCCCTAAAATTCAACCTGCGCCTTGTTATATCCCAAACTTTTTGATATCGTGCTCCCAAAACTAGCGCCTTCACAACCCGCGCCTTGCTATCCCGAGATTACAACGCACGCGAAAACTCCATCCGGCTGCCAAATCCAAACACGCGAAATCCCCCTTCTAACCCTAAGCCGAAAGGGCCTCTAGTTCAAATCGGTGGGGGTACTTTTGTAACACACCCTACATTTTGGACAAGCGCATCCCTAAGTCATGGTTCCCCCTCCCATTGCCTCATTTTTGACATTCGAAATCTGGCCGCCATAACCTCTCTGATCTAGCCGCGAAACCCCACCCTCCTCCGTCCGCCACCTCACTGCTGCCCAACCGGAGCCTCTTCCCCGACGACGTCGTCCATCGCAATAGCTAGACGTCCCTCATCCGCCTCCCCGGATGAGGATCCGTCATCCATCCCGTCGTCCCGCCGGTTCAGCCGCCCCGTCCTCCACCTCCAAGGAGCTGCTCTGACGATCGCCTCGTCTATCGCGGCTTCTCCATCCCCACAGCGCCGTCTTAACCTGCTCCACCGGAACCGCATCATCCTCACCGACTCTTCAGACAAAGCCGAGGCCTACTTGGCGCCACCAAAGAGGTTGTACACTCATCGCATCGCACCTTCTCCTTAACTCGACCTCCCGGCACCGACGGTGCTCCATCACGCACCCCCAAGGAGCGGCTACCTCGAAGACGGCACCGCGGGCGACATCTCCACAGCGGCTCTCCCCAGTGCGAGGCCCCTTCGGCGGCGGCATCCATATCAGCCAGATCTGCTGCTGCTGCTCCGGCTGTCGCTCGGTTGCTCGCGCTGCTGCTGCTACTCCAGCTCTCGCTCGCTCGCTCGCCTGCCCAGCTGCTGCTGCTCCGGCTCTCGCTCGCTCGCGCTGCTGCTGCTGATGCCCGGGCTCTCGCATGCTCGCTCGCTCGCGCTGCTGCTGCTGCTCCGGCTCTCGCTTGCTCGCCCGCGCTGCTACTGCTGCTCAGACCCTCGCTTGCTCGCTCGCGCTGCTGCTGCTGCTCCGGCTCTTGCTCGCTCGCGCTGCTGCTCTCCCCCTCGCTCGTGATGTTGCTCTGCTTCGATTGAGCCACACATCAGTCGACTGAATCGACTTTTGGGTCAATCGATTTTCAAGGGGTGGTGGGTCTCGCCGGAGTTAAGGAAGAACCACCCGCAGTAGGGAGGGGGGATCACCGGAGAGGTACCCCACTATCTATCTTAGGGTTCTGGGTGGGGTGCTGCTCGCCGGCAGTGGGGGGCGCGGTGGTGGGGCGGTGGCGTGGGGATCACCGGAGAAAAAGCTTGGCGCAGGGGGGGGGGGCTAGAGGGCTGGCCGGGGCGGCGGCGGACCGACGGTGGGGAGTTGTTTCGGGGCGGCGAGGCGGCGGCGGACCGGCAGTGGGGTGTTGTTTCGGGGCAGCAAGGCGGCGGCGGACCGGCGGTGGGTAGTTTTTTTGGGGCGGCGAGTAGGCGCGGGGTTCGGGTGGTGGTGGCTGGCGGCCTCAGGGGGTGCAGGTTGAAGATGAACTGCAGGCCCTCCCTAAACTATCCCATGTGAAGTGCCTATCTGCTACCAATGCGTTCAGTTTTGACAGTAACTTCATCTGTTGAGTTCAGAGTCAACAGTAAATTTCAGTTTCGACAGTTAAGTTCAGAGTCAACAGTTTTTATCTCATCTGTTGTAGTCAGGTGGTTTTTGCTGATGTAAATTTTACATCTATCACTTTTTCGTAATGCATTTTACATCATCTATTGGAGATGCTATTTGAATCCCACTTGAGATTAACAATTTCTGTCTTCTGCTGCTTCAGCCTTGATGTCTTACGGCTCACCGGAGCTGCTCCAAGGACGGAACGATCCATCACAACAGAGTAGTGCCCTGGACGCCGTCTACAGATTCCTCAGATCTTCCTCCACACCTCCGACAGACACCTCTGCCTCAACTTCTTCAGCAACCAACCCAATGATTGTGAGGTCGACACGGCTACGACAAAGAGGTTGTACACTTGTCGCATCACTTATTACTCTGCATGCATGTCGATCCATTAGGGCTATTATGGTTCAACGGAAAAACATAGCAATAGGAAATTTTCCTATGGCACTCTACTATTCAATTATTCATGCATTTTGTTGAAAGGAATGGAGCAAAACATCCACCTGGACCTACTTTTCAAAATCCTATGGATGAAAACAAACCAAGTGCATTAGTGGCGGAATAACATTCTAACTGTACACGCTTTCATATGGTTTCACTTTATTTTGGCCATGTTTCGTTGCATTCCTCTGCCCCTCGTTTTCCTATGAACCAAACACCCAAGTTGACAGAAATCCTGTGTTCACAAATGCTTTGTTTCCCATGTGCACTCCTAATCTATTCCGGTGTTTTTCCTCCTATCCCTGCGTTTTTAGAATCATGCAAGCCAAATGAGCCCTTACAGAATTACGTCAGTTACAGGTAGGTGTCGAAGAAAACTTTGCGTGGTTTGTCCTGCTCCTGCCGCGACGTCGTGCACCTCACCTGAGCTGCTCCATCGACAGAAGCATCCACCAAACCAGACATCACGACTCCTGACTTTCTTTCGCCGCCTTAGATCTTCTTCCCTGCCTCCGGCACCCACTGCAAAGGCATCACCATCATCGACTCAGCAGATGAACCTGAGGAGTACACGGGTCCACAAGAGAGGTCGCACTCTTTTGTTTCTGCTTATGTTATGCATTGCTTAACATTATCTGCTACTTTATTGTCCCGTTCACCTCTTAGACTCCAAGGCAGGTCCAAAATGATGTTCAAACTTGAGTTCTAAATTAGTTGTGGGGCACATATCGAGGCAGCAATGAATAGTATCTCTGTCTAATATCTGGTTCACCTAGGGATGCCTATGTTGTTCATCTTGGGTGGCAAACAAATAGTAAAGCAATCATCATCTTTTTTGAATTAAAGCAATCATCAGCCTGCTATCATTATTTTTGGATCCATCCACTGGTTGTTACCACTACTCTAGATTTCTGCATGCTCTCCTTACATAATCTCACTATATATTTTTTGTATGCATGTCAGATATTGTACACAGTCATGCTGAGCATGTAGAGAAAAAGAGAAGAGTTTTGAGCGGCAATACAATGTCATGTAGACATCGCTCCATGGTGGGTTCAATGGAAAACCCTCCCCCCTCTCCAGACTGTAATCCAGAGGAAGATATTTGTTCTGAGGCGGATTCAGACGCAGCTGACCACTCCTTTTGTTCTTCACTCCCCTCATCATCTTTTTCATCCAATGAGCTCACAGTTTCATCAATTTCTTCTTCCATAAACTCCAACAAAATATTAGTCTTTTCTTGGACAGCGGATTTATTCTCAATAAATACATCAATATCGTAATTGTATTTATAATTATTATTGCAATATTTAAGGATAGCAAGATTTTCAGGTCTATAAAATGAATCATCAAAATCTTCAAACTTTTCAAACAAAGATTCAATTTCATATGCACCCTTAAAAGCAACAAATTCTTCTATTCGTTCCACATCATAATAATCATATATACGTCTAGCATAAGAAGCCAAGGTTTCATTATCATTAAATTCGCATGAATAGGGAAGGTGTGGAACCTCAATCTTAGAGCAACAAGTATAATCATATCTCAAGCATAGATTCCAAGCATACCATTGCAACATTTCTATTTGATCCCATAAAAGTTTGCCCTTTTGAGTCAAGCGATAAAGTATTCGCGTTGACCCAACATTACTCCCATTATCAAGTTAAATGGGGTTTTCTCAGGATTATCAAAGTAGTGCATAATATTTTTCACATAACGAGCATCGAGGGTTTCATGAGGTTCCCCATCTCCATGAGTAGCAAGTACCACTAATTTTTTTGATGTTCCGTGTTCCATATCCATAACTAAAGATAGAGAACAACTTAGAACAGGAAATAAAAACTACTTAGTGATAAAGCAAACAAGCACACACGAGAATATTCACCCCACGCTATTGCTCCCCGGCAACGGCGCCAGAAAAAGGTCTTGATAACCCACAAGTATAAGGGATCGTTTGTAGCCTTCTTCGATAAATAAGAGTGTCGAACCCAACGAGGAGCTAAAGGTAGAACAATTATTCCTCAAGTTCTATCGACCACCGATACAACTCTACGCACACTTGACATTTGCTTTACCGGAAACAAGTATGAAACTAGAAGTACTTTGTAGGTGTGATAGGATAGGTTTGCAAGATAATAAAGAGCACGTAAATAAAATCTAGGGGCTCTTTAGATAAAGACACAACTAAGTTAGTTTTAGTAGAGAGCTTTTGTCAACAAGAAAGTTATTTGTCCTTGGGCAATCGATAACAAGTACTGGTAATCATTCTTGTAATTTTATATGAGGGAGAGGCATGAGCTAACATACTTCCTCTACTTGGATCATATGCACTTATGACTAGAACTCTAGCAAGCAGCCGCAACTACTAAAGATCATTAAGGTCGTGAAACCCAACCATAGCATTAAGTATCAAGTCCTCTTTACTCCCATACGCCATAACCCACTTATCCGCATTAGGGCTGCTGTCATCCCCCGCAACACTGACAATAAGTAAACCGTGAACATATTGCAACACCCTACAACGGGGGACCTTCACGTTTGCGCGAGACTGAGGGAACCATAGGACAACACCATAAATAACATATAAAATCAAACGAACCAAGATCACGATTAACCCATAGGACAAAACGGATCTACTCAAACATCATAGGATAACCATAGATCATTGGGAAATAATATATGGAGTTGAGCACCATGTTTAAGTAGAGATTACAACGGGGGAAGAGGTGTTACACCTCTGCATTGAGGGGGAGAAAGTTGGTGTTGACGGTAGCAAGATTGTTGATGTAGATCGCTGTCCCGATCGTTGACCCGGTGGCACTCCGGCGCCACCGAAAGCGAGGGGGAGAGAGCCCCCTTCTTCTTCTTCTTCCTTGGCCTCCCCCAGATGGGAGGAGGGATCCCCCTATGGTCCATGGCCTCCATGGTGGTGGAGGGGCGGGAGCCCCACCGAGATTGGATCTCCCTCTCTGTTCTCTTCTGTTTCCCGTTCCCCTAATCTTGCCGAAAACCATTTCTTATATTCCGGGAGATCCGTAACTCCGATTGCGCTAAGATTTTAACACGATATTTTTCCGGATATAAGCTTCCTTGCGCCCGAGGAGGGCACAACCCACCACCGCGCGCCAGGGGCCTCTGGCGTGCCCTAGTGTCTTGTGGGCTGTGTGGGCCTTCGTTTGCGGTGATTCCAACTCCCAAAAATCACATATATTCGAAAATAATTCTCCGTGAAATTTTATTGCATTTGGACTTCGTTTGATATGGATATTCTGCAGTACAAAAAACATGCGGAAAGCAGGAACTGGCACTGGGCACTAGATCAATAGGTTAGTCCAATAAATCATATAAAAAGTTGCGAAAAGTATGTGAAAGTGGTATAATATTGGAATGAAACAATCAAAAATTATAGATACGACGGAGACGTATCAGCCACCACCCTACTAGCTCAACTCCCAGGCCCATCGACAAATGCATAGCTGAAATGCGCAGAGATAAATAATGATGGCGTTCAAGAGATTCCATCACGGATAGCTAAGTTGCCTGGTACCTCACTGCCTGTCATATAGTAGAAGAAACTAATCGTATTTCACGTTACTACGTGTGCTCAGTGGACAATATATATAACATGTAGAGTAAAAAGAGATGCAACAAGTGTACAACCTCTTTGGCGAAGCCATGTCGATCTCAGTGTGATTGGGTTGGTCGATGAGGATGCTTCAGCTGGCTTGGCTGTCGGAGGAAGGGAAGAAGATCTTAGGCGTCTGGAGATGGAGCCCGGGGTACTGCTCCGCTGTGATGGAGGGTTTCGTCGTTCGAGCAGCTCCGGTGAGTTGTACGACGCCAAGGCTGAAGCAAGACAACAGAGACAATGTTAACCTGAGTGGAATTCCAATAGATGACGTAAAATACAAAACCACGAAGTGGTAGATGTAAAATACATCAGCCGATCATCTCTGAATATAATTGTCAAAACTGAATTTAACTCTCAAAACTGAACTTAACTGTCGAAACTGAATTTTGCTGCCGAAACTGAATTTTACTGTCGAAACTGAACGCACTAGTAGCGGCGCGTGCGAGAGCAGTAGCAGTAGCAGCGCCCGGAGCAGCAGCGCGTGCGAGAGCTGTGGCAGTTGGTCGTGTAGTAGCATCATGGTGAGGCTACACGTCAGTCGACTGACTTTTTCATCTCTGGTAAGTCGATTTTCCAGCCGTTGGATACGAAATCAAGGGCCTACAGTTCATCTTCAACCTCCACCCCCCTGAGCCGCCAGCCACCACCGGCCAAACCGCCGCCACCCGTCGCCCGCGGCGGGTGGTGGGCTACACTTCAGTTGACTGAGTTTTTCATCTCTGGTCAGTCGATTTTCCAGCCGTTGGATACGAAATCAAGGGCTTGCAGTTCATCTTCAACCTCCACCCCCTGAGCCGCCAGCCACCACCGGCAAACCGTCGCCCACCGCCGCCCGCGGCTGGTGGTGCGGTGCCCCGCCCGCCCCGAAACCACTCCCCACTGCCGGTCTGCCACCGCACCGGCCATCCCTCAAGGCCCCCCGTGCCGAGCTTTTTCTCGGGCACGCCACCGCCCCACCACCGCGATCAACCACCGCCCTCACTCTGAACCCTAAGATAGATAGTGCGGTACCTCTCCGGCGAGCCCCCCTCCCCATTGCGGTTGGTTCTTCCTTAACTGCGGCGAGCCTGCCCCCCCTCCCACCCCCTGAAAATCGACTGACCAAAAAGTCGATTCAGTATATTGAAGAGTAGATAAATCAGAGCAACATCACAAGCAAGAGCAATAGCGATAGCAACAGCGCACACAAGAGCTAGAGCAGCAGCGTGAGCAGGAGGAAGAACAAACCAGGTAGGGGACCGAGAGCAAGAGGAGAGCAGCAGCGCGAGCATGAGCCAAATCAGAAAAAAGCAGGTCGTACTGATGTGGACTTCGCCGTCGACAGAGCGACATCGTGTAGGAAGTGGCTGGCAACGCCGCCGTGGATGGAGCCGCTCCATGTTGGCTTGGGACCGAGCGCCGGCAGCACCGTGAGATCGAATCAAAAAGAAAATGCGGCGATTAGTGTAGAACCTCTTTGGTGGTACCGATTAGGCCTCAGCTTCGTCCGAGGAAACGGTGATGATGCTGCTCTTCCGGTGGTGCTGGTGAAAACGGCAGTGTGGGAATGGAGGTGGCGTGAAAGATGAGGGGAACGTCGAGGCAGCTCCATGGAGGTGGAGGACGGCGTGGCTGAACCGACGGGACGAAAAGATCAATCAAGGATCCTCATCCAGTGCGGTGGATGAGGGACGTTGAGGTGTTGCTGTGGATGACGTCGTCGGGGAAGGGGCTCCAGCTGGGTGGCGGGCGGAGGAGGGTGTGGGGCTTCGCACGTTTTCGTGGCCTCGGCGTATGAATGGATGGGCGGATGGGATGGGAGGGGGGAACCATGGCTTAGGGACGCGCTTGTCCGAAATGTGGGGTAAGTTACGAAAGTACCCCCACCAGTTTGAGCTAGGAAGTTCTTTCGGTTCAGGGGTATCACGGGCATTTCACGTGTCGGGATTTCGCAGGAGGTGGGAGTTTTCACGCGCGTTGTAATTTTGGGATAGCAAGGCGCAGATTGAGATGGAGGGAGTTTTCGGAGCACAACGAGACAAAGATATATCTTAAATATTTCAGGGTAACAAGGCGCGGGTTGAAGAGGTGGGAGTTTCGCAGCACGATAGACAGAGATGCTAGCTTAAAATTTTGGCATAACAAGGCGCGGCTCGAAATTTTTGGAGATCAAGCTTAACGTGTACAGAAAAAGACAATTCGCACCTCATCACTAGAGAGCCCCATGTCCCGTTTTACTAAATTACTAGAAATGCATTCAAATACAACAACAAAAAAACTAAAAAAATGGGGACAACAAACATAACGTGTACAGTACCAAAACAATTTGCACTTCCCTCAACAGTAAAAAAACAATTTGTGTTGTCTAGCATATGGACTAAATTTGAGTACACTTTCCCTGTTTGAATAGGATTGTACTCGGGTTAGTTATACAACCATCTAAATATTATCTTCACAACACATGCCATGGATATAGGAGAAGTAAATTCCTATATGAATACAAACTACATGTACATACGATCTCAAATTCAAATATTTGTATCCATTTATGTTGAATTTAAATCATAGTACATGTATGCTCTAGCTAGATGTTCGGAATCTAAACCATGCATGATACTACGTACACTGTGTTTAACACGCACAACACACACACAGACACCAGTTAGACTAGTAGGGTACACATGCATTGCATGCATGAGATTTGACAACCAAACTATGAATAAATACCACATTATAGCATGTAAGCTTTGAGTCATATATGCATGATGTAGATGTTCGTTTATTCTTATAGTTCATTTCATTCAAAATCATCTAGTTTTTCTAAGAATGCTAATCTATTTTAAGATTCATGGAATTGTGCGTTGTTAAGCATAAAGTAAAAACAAATAATGGCAAATCATGTAGAAAAACCTTTGGGCAATTATGATATGGAAGATTCTAGAACAAAGAAGAAGTTCTTGTGCTCTGACGTTTCTGCATTATGCTTAAGTTCAACCATGGAGTCTTCTAGATTGTACATCTGGCAAAATCTGGTGGAATGTAGATGATATCCAACGGCTAGTAGTGCTCGAATTTGCCATCTCTGCACCATCGGATTGGCTTCATCCAACGACCATCTTTAAAAGTTAAAGTTATCCGCACACTATATAAAAAATAAAAAATATATTATATAGGGGTACAAATATAGATATGAGATGCGAAAGCCACCCATCATATCCAATTAGAATAGTGTGTCCATGCATGAATGCAGTGTGGCCAAACGATGTCTGCCATCGGTATCTCAAATTCAAATTAGTGTGGCCTTGTTCAATGTGCATACAGTAAATCATGCTCGTTCCGAACCACACCGCGCATATCTGAGTTATATTCATGCATGCATGGTTTTCAAACATCATGATCTCTTATTCAAATATTTGAATTCAACTTTACATTGATTATGACCTCACCTAGTCTTTTACACCCACATAGTCGTGTTCTCTTTATAATTGTACCACTAACTTTCTCTCGTGCATGCATATGCACACACACACTACCAGTCGGCATTATCCATCGCACACATGCAATCTTTTTCTTCTGGTCGGTCTCCCATGCATGCACACACACACACCTCCTCCTCTTCATCATATCAAGCATTCTTTATCTCTCACGTGCATGCGCAATGATTGATGTTCCTCTATATGTGTGTATATATAGCTAGGTCTTTCCCAGTTTTCCACACAAACCGATCAATCTATATATCTAGCGAGGTACCACCCTCTTTCCCATGTACACATCGATCAATCTATACCTCTATCTATAGGATTACATAGCTAATACACCCACATTAATTATATATCCAACGTCCCCCCTCTCATCATCCATGCCTTCTGCTTCATCTCTCAGACGCGCGCACAGTGGCGAAGACAGGGGCAGCAAGGGCCCTCCCCCCTAACATCACTATATATTTAGGCTAATGTGAATGTGATCATTAGATCAATTGCTGGTAAAATGGTTTAAGTTGATGAATAGGCCCTCCTCGAAAAGGATTAGCAATGCTTGTCCCCCAAGCTCATTTATTTTTCATGGCTCTACCACTGCACGCAAGAGCACACGTTCTCGCCCCCTCTCTATAAATATCGATCTCGCACTTGTGCACTCCTTCATACTCTCCCTCCACTTGGCCCCTCGCACCATCTTCTAGCCCCCACCGGATTTTTCCACATGTACTATCTAGCAGACTCCATGGTTGAACTTAAGCATAATGCGCAAACCTCAAAACACAAGTGCTTCTCCTTTGTTCTAGAATCTTCCGTATCATAACTACCCAAACTCTTTTTCTAGTTGAATTGCCATTATTTGTCTTTACTTTATGCTTTACAACGCACAATTCCATGAATCGTAAAATAGATTAAGGGCTTCTTTGATTCAAAGGATTCTCAAAGAATTTTGGAGGATTCTAATCCTTAGGAATTTTTCCTATCTTGGATGTTTGATTCGTAGGATTGTAAACCATAGGAATTTTTCCATAGGATTCATTTGCACTAGATTTCGTAGGAACCTTTCCATCCACTCAAACCTCTTTGAAATAATCCTATGTTTTTTCTATGCACATCAAACACTCGTACAATCCTGTAGGATTCAAGACGACATTCCACTCTAATCCCATGTTTTTCCTATTCCCGCGTTTTGGAAATCCTACGAATCAAAGAGGCCCTAACTTTTTTTATAAAAACTAAATGATTTTCAATGAGATGAACTATAAGAATTAAACGAACGTCTACATCATGCATATATGACTCAAAGCTTACATGTGGTATTTATTCATAATTTGGTTGCCAAATGTGATGCGTGCAATGCACGTGTACCTTACCAGTACTTCGAGTATGTGCAAAACACGTAAATTAGAATTCCAATGGCACGCTACACAGTGTGTCTCTTTCAGTTCATGAAGCCACGTGGCACATGTGGAGGCGTTGTCGTGACCTACTTGTGTGGATTGATCACAGTGACGTGCTGCTGGTTCCAGAATAATGTACTTGTCCTCTCTCAGGCACACTTGCAGTACATGCACGAAGCGAAGATGTGCACGCACGCACTCCTTCCCTCGCACGCACACGCGGGTACACCGTGGGACACATTTTTGTATGAAGATCCACCCCATGTGATAATTTGACGCGTGTAAAGTCCTTCACTTCATATATGGTCAATTAATACAGCGCATGCAAATTTAGTGGACGTGAGGAAGCAAGTAGTTGAGAAAGACATTACTACTCCACTACGTGCATGCGAGTAGTTAAATCATGGGTTGCTACTTCCATTGGTCTCCATTGTATTTGGAGCCAATTTTTGAACATATTTGTAAGTAACATAATATTTATGCATGTCATAAAAAGTGGCATAAAAAGGGGGCCAAAAAACCACGACGCAGGCAGCGTGATCATTTTTTGCCAGGGCTACAGTTGGTGTCCTTTGTATTTAAATATGGACGAAGTGGAGTAATACTTTCTTTATCTAAGCCTCGTAGAGCTCTCCCAGCGCCTAGGCTCGCCTCCCCGCCTTGCCCACCGGATCCCGCCATGGAGGATCCTGCCATGGATAATCCCTTAGGTCCTAGGATCCCACGGGCTGCCCTCTCGCTGCGGCCCACAGCATTGTCGCCTTTGAGCGAAACCCACATGTGTTTTAGAGGGGATCTATTGCTCTGGAATCACAGATCGGTGGCACCGGAGGACATGCCACGGCTGCGTTTCAGGTGGATGGCAGCAAGGGCAGATCGGATCGAGGAAGCGTTGCATCGATTGGGGAGAAGTTCGAAGGAGCTGCGCGTGGCGCAGCACAAGGCAGAGGCGCAAGTCGATCTCAGGGGAGTGATGCTGAGGGATGTCAGCATCTGGCAGCGTCGCGTTGATTTCCAGCTAGGGCTAATGGCAGAGACCATATTCACGGAGTCAACTGCGGAGGAAAGAACACACATGCCTACGGAATGGCATGAGCAGCCGGGGCAACTTTTCAAATGGGCGGTAGGAGAAGCCAAATCGCAGGACCAGCTACGGTGGTGCCACTGGGCATGCATCGTAGGCGAGGTGAGCTGCCCTCCTTCCCCGCGAGCGATACAGTGACCTACTCGGTTGCTGCTGTAGTGAACTTGCGGTGCCATGGCGGTTGGCAACCGTGACAATCACTCCATCTATATGTATTGTATTCTTGTGAAAATACTTGGTCATTTGGAAAAAGATGATAATTGATTTATCACTAGTTTTTGAATGCTTGGTCGTGACAATCACCCGATGCCACAACCAGAAGTCTCCATCGCGTAATACTTACGGTCGGTCGCACCAATAGACGGTCGGTCGGACCAGCGACACGCGTCGGCTTGGTCTGACATGTACAACCAGTTAAATCACTGACTTCAGTGACCGTATTTGGGCAGTAGTACTTGCAATTTTTGTTCCAGGAAACTCATCGGGAGGCGGTTCAGGCCTTGAAACCGAAACCATCAATTAATCATTAGTTTGTTCCCATCACATTCCAAAGTGTATACAAATGCTCCCACCTCGTTTCTTGTTTCTTAACATATCAACCAATAAGAGATGTGGGGCGTGCATATTTTCAATGACTCAAGACTACTAAACACGACATGCAGTGGTTTGTTCATTGCATGCAATGCTATTAATTAGCAAATAAACATTAAGTTCTCTCGTTTTGCCCTCCTTCTTGGTCACGACGCACAACCTAAGATCACTTGTTCACCTAGACGGAGGGAGTAGTATAATTAAGTGCAAACCTGCTCACACCTAGTACGTATCAAACCTGAACGTGTTCCCACTATGCAGGTTTTAGTACTAGTGCTAGTAGTAGGTTGTAAAGAGGGGAACTAGTACCTAGCCGAAAATCACTCTACCTCTTCCTCATCATAAGTCTTTCTTGTTCGTCCGTCCTTGCCATGGCTGGTGTGCAGAGCTCAAGGTCGAGAACTACTCATAACAAGGGAGTGGCAACCAAGGCTGCGGAAAAAAAGAGGGCTCGCCGCCTCACAGAGATCTCGAAAGATCTCTCACAGGTAGGCGAGGGCTCCCAGGAGTGCCCTAGCCGCGGATGCGAGTGCTCCCAGCAGCACCCTAGCCGCGGAGGCGAGGGCTCCCAGGAGCGCCCTAGCCGCGGAGGCGAGTGCTCCCAGGAGCACCCTAGCCACGGAGGCGAGGGTGAGGGAGTCCTGGACTAAGGGGTCCTCGAGCGTCTGGCCTATTATCTATTGGGCCGGACTGATGGGCTGCGAAGGCATATAAACGAAAGACTGCACCCGTGTCCGGATTGGACTCTACTTGGCGTGGAAGGCAAGCTTGGCGACCGAAGATTCCTTCTTATGTAACCGACTCTATGTAAACCCTAGATCCCCCCGGTGTCTATATAAACCGGAGGGGTTAGTCCGGAAAAGATACACACATTACCATAGTCATATAGGCTAGACTTTTAGGGTTTAGCCATTACGATCTCGTGGTAGATCAACTCTTGTAATACTCATATTCATCAAGATCAATCAAGCAGGAAGTAGGGTATTACCTCCATAGAGAGGGCCCGAACCTGGGTAAACATCGTGTCCACCGTCTCCTGTTACCATTGATCCTAGACGCACAGTTCGGGACCCCCTACCCGAGATCCGCCGATTTTCACACCGACATTGGTGCTTTCATTGGGAGTTCCATTGTGCCGTCGACAAAAGGTTTTGATGGCCCCTTCAATCGTCGATAACGATGCTGCCCAAGGAGGAACCTTCCTCCCCGGACAGACTTTTGTGTTCGACGGCTTCGTACTGCGGGCCAACTCGCTTGGCCATCTGGAGCAGATCGACAGCTACGCCCCTGGCCGTCAGGTCAGATTTGGAAGCTTGAACTACCTCACGAATATCCGTGGAGACTTGATCTTCAATGGGTTCGAGACCGCGGCGATCGCTCCTCCTCGCTCCGATGAACATGACTTAAATCTGTCACCAGATCACATCCAGGAGATGGTTCCTGTTGCTGCAACGGCCTTAGATCCGGAGCAGATCGTACCGTCCGAGGCCACAGAGTCCGTGGCATTGGAGCCGCACACAGACGCAATACCCTACAATATCTGCGTCAACGGAATTCCGGACTCGTTTTCGGCTATAAATTCTGAACCACGTATGCCTGCGGACACCGAGTTGGATCGGTTATCGATCTTCGAGTTCAGCGCCGTAGACATCTTTCAACACTCGCCCTTGGGCGATACGCTAAACTCATTAAAAAACCTGTCCTTGGCAGGGGACTCACATCCGAACTATGTTCGGTTCGAACTAGGGGCTGATGGAGAATTTTGCTTCCCACCCGCCACCCACTTCATAGCTACTGTCGAAAACTCAACCGATGTGCTTAACTGGGGCTCCGAAGACATCGACAGCTTGGACGGCGATGCCGACAAGGAGCAAGAAAACGGGCAAGCCAGCCCCGACGAACAGGCCCTGCCCAGCGACAATTCGGAGGACGACAACTAAATTCCGCTCTCCGAAGACGAGGTAAGCCTCGGTGACAAAGACTTCATTGTACCCGAAGGACCCCTCGAACAGGAGTGTTTCAAGCACATGCTAATAGCTATAGCAAGGAGACTGAAAAAGAAGCAGCAGCAGCTTCAAGCTGACCAAGACCTGCTCAATGATAGATGGACCAAAGTCCTGGCCGCCGAAGAATATGGCCTTAGTGGCCCAGCCAAAAGCTACCCGAAGCATAGATCGCTACCTCAGTTTGATAACGAGGCGTTGGAGCCCATACCATTATCACACCATGCGGCAGGTCGACGACAATCCGGTCCGGATAAAGAGGCAACTCAAGCCAAACTCCAGACCGCCCTACCGCGTCGTAAAGGCAAGAATAACACAGCTCGTGGTTGTACAGACGACCTTCGACAGGACTTGGACAGTAGAGCAGGACATGCAAGATTGATCTACGGATCGCGATGGCATGTCCCGACGCATAACGACGGCTACCTATTTGGACGTGACAAACCTAGCCACGCCTGAGCCGAAAACCACAGATGGACTCCTTCGGAGTCACGTCGCATTGTGGCACAACATAGAGGCGCCGCACACCCTCTTTGCTTCACCGATGAAGTAATCAATCATGAATTCCCCGAGGGATTCAAACCCGTCAATATTGAACCATACGACAGAACAACCGATCCCTCGGTATGGATAGAAGATTTTAATCTCCACATCCATATGGCCCGTGGAGATTACCTCCATGCCATTAAATACCTCCCACTAAAGCTAAAAGGGCCAGCTCGGCACTGGTTAAACAGCCTGCCTGAAAATCCCATAGGCAACTGTGAGGACTTGGAAGAAGCCTTCCTTGGCAACTTCCAAGGAACATATGTTCGACCACTAGATGCGGATGACCTAAGCCACATTGTCCAGCAGCGCGGAGAGTCAGCCAGGGAGATCTGGACCCGCTTCTTAGTCAAAAAGAACCAAATCGTTGACTGTCCGGACGCGGAAGCCATTGCGGCCTTCAGACACAGCATCCGGGATGAATGGCTGGCACGCCAACTCGGCCAAGAAGGACCTAAATCCATGACAGCCCTTACTGCTCTGATGACCCGCTTTTGCGCAGGAGAAGACAGCTAGCTCGCTCGCAGAAGCAACGACACCAGCGACCCGGGCACTTCCAAAATCCAAGACAGCAATGACAAGCCACGACGAAGCAAATACAATAGTCGCAATGATAACGAAAGATCACGCGACACAGCGGTCAACGCCGGTTTCAGCAATCCCAAGCCCGGTCAGCGGAAGAAGCCATTCAAGGCAAATCGCGACGAACCATCCAACGTGGACAGGATATTGGACCGACCCTGCCAGATTCATGGCCACCCCGATAAACCAACCAATCATACTAACAGAAACTGCTAGGTCCTTAAGCAGGCCGGCAAGCTCAACGCCGAACACAGGGGAAGGAAGCCGCTAGGCGACAGGGATGACGGAAAGGTTCACCAAGGAAGCATCGGGGGTAAGAAGCAATCTCCACCGGAGGATCAACTACTCCTAGAACGGAAATAGCAACCCGACTTCCCCCGCCCACTTCGTACACCTACAAAATTTGTACCGCGCATACATCATTATGCACACAAGATACCATGGGCCTTGGCGGAAGCACAATACGGACAACCCTGCAAACACCCCAGTAACATTTTTTATTTATTTTCCTTTTTATTCTTTCTTCCTTCGCTATCCTTTAAAAACAGGTGACGAACAGGATATACGTCGGAAACTGGCTCTATCAGAGTTCGGATCCGCATACTCACCTAAGGGGCTATTTCCATCAAGGATTCCCCCACCGAGGACAGGCGGCGTAGACGTGCGACAGGAGGTCCAAAATAAATTTTTTGTAGACCGCACTCTCTATTTCTTGAGCCTATACTATGCCTGTTCCTCCGCCTCCACCCCCGAGCATGTAAAATAGCCGGGAGGTTGGCTTTTATATATATCATAAATAATCATTGGCACATCACTCAGTTCCCAGTAAACCTTATCCGAACTAATCATCCGTGTTGTCTCGCCACGGAATACGGCTGCCATAGTTGTTTCACAAATATACCTTGGCATAACCCGCCAGGGGCTCGGTATGGGAACAAATGAGTTGCCAGCAAAAGCCCGAACAGCTTTACATCACACTTCGGCGTCGCAAGTTTCGCTTTATATGCATCAGCTCCGAATCATTGTCTTGGGTCAATAGTTGGGTTGCCTGGCTCCTGTGCTTGCTACCCTATGTTCCACTCTATCGGCTAGGGTAGTAAAGGGAGAACTACTGCGATTGTGCCCTGGTCTAAACAGGACGAGCACCTCAGTAGAGAAAGCCGAAAACTGACTGTCATGATGCGGCGTGAGCTGGTCAACCACTTGACGACTTCCTGGAATCTTTAGCGATTCTCCGTGTCACACGAAGGATCTTTTTTTAGATCAAATATGTAAGGAACCATACGCCGCATACATACCAGGGGCTATGTCGTAGTCCCACCATAAAACTCCTATGGCTAAGTGAAAGTGTTAACGCCCTATAGTCCGATTGCCTAGTTCGCCGCATCATCACCTCCTTCATGGACCAAGACGTTGGATAAAGAGTGATTAAATGCTTTTCCAAACACCCCCGTACTTCCTACGAGGGGGCTGAAGCCGACGACTGGAAAACTTTCAGATTATATTAGAACGGCCGCACAGGAGGAATCCAAACTTTCGAGCAAAACATAAAAATAGATTAACTATAAAAAATTGTCTTTTACAATTCCCATACATCTCACTCGAACATTATGTCTTTCAAACACTGACCCTCTATCAAGCGAGCAGCCTCTAGGACGTTGTCAAAATAATGCTCCGATTCCGGACGGTCCTTGCCTTTGGGTGGACTCTTCGCCGCAACATAGATGGCCTTCATTTTCCCCCAGAATGTCTTGACTCGGGCGAAAGCCATCCGTGCACCCTCGATGCACGTTCACAGCTTCACAGCGTCGATACGCGGCACCGCGTCAACAAGCCTTTGCACCAAACCGAAATAGCTATTCGGAACGGGCTCGGTTGGCCACAGCCAGATTATGACGTTCTTCATGGCAGCGCCGGATATCCTGTGAAGTTCGGCCCATTGGGACATCTGTTCATTGAGCAACAGAGGGCGCTTTGATGCGCCAAACTGTGACCAAAAAAGATTCTTTGTTGCATACCCATCCCACGCTTGGTAATACTATGCCGTCTCGGAAGAACTCTTTGGCAGGTCTAAAAACTCGTCCGGAGAAGTCCATACTTGGTTAAGCTGATCATAGTTCGGATCACCGAACTTAGTTTGCAGCAGAAATGGCTTACCAGCCGCAATATCCCTAGCTTGCCGGATCTCCTCACAGTTCGCCCTGGATTCCAAACGCACTTCTCTCGTCTCTTGTAAGGCCTTGTCCAGTTCAGCCGTTAAGGCTTTATTCTCCTTCTCACGAAATTCACAGCGGCCAGTAGCATTCTCCAGTTCGAGTGCCATCGTGGATATCTTCTCCTCGCCTTGGCACCGTGCAGCTTGTTCGGCCTTTAATTCAGCCGATGCCTTTTCGGCAGCAGCATTGCTACAACGGGCCTGCTCCTTGGCCCGGGCCAGCTCTGCTTGAAGAACTTCAACGGCAGCAGCACCATCTGCAGCCATGCAAATTCCAGCATCTAAATCTCAACATCATGTTTATACGACAAACAACATATGAGGATCGCCCCAAATACATACCTTGCGACTCATCAAGACGCGTATTTATTAACGCAAGATCATCCCCTGCCACGTCAAGCTTCCGCTGTAGCTTGGCAATTTCCATAGTCCGGGAGGTGGCCAAGGGGGAAGCAGCCTGTGTTCAAGCACATCGGGTTAGTCCTCGAAACGATCATTTTTGATCCTCTGTTTGCTTCCTAATGGAAGAAAACCTGAGTCTCAGGGGCTACTACCTAGACACAGACACATCTTTGCAAAGGAAACATATCTGAAAAAAATTATGTCACAAACCTCGAAGCCTTTAAGTAGGCTCATGAAGGCTTCATTTAATCCGCTCTTCGCGGACGAAATCTTTTCAATCACTGTACCCATCAAGGTACGCTGCTCCCCCGAGACAGATGCTTTCCGCAACATGTCCCGCAATATATCGGGAGTCTTCGGGTTTCCGGACACTGCTCCAGGGGCACAGTCATCCTGTAAAGGAATCTATTCACCCGTCTTCAGAATGACTGTCGGCTACGAGCCAGATAGTCCGGGGCCTTTGCCATCATCAGCCCCAGACTCCCGGACGGTCGGAGATCCACCTTCGGGCACTGCCGCCTTTGTCCCTTGTGCAACTAGTTGATCAAAAGGGACCCTCCGCGACAACACTTCAGAGTCATCCGCCTTATCGGGTAAGGAGGTACGAGGAGGCGTCTCGCTCTCCATCATCTCTGGGAGGAGACATCCCGAGGAAGTGGATTGCCCAGAAGAACTCTGTGCCGACTTGTAAAAATGCATGAACGCATTACGAATATCTTCGGTTAACAGCAACGAAGCGGACGCTATCAAAGTACCCTGGATTCACTTACGGTTCGGCCGAGGGCTTGTTCCCTTGCTGGAGCCGTTCAGCGGCATCGCTTCCCAAGCCCAAGCCGCTCGCTGGTGGCATCTTGCCCCTCTTAGAAGACCACCCCTCCCAATCTTCGGAGGTGGCCCTTTTCCTCCTGCTAGGAGAAGGGATACTAGATCCTTTTTCGCCCCTGTCTTCAAGCGAGGAGAGGTCGATCTCTCCGGACTCAGTGTTCGACTTACCTCCGGAACCAGCATACTTATTAGCACTGGAGTAGCTGAGACTTCGGGAAGAGGAGCCGGACACCTGACCCGTTCCACCTTCTTTATCCAACCCTGGAAAAAGAGGGATTGCTCAGTATCTTATTATGGGACGCCCGGCTACAGGGTGTTCGGAAGTGTAATACTAACCGGGGTGGTCGAATGATTGTTGTGGAGGCCGATGTCTTCGGTGGTGGCCGGCCATTGCTCTCGTTCCCCGAAAAACGACCTCCACATTCCTTCGTGCGTAGTGCCGAAGAGTCCGCGGCCCTTCTGGGTTAAACTCCCACATGCGGCGAGGCCGCCGCTGGCACGGCAGAGTCCGGCGGACCAGCATTACTTGAATGACGTCAACAAGATCGATGCCCTTCTCGGCAAGGCTTCGGATGCGACCCTGCAGAGTCTGCACTTCATCAGCAGATCCCCAATCCAACCCCTCATTAATCCATGATGCAAGCTGAGTTGGGGGGCCGGACCGGAACGCAGGCGCAGTTGCCCACTTAGAGCCAACAGGCTCGGTGATGTAGAACCACCCCTGCTGCCATAAGTCAGAAGATTCGGTGAAGGATCCTTGAAACCAAACAGTGCTAGCGGGCTTGCCCACTGTGGCGCCACCGCACTCTGCCTACTCCCCCTCTATCACTTCCGGCTTCACATTGAAGGTCCTGAGCCACAAGCCAAAGTGCGGAGGAGTTCGGAGTAAGGCTTCGCACGTAACGATAAACGCCGATATAAGAAGAATAGAGTCCGGGGCCAGATCATGAAAATCTAGCCCGTAATAGAACATGAGCCCCCGGACGAAGGGGTTAAGTGCGAACCCTAACCCGCGAAGGAAGTGGTATAGGAACACGACCCTCTCGCCAGATCTGGGGGTAGGAATAATCTGCCCCTCGGCAGGAAGCCGGTGAAGGATTTCTGCGGTCAGATATCTGGCCGCTCGAAGCTTTGCAATATCCTCCTCTGTGACAGAAGAGGCCACCCACCGGCCTTGGCGGTAGATCCGGACATGATCGGAGCTTGTGCTAGTCGAAACCCGGGTGTTGGAGCTCGAGGTATCAAGGGATGAGGAAGAGGCAAGCCTGGAAGAAAAAGACGGATCTATACCCCTGCATATACAGGCCGCGAATATCAAGCGTCCCCTTTCAGGCCTCGAAAACTTGCTTATTTCCAAGGAGTTGTACCCAAGCGACGGTTGGGTTACCCACGTCTGGGTTGACAGGAATGCCTTAAAAAGGGAGCCACGATCTCCGTTTGGATAAGACGTGACATTAAAATCGCGTCTAGGGACGTGGGGCGACGGGCCAGCTAAATCGGTTCGCAAACAATGGCCGAAGCAGGCGTGATGTCATATTACCAAAAAGTTGTCGGGGGATTGAACTCGTAAAATATTATATCCTCTGCAGTTGTGTATACAGGTCCGAATATAATCAATACATCTGAAGACTATCTTGGAGTTCAGAAAAAGAGGAACCCGCCTTGCAATGCCGAAGACAATCTGCGCGCCGGACTCCTCGTCATTGAAAGCCAGGTTCAGGGGCTACTGAGGGAGTCCTGGACTAAGGGGTCCTCGGGCGTCCGGCCTATTATCTATTGGGCCGGACTGATGGGCTCTGAAGACATGAAAACCGAAGATTGCACCCGTGTCCGGATTGGACTCTACTTGGCGTGGAAGGCAAGCTTGGCGACCGACGATTCCTTCTTATGTAACCGACTCTATGTAAACCCTAGATCCCCCCGGTGTCTATATAAACTGGAGGGGTTAGTCCGGAAAAGATACACACATTACCATAGTCATATAGGCTAGACTTTTAGGGTTTAGCCATTACGATCTCGTGGTGGATCAACTCTTGTAATACTCATATTCATCAAGATCAATCAAGCAGGAAGTAGGGTATTACCTCCATAGAGAGGGCCCGAACCTGGGTAAACATCGTGTCCCCCGTCTCCTGTTACCATTGATCCTAGACGCACAGTTCGGGACCCCCTACCCGAGATCCACCGATTTTGACACCGACAGAGGGCTCCTAGGAGCACCCTAGCCACGGAGGCGAACATGCCCAGCTGGCGGCGCTAGAGTCGTTATCCCTCGACGACATGCCCGATCTGCTCAATAAGCAGGACGAGTTCATCGATGGCTTGGTAGAGCTGCTGAAGGAGAGCTTCGACGACATGCCCGCTGAGCCCAATGAGCAGGGGGAGTTGACCGCCGGCTTGGTGATGCTGCTGAAGAAGAGCATTGCCTCAGATAAGAAGGCGACCGGCGAAATCCTGCAACTTCAGGAGGGCAAGGCGAAGCTCTGCCACGAGCTCGACCTGCTGAAGGAGGAGAACGCCGGTGTCACATCCCTAGTTCTGGTATGCTCTGAGCTAGCTAGTCATGTGTTGCATCATGTTTTAATTCTTTTGAATCTGAAAAGGGGATTATTCAAACCCTAGCACAAATAAATCCAACTAGGTTCAAATAAAAATCATTTTCAATGAACCCAAAATGCCGTTGGAAAAGTTCATCATTTTTGTTTTGGTCCAGAACCTCTGCCAAAAATGGTGCACACTATTCTAGGACAACCTGGGTTCTTGAATTAAATCATATAGTATTTGCTCTTGGACATTTAAATGCTATAAATAATTTTAAATGTCCAAATAATCTTGAACTTAAATGAGGGCTATTGGAAATAATCCAAACGGTACCCACCATTATTTTCATGATTTTTAGAAGTGTTCTAGTATTTTAAATAAACTAGAAAAACAAACAACCGAAAAGATAAAAAGAAAACTAGAAGAGAGAGAGAGGAAGCCCACCTGGGCCACTTACCTGGCCAGCCCAGCCCACTGGCCTGGTGCCAGTCATCGCCTACCTCTGCCACTGGGCAGAGGAGGGACACCGCAATGCCGCTGAGCTCGCCACGCCACCTCCCTGCTCGTCTGCCTCACCAAGGCGCCTCGAAGCCCCTCCTCGGTGCAGCCATGACCCCCTCGACACCCGTTCTCCCCCTCCTGCTCTCTCCCTCGCCCCCTGGTCGCCATGGTTGAAGCAGCCACGCCCGCGCCGCCGTAGAAACCGCAGCCACCGTCGCCCCCTCGTCGTGTCTTCGAGCTCCGCTGTTGTCCGCTTCGTCGAGCAGGCCGAGCCCTGAGTGCTCGCACGCCCTGCACCGCCTTGACTGAGCTCATCTCTAACCTCACGCCGCCGGAGATCCCTTTCACCGCCCCAACCACTCCGGCCGTAGCGACCGCACCAAGCTCGACCGCACCCGCCGCCGCCTGCGCCCGCCACCGATGCGGCCCCAGCAACCAAATGGCCTGGGCATCGTGTCCAACATGCTCGCCGCCTCGCGTAGCTGCTATAGGTGCCATGCACGCGCTGCCACGGCCACTGCAGCCCTGCAGCCGCAAACACCCGAATGCCGGCGCCGCCCCGACCTTGTTTTCGGCGAGCTCCGGCCGTCCCCGCTGCTGCCGCATGCCGCCCTAGAAGCGGGCGAGCCCCAGCTCCCCGCACGTGCCCTCTGCTCCTCAATTGGGCGCCGGAGGAGCAATCCCGAGCCCTTCCGCCGCGTCTGCTGTCGGCGGCGGCTAAACGGCGGCGGGTTAGCCCCGGTTGACTGGGTTTGACACCGTCTGACCAGGGTTTGACCGCCCTGGGTCACTGATGCATGGGGCCAGCCCTGTTAACTAAACAGATTAGGTTTAAACTAAATTAGGATTAGCCACAGTCACTGACACATGGGACCCACCGGTCATGTTTGACCTGGACCACCCCGTTGACCTGCTGACATTACAGTGACGCAGTTAATCTTTTTCTGGATTAAAAATAATCCAGGAAATTCCAGAAAAGGCCTAAACTTCAATAAATCGTAGAAAATAATCTATAGCTAAGAATGAAAAGATTTATATATATGAAAAACGATCAGAAAAATCCAATCTATCCATCTGTACCAGTTTCATGCATGTTTGAGCAAGTTAACCTCACTGTTTAGGATGAAACATGATTAGGACAAATTTGATAATAGATTTGGGGTTGGAATTTGATCTAGCTTTGAATTCCACTTCAATCAAAATGACTTTCTATTGCATTAGCCCAAATCACAGCATATTGCCATGTCATGATCATGCATCATATTGTTGCATTACATTGATTGCGTTCTTTCTCTGTTTGCCGGTATTTGTCCCCTCTCAGTGGACGCAGTTCCGACAATGAGATCGATGACACCGATGAAGAACTATACAATCTTCAGAAGTGCCAGGCAAGCAAAACCCCCTTGTTCATTCTGATACAATCCCACTCTCTCGCTCCTGCTCTCTTTTATTGCATTAGGACAACAACAATTCATCTGTTACATGGTACGGTAGTTGAACCCCTTTTCCTCTCCATGACTTGTCATTGCCACAGTAAATAGATGAAACCCACTAGCATGAGTAGGAGTTGTTTGAGCCCTGATGTGCCTAATCATTTATGCTTGTTTGTCATGCCTGCTACTGCTTAGAGTTGAGTAAGGTCTGATTCATCGGGGATGAATTGGAATGGTGATGAACATGTCCTACTTTGTGTGAGCTAAGTGTGTGAACACGATTTGGTAAAGGTAGCGGTGAGAGGCCATCTAGGAGTACATGGTGGGTTGTCTCATTGAAACCGTCCTCAGGATCTGAGTTCTGTGTTTGTGATCCATGAATAGCTACTACCACATGTTGTTCCCGAAACCAATGGACCCTCTCGACTTATTAACCGCCCCTGTCCTCTGTCCGGGAGTTGCAAGTAGTTTCTGGTGTTTGTAGTATGCTGGAGGCCGTGCGCAGCCCTGACCCGAGGGGTGGGCTGTGATGCGGTAGGCACGTGGCCTGGTGTACGGAGTCGCCCGTTTGGTGACTCGGGAACCCAGTACACATCGTTCGGGGCCGTATGTGGAAACCTCAGATGGACTCCCTGCGGATGGAACCTGAATAGGCGATAAACATGGACTAGGGACTTGTGTGGTTAGTCAGGTCGTGGCCGACACCCTCGCTGGGCTTCCGCTTGAAGGTTGCCGAGTACATGTCGTGTAAACGGCGATAAGTGGTGAGAGCGTGTGTGAAGAAGTACACCCTTGCAGGGTTAACATGATCTATTCAAATAGCCGCATCCGTGGTAATTAAACGACCTCTGGATTGCCTATACAGTTCATAGACAAGTGAAAGTGGTCTAAAATGCGCAAGATAAGTGTGAGTGCTATGGATGGCGTTCTCGTAGGGAGAGGGGAGCGGATCCATAGTGGTGTATTGATATGGTGAATATGTGGACTCGTGTGCGCCACCTCAAAAAGTTACTTGCAGTCGTAGTTTAGGATAGCCACCGAGTCAGAGCTGGCTTGCTGCAGTTAAAATCCACCACCCCCTTTGTTGATACCGATGCATATGTAGCTAGTTCTGATGTAAGTCTTGCTGGGTACATTTGTACTCACGTTTGCTTAATTTATGGGAAGAATTAATGATGTTCTTATTGTTGCAAATAGGAATTATGTGCCCGTAGATTTCATTGTTCTTGATATAGATTGCAATCCTACATGTCCTATTATTCTTGGTAGACCTTTCCTTAGAACGATTGGTGCAATTATTGATATGAAAGAAGGAAATATTAGATTCGAATTTCCGGTAAGGAAAGTCATGGAACACTTTCCTAGGAAGTAAATTAAATTACCTTATGAATATATTATGAGAGCCACTTATGGATTGCATAGCAAAGATGATAATACCTAGATCTATTCTTGCCTTTATGCCTAGCTAGGGGCGTTAAACGATAGCGCTTGTTGGGAGGCAACCCAATTTTATTTTTGTTCGTTGCTTTTTGGTTATGTTTAGTAATAAATAATTCATCTAGCTTCTGTTAAGATGTGTTTTTATGTTTTAAATTAGTGTTTGTGCCAAGTAGAACCTTTGGGAACACTTGGGTGAAGTCTTTATGACCTTGCTGTAAAAAAACAGAAACTTTAGCGCTCACGAGATTAGCTGCCAGTTTTTACTGGAGAAAGCTTTTAGGTTGATTCTTTTTGAAGATGACTAATAGACAAATTCTTCACGTCCAACGATTTATTTCAGAATTTTTGGAGTTACATAAGTATACGTTTGATCCAGATTACTACAGACTGTTCTGTTTTTGACAGATTGTGTTTTTCATGTGTTGTTTGCTTATTTTGATGAATCTATGGCTAGTATCGGGGGGTATGAACCATAGAGAAATTGGAATACAGTAGGTTTAACACCAATATAAATAAATAATGATTTCATTACAGTACCTTATGGTGGTGATTCGTTTTCTTATACTAACGGAGCTCATGATATTTTCTGTCGAGTTTTGTGTTGTGAAGTTTTCAAGTTTTGGGTAAAGATTTGATGGATTATGGAATAAGGAGTGGCAAGAGCCTAAGATTGGGGATACCCAAGGCACCCCAAGGTAAAATTAAAGGACAACCAAAAGCCTAAGCTTGGGGATGCCCCGGAAGGCATCCCCTCTTTCGTCTTCGTCTATCGGTAACTTTACTTGAGGCTATATTTTTATTCACCACATGATATGTGTTTTGCTTGGAGCGTCTTGTATGATTTGAGTCTTTGCTTTTTAGTTTACCACAATCATCCTTGCTGTACACACCTTTTGGAGAGACACACATGAATCGGAATTTATTAGAATACTCTATCTGCTTCACTTATATCTTTTGAGCTAGATAATTTTGCTCTAGTGCTTCACTTAAATCTTTTTAGAGCACGGTGGTTGTTTTATTTTATAGAAATAATTGATCTCTCATGCTTCACTTATATTATTTTGAGAGTCTTTTAGAACAGCATGGTAGTTTGCTTTGGCTATAAAATTAGTCCTAATATGATGAACATCCAAGATGGGTATAATAATAACTATCATATAAAGTGCATCGAATACTATGAGAAGTTTGATACTTGATAATTGTTTTGAGATATGAAGATGGTGATATTAGAGTCATGCTAGTCGAGTAGTTGTGAATTTGAGAAATACTTGTTCTAAAGTTTGTGATTCCCGTAGCATGCATGTATGATGAACCGTTATGTGATGAAGTCGGAGCATGATTTATTTATTGATTGTCTTCCTTATGAGTGGCGGTCGGGACGAGCGATGGTCTTTTCCTACCAATCTATCCCCCTAGGAGCATGCTCGTAGTACTTCGTTTCGATAACTAATAGATTTTTGCAATAAGTATGTGAGTTCTTTATGACTAATGTTGAGTCCATGGATTATACGCACTCTCACCCTTCCACCATTGCTAGCCTCTCTAATACCGCGCACCTTTCACCGGTGTCATACACACACCATATACCTTCCTCAAAAGAGCCACCATACCTACCTATTATGGAATTTCTGTAGCCATTCCGAGATATATTGTCATGCAACTTACCACCATTCCGTTTATTATGACACGTTCATCATTGTCATATTGCTTTGCATGATCATGTAGTTGACATTGTATTTGTGGAAAAGCCACCTTTATAATTCTTTCATACATGTCACTCTTGATTCATTGAATATCCCGGTAAACCGCCGGAGGCATTCACATAGAGTCATATTTTGTTCTAGTATTGAGTTGTAAGTAAATAAAAGTGTGATGATCATCATTATTAGAGCATTGTCATAAGTGAGGAAAGTATTATGGAGACTATGATTCCCCCACAAGTCGGGATGAGACTCCGGACAGAAGGAAAAAAAGAAAAAAAGAGGCCATAAAAAAAGAGAAAAAGGCCCACATAAAAAAAAGAGAGAAAAAGAGAGAAGGGACAATGTTACTATCCTTTTACCACACTTGTGCTTCAAAGTAGCACCATGATCTTCATGATAGAGAGTCTCCTATGTTGTCACTTTCATACACTAGTGGGAATATTACATTATAGAACTTGGCTTGTATATACCAATGATGGGCTTCCTCAAAATGCCCTAGGTCTTCATGAGAAAGTGAGTTGGATGCACACCCACTTAGTTTCTTTTGTGAGCTTTCATACACTTATAGCTCTAGTACATCCGTTGCATGACAATCCCTACTCACTGACATTGATATCTATTGATGGGCATCTCCATAGCCCGTTGATACGCCTAGTTGATGTGAGACTATCTTCTCCTTTTTTGTCTTCTCCACAACCACCCTTCTATTCCACATATAGTGCTATGTCCATGGCTCACGCTCATGTATTGCGTGAAGATTAAAAAAGTTTGAGAACATCAAAAGTATGAAACAATTGCTTGGCTTGTAATCGGTGTTGCTCATGATTAAATACTTTGTGTGATGAAGATAGAGCATAGCCAGACTATATGATTTTGAAGGGATAACTTTCTTTGGCCATGTTATTTTGAGAAGACATGATTGCTTTGTTAGTATGCTTGAAGTATTATTATTTTTATGTCAATATTAAAAATTTGTCTTGAATCTTTCGGATCTGAACATTCGTGCCACAATAAAGAAAATTACATTGAAAAATATGCTAGGTAGCATTCCACATCAAAAATTCTGTTTTTATCATTTACCTACTCGAGGACGAGCAAGAATTAAGCTTGGGGATGCTTGATACGTGATGACCCACAAGTATATGGGATGTATCGTACTCCTTTCGCTAAGTAACAGTGTCGAACCCAACGAGGAGCAGAAGGAAATGATAAGCGGTTTTCAGCAAGGTATTCTCTGCAAGCACTGAAATTATAGGTAACAGATAGTTTTGTGATAAGATAATTTGTAACGAGCAACAAGTAACAAAAGTAAATAAAGTGCAGCAAGGTGGCCCAATCCTTTTTATAGCACAGGACAAGCCTGGACAAACTCTTATATAGAGAAAAGCGCTCCCGAGGACACATGGGAATTATCGTCAAGCTAGTTTTCATCACGTTCATATGATTCACGTTCGGTACTTTGAGAATTTGATATGTGGGTGGACCGGTGCTTGGGTGCTGTCCTTACATGGACAAGCATCCCACTTATGATTAACCCCTATTGCAAGCATCCGCAACTACAAAAGAAGTATTAAGGTAAACCTAACCATAGCATGAAACATATGGATCCAAATCAGCCCCTTACGAAGCAACGCATAAGCTAGGGTTTAAGCTTCTGTCACTCTAGCAACCCATCATCTACTTATTACTTCCCAATGCCTTCCTGTAGGCCCAAATAATGGTGAAGTGTCATGTAGTCGACGTTCACATAACACCACTAGAGGAGAGATAACATACATCTCATCAAAATATCGAACGAATACCAAATTCACATGACTACTAATAGCAAGACTTCTCCCATGTCCTCAGGAACAAACGTAACTACTCACAAAGCATATTCATGTTCATAATCAGAGGAGTATTAATATGCATATAGGATCTGAACATATGATCTTCCACCAAATAAACCAACTAGCATCAACTACAAGGAGTACTCAACACTACTAGCAACCTACAGGTACCAATCCCGGACTTAGAGACAAGAATTGGATACAAGAGATGAACTAGGGTTTGAGAGGAGATGGTTCTGGTGAAGATGTTGATGGAGATTGCCCTCTCCCGATGAGAGGAGCGTTGGTGATGACGATGGCGATGATTTCCCCTTCCGGAGGGAAGTGTCCCCAGCAGAACAGCTCTGGCGGAGCCCTAGATTGGTTCCGCCTCGTGGCAGCGGAGTCTCGTCCCGAAAGCATGCTTATGATTTTTCTTCGGACGAAAGCTTCATATAGCAGGAGATGGGCACCGGAGGGCCAACAGGGGGCCCACGAGGCAGGGGGCGCGCCCAGGGGGTTAGGACGCGCCCCCCACCCTCGTGGCCAGGGTGTGGGCCCCCTCTGGTATTTCTTCCGCTCAGTATTTTTTATTATTTCCAAAAATAACTTTCGTGGAGTTTC
This sequence comes from Aegilops tauschii subsp. strangulata, assembly GCF_002575655.3. Lineage (NCBI taxonomy): Eukaryota > Viridiplantae > Streptophyta > Magnoliopsida > Poales > Poaceae > Aegilops > Aegilops tauschii. The sequence continues at coordinate 157,412,021 of NC_053039.3, forward strand.
AAGACTTTTGGAGTTGTGCAGAATAGGTCTCTAATATTTGCTCCTTTTCTGGCCCAGAATTCCAGCTGCCGGCATTCTCCCTGCTTATGTAAACCTTGTAAAATAAAAGAGAATAGGCATAAGTATTGTGAGATAGTGTATAATAACAGCCCATAATGCAATAAATATCGATATAAAAGCATGATGCAAAATGGACGTATGAACTCCCCCAAGCTTAGACCTCGCTTGTCCTCAAGCGGAAGCCGATAACGATAAATATGTCCACATGTTTAGAGGTAGAGGTGTCGATAAAATAAAATACGGACATGAGGGCATCATGATTATTCTCATAACAACAACATATATGGATATTGTCATATGATTTCTTATGCTCAAGTAATAATCTATTCACAAGTATGAATCAGAAACTTCATTGAGAACTAACAAACTATAATCTCAGTCATTGAAGCAATTGCAATTTGTCATAACATCAGAAAGAGTCTATGTCAGAGCTTTCTAGCAAGTCCACATACTCAACTATCATTTAGTCTTTCATAATTGCTAACACTCACGCAATACTTGTGGTTACGGAGTTTTAATCGGACAGAGAAAGATAGGGGCTTATAGTTTCGCCTCCCAACCTTTTACCTCGAGGGTAATGTCAACAATAATAATTCATGCTAACTTACATCCAATTAGATATATATGTCTGGATCTTTCCAACACACTGTGCTTGCCAAAGGATAAAATGTAAAAAGGAAAGGTGAAGATCACCATGACTCTTGCATAAGGTAGAAGGTAATAATAAAAGATAGGCCCTTTGCAGTGGGAAGCAGAGGTTTCCATGCGCTTTCAGGGTTGGATGCACAAAATCTTAATGCGAAAGAACGTTACTTTATATTGCCACTTGTGATATGAAGCTTTATTATGCAGTCCATTATTTCTTCCACATCACAAGATCGTATAAAGCTTATTTCCTCCACACCAATCAATCATACATATTTAGAGAGCAATTTTTATTGCTTGCATCGATGACAACTTACTTGAAGGATCTTACTCAATCCATAGGTTGATATGGTGGACTCTCATGGCAAAACTGGGTTTAGGGGTTTTTGGAAGCACAAGTAGTATCTCTACTTGGTGCAAACAATTTGGCTAGCATGAGGGGGAAAGGCAAGCTCAACATGTTGGATGATCCATGACAATATACTTTATCTTAGATATAAGAAAACATAACCCATTACGTTGTCTTCCTTGTACAACATCAACTCTTTAGCATGTCATATTTTAATGAGTGCTCACAATCATAAAAGATGTCCAAGATAGTATATTTATATGTGAAACCTCTCTTTCTTTATTACTTCCTATTAATTGCAACGATGACCAAAGCTATGTCTGTCAACTCTCAACAACTTTTAATCATCATACTCTTTCTATGTGAAGTCATTACTCTCCATAAAATCAATATGACCTCTTTGTTTCTTTTTATTCTTTTCTATTTTCTTTTATTCACTCAAGATCATAGCAAGATAATCAAGCCCTTGACTCAACACAAATCTTTATTATATATAGCTCACGGACTCGATTACATAGAGGGATCATAAAGCAAAACTCCAAAATAGATCATACCAAAACTGTATTCTACTAGAACAAGATATTACTAATAGGATCGAACTAAGAAAAACGGTAAAGATAGGAGTGTGATGGTGATACGATACCGGGGCACCTCCCCCAAGCTTGGCAGTTGCCAAGGGGAGTGCCCATACCCATATGATTATGTCTCCTTTGCTGGGAAAGAAGGTGGTGGTGATGATGGATAGTCGCACATCGAGCGTAAGAGGTCCTCCAACTTGCGGATAATGCCCTTGAGTGCAACGATATGCTCCTTCAACAAGATATTTTCATGTGTGAGATACTTGTTTTGAATACGAGCTAACTCAATCATCTTGAAGGCTTCGATCTCAGTTGGGGTAAGAAGATTGTGATCAAGTTGAAGGTTGTCTTCAGGAGCTTGGTCCTCCATGGCCTTCTTCATCCCTTCATCCTTGTTGATCTCCATGGGTTCTTCCCTCTTCAACTCTATCTTCATTAGCCAAGCATCGTTGTCACCATTGTTGGAGGAGGGGGACGACATGATGCCTGGCCTTGACAACCTGACAGAAAACAGCTCGAAACAAGAACAGAGGACAATTGCGTGATACAGGAGTCAAAACCTTCGGGAGATTATATAATGAATTTTTACCGAACAAAATACGTATCATGCAAGAAAACGGAGTCTGGAGAGCGCACGAGGTGCCCACGAGGCAGGGGGCATGCCCAGTAGGGTAGGGCGCGCCCTCCACCCTAGTGGGGGCCTCGTGTCCTTCCCGGACTGCTCCTTATTTTTCTATTTTTCTAAATATTTAAAAATGAAGGAAAATTGCCATTAGAACTGTTTTGGAGTCGGTTTACTTACCGTACCACATACCTATTCCTTTTCGGAGTCTGAAACGTTCCGGAAAGTGTCCCTTATGTATTCCTCTGGGGTTACGGTTTCAATAACATTGGTTTCAACATTTATAGGATTACCTGAGATGTAATGTTTGATTCTTTGACCGTTCACCACCTTTGGATTTGTGCCTTCGAAGTTGTTGATTTTTATGGCACCGGAATGATAGACCTCCTCGATAATGTAAGGGCCTTCCCATTTAGAGAGAAGTTTTCCTGCAAAAAATCTTAAACGAGAGTTGTATAGCAATACATAATCACCTACGTTAAACTCACGCTTTTGTATTCTTTTTTCATTCCATCTTTTAACCTTTTCTTTAAACAATTTGGCATTCTCATAAGCCTGGGTTCTCCATTCATCAAGTGAGCTAATGTCAAATAACCTCTTCTCACTGGCAAGTTTGAAATCATAATTGAGCTCTTTAATAGCCCAATAAGCCTTATGTTCTAGTTCGAGAGGTAAGTGACATGCTTTTCCATAAACCATTTTATACGGAGACATACCCATAGGATTTTTATATGCGGTTCTATAGGCCCATAATGCACCATCAAGTTTCCTGGACCAATTCTTCTAGATCTATTAATAGTTTTTTGCAAAATTAATTTGAGCTCTCTGTTGGTCAATTCTACTTGACCACTAGACTGCGGGTGATAAGGAGATGCAATTCTATGATTAACATCATACTTAGCAAGCACTTTACAGAAAGCACCATGAATAAAATGTGAACCACCATCAGTCATTAAATATCTATGGACGCCAAACCTCGGAAAAATAACTTCTTTAAGCATTTTAATAGAAGTGTTATGATCAGCGCTACTAGTTGGAATAGCTTCTACCCACTTAGTGACGTAATCAATAGCAACTAAAATATGTGTGTATCCATTAGAGGCAGGAAAAGGTCCCATATAATCAAAGCCCCAAACATCAAATCGTTCAATAACAAGTGAATAATTCATAGGCATTTCTTGACGTCTACTAATATTACCAATTCTTTGATATTCATCACAAGATAAAACAAACTTACGGGCATCCTTGAAGAGAGTAGGCCAATAAAAACCGGATTGCAATACCTTATGTGCAGTTCTATCTCCAGCGTGGTGTCCTCCATAAGCCTCGGAATGACACTTGCGTAGGATCTGTTCCTGTTCATGCTCAGGTACACAACGTCCAATAACACCATCTAATCCTTCTTTATAAAGATGTGGGTCATCCCAAAAGTAATGTCTCAAATCATAGAAGAACTTTTTCTTTTGCTGGCATGTGAAACTAGGTGGTATAAATTTAGCAACGATGTAATTAGCATAATCAGCATACCATGGAGCAGTACGAGAAGCATTTATGACATTTAATTGTTCATCAGGAAAGCTATCATCAATCGGTAGTGGGTCATCAAGAACATTTTCTAATCTAGACAAGTTATCTGCAACGGGGTTCTCAACTCCCTTTCTATCAATAATATGCAAATCAAATTCTTGTAACAAGAGAACCCATCTAATAAGTCTAGGTTTAGCATCTTTCTTTTCCATAAGATATTTAATAGCAGCATGATCAGTGTGAATAGTTACTTTAGAATCAACAATATAATGTCTGAACTTATCACAAGCAAATACAACTGCTAAGAATTCTTTTTCAGTAGTAGCATAATTTCTCTGAGCATTGTCTAGAGTTTTACTAGCATATTGAATAACATTTAATTTCTTATCAACTCTTTGCCCTAGAACAGCACCTACAGCATAATCACTAGCATCACACATAATTTCAAAGGGTAAATTCTAATCAGGTGGCTGAACAATAGGTGCAGAGATCAACGCTTTCTTAAGTATTTCAAATGCTTCTACACAATCATCATCGAAGACAAATGGTATATCGTTTTGTAAAAGATTAGTCAGAGGCCGAGAAATTTTTGTGAAGTCCTTAATGAACCTCCTAAAAAAAACCGGCATGACCAAGGAAACTTCTTATACCTTTGATGTCCTTGGGACATGGCATCTTTTCAATAGCATCAATCTTGGCTTTATCAACTTCAATACCTCTTTCAGAAATTTTATGCCCCAAGACAATACCTTCATTAACCATAAAGTGGCACTTTTCCCAATTCAAGACAAGATTAGTTTCTTCACATCTCTGCGAAACTCGATCAAGGTTGCTCAAGCAATCATCAAAAGAGGATCCATAGACGGAGAAGTCGTCCATGAAAACCTCACAAATCTTTTCACAAAAGTCAGAGAATATAGCCATCATGCATCTTTGAAAGGTAGCAGGTGCATTACATAAACCAAAAGGCATACGTCTATAAGCAAAAGTACCGAAAGGGCAAGTAAAAGTGGTCTTTGATTGATCATCAGCCGGCACACATATTTGAGAGAAACCAGAATAACCATCTAGAAAGCAAAATTGTGTATGTTTGGATAATCTTTCTAGCATTTGATCAATAAAAGGTAAGGGGTAATGATCCTTTTTAGTAGCCTTATTTAATTTGCGGAAATCAATTACCATCGTATAACCTGTAATAATTCTTTGCGGAATCAATTCATCTTTATCATTAGGAACGACAGTAATACCTCCCTTCTTAGGGACACAATGGACATGACTTACCCACTGACTATCAGCAACGGGATAAATTATATCTGCCTCAAGGAGCTTTAGTATTTCCTTTCTTACCACTTCTTTCATCTTAGGATTCAGCCATCGTTGATGATCACGAACTGGTTTGGCATCTTTCTCCAAATTTATTTTATGTTGACATAGAGTGGGACTAATGCCCTTAAGATCATCAAGAGTATATCCAATAGCAGTGTGGTGCTTCTTCAGAGTTTTCAATAATCTCTCTTCTTCATGCTCTGAAAGGTTAGCACTAATAATAACAGGATATATCCTTTTCTCATCAAGATAAGCATATTTAAGAGTATCAGGTAACGGTTTAAGCTCAGAAATGGGATCACCCTTGGGTGGAGGAGGATCCCCTAGGATTGCAACAGGAAAATTGTGTTTCAGGATGGGTTCCTGTTTAAAGAATACTTCATCTATTTCCCTTCTTTCATTCATAAACATATCATTTTCATTGTCTAGCAAATATTGTTCCAGAGGATCATTAGGAGGTACGGCAATAGAAGCAAGACCAATAATTTCATGTTTACTAGGCAATTCCTCTTCACGGTGTTGTCTACGAAATTTAGAGAAATTAAACTCATGAGACATATCACCCAAACCAATAGTAACAACATCCTTTTCGCAGTCTATCTTAGCATTAACAGTGTTCAAGAAGGGTCTACCAAATATAATGGGGCAAAAGCTATCTTGTGGGGAACCGAGAACAAGAAAATCAGCAGGATATTTAGTTTTCCCACACAAGACTTCAACATCTCTAACAATTCCCATTGGTGAAATAGTGTCTCTATTGGCTAGTTTAATTGTGACATCAATATCTTCTAACTCAGTAGGTGCAATATCATGCATAATTTCTTTGTAGAAGTCAATAGGTATTGCACTAGCACTAGCACGCATATCACATAAGCCATGATAAAATTGATCTCCTATTTTAACAGAAATAACAGGCATGCCTACCACAGGTCTATGTTTATCTTTAGCACAAGGTTTAGCAATTCTAGCAGTTTCATCACGGAAATGAATAACATGCCCATCAATATTATCAGACAAGAGATCTTTAACAATAGCAATATAAGGTTCAACTTTAACTTGCTCAGGAGGTGTATAGGTTCTAATATTGCTTTTACGAACCACAGTTGAAGCTTTAGCATGATCCTTTATCCTAACAGGGAAAGGTGGTTTCTCCACATAAGAAGTAGGAACAATAGGATCATTATAAGTGATAATCTTTTCTTCAACTTTAATAGGTGCAGCTACTTTTACTTCTATGGGAGGATGATATTTAAACCACTTCTCCTTAGGGAGATCAACATGAGCAGCAAAAGATTCACAGAAAGAAGCTACTATCTCAGAGTCAAGTCCATATTTAGTGCTAATTTACGGAAAACATCGGTATCCATAAAAGATTTAACACAATCAAACTTACGTGTCATACCTTACTCCTTACCTTCGTCGAGATCCCAATCTTCAGAGTTGCGTTTAATTCTTTCCAATAAATCCCATTTGAATTCAATAGTCTTCATCATAAAAGAGCCAGCACAAGAAGTATCGAGCATGGTGCGATTGTTATCAGAAAGCCGAGCATAAAAACTTTGAATAATTATTTCTCTTGGGAGCTCATGATTGGGGCATGAATATAACATTGATTTAAGCATCCCCCAAGCTTGAGCGATGCTTTCTCCTTCGGGAGGCCAAACATTATATATATAATTGCGATCACGATGAACAAGATGCATAGGATAAAACTTATGATGAAATTCCAATTTCAATCGTTTGTAGTTCCATGATCCCATATCATCACATAGCCTATACCATGTCAATGCATCTCCCTTCAAAGATAAAGGGAAGACCTTCTTATTAATAACATCATCGGGTATACCTGCAAGCTTAAATAATCCACAAACTTCATCCACGTATATTAGGTGCTCATCAGGATGCATTGTTCCGTCTCCTGCAAAAGGATTAGCTAGAAGTTTTTCTAACATACCCGAAGGAATTTCAAAGTAGACATTTTCATTTTCAGTAGGTTCAGTAGGTTGAGGAGCAAATCTTTGCTCTACTGGTCGGGGTGAAGATACCTCGAACAAGCCCATCAGAGGATTACTTTCCATAGTAACAAGTGACAGCAAATTTCAGCACACTATATAAAATTTTCCTTACCAAATTCCACCTACCAAAGGTGCTTCACTCCCCGGCAATGGCGCCAGAAAAGAGTGTTGATGACCCACAAGTATAGGGGATCTATCATAGTCCTTTCTATAAGTAAGAGTGTTGAACCCAACGAGGAGCGGAAGGAAATGATAAGCGGTTTTCAGCAAGGTATTCTCTGCAAGCACTGAAATTATAGGTAACAGATAGTTTTGTGATAAGATAATTTGTAACGAGAAACAAGTAACAAAAGTAAATAAAGTGCAGCAAGGTGGCCCAATCCTTTTTATAGCACAGGACAAGCCTGGACAAACTCTTATATAGAGAAAAGCGCTCCCAAGGACACATGGGAATTATCGTCAAGCTAGTTTTCATCACGTTCATATGATTCGCGTTCGGTACTTTGATAATTTGATATGCGGGTGGACCGGTGCTTGGGTGCTGTCCTTACTTGGACAAGCATCCCACTTATGATTAACCCCTATTGCAAGCATCCGCAACTACAAAAGAAGTATTAAGGTAAACCTAACCATAGCATGAAACATATGGATCCAAATCAGCCCCTTACGAAGCAACGCATAAACTAGGGTTTAAGCTTCTGTCACTCTAGCAACCCATCATCTACTTATTACTTCCCAATGCCTTCCTCTAGGCCCAAATAATGGTGAAGTTTCATGTAGTCAACGTTCACATAACACCACTAGAGGAGAGATAACATACATCTCATCAAAATATCGAACGAATACCAAATTCACATGACTACTAATAGCAAGACTTCTCCCATGTCCTCAGGAACAAACGTAACTACTCACAAAGCATATTCATGTTCATAATTAGAGGAGTATTAATATGCATATAGGATCTGAACATATGATCTTCCACCAAATAAACCAACTAGCATCAACTACAAGGAGTAATCAACACTAGTAGCAACCTACAGGAATTGGATACAAGAGATGAACTAGGGTTTGAGAGGAGATGGTGCTGGTGAAGATGTTGATGGAGATTTCCCTCTCCCGATGAGAGGAGCGTTGGTGATGACGATGGCGATGATTTCCCCCTCCCGGAGGGAAGTGTCCCCAGCAGAACAACTCTGCCGGAGCCCTAGATTGGTTCCGCCAAGGTTCCGCCTCGTGGCGGCGGAGTCTCGTCCTGAAAGATTGCTTATGATTTTTCTTCGGACGAAAGACTTCATATAGCAGAAGATGGGCACCGGAGGGCCAACAGGGGGCCCACGAGGCAGGGGGCGCGCCCCCCACCCTCGTGGCCAGGGTGTGGACCCCCTCTGGTATTTCTTCCGCTCAGTATTTTTTATTATTTCCAAAAATAACTTTCGTGGAGTTTCAGGACTTTTGGATTTGTGCAGAATAGGTCTCTAATATTTGCTCCTTTTCCAACCCAGAATTCCAGCTGCCGGCATTCTCCCTCCTTATGTAAACCTTGTAAAATAAGAGAGAATAGGCATAAGTATTGTGACATAATGTATAATAACAGCCCAGAATGAAATAAATATCGATATAAAAGCATGATGCAAAATGGACGTATCAATACGTCTGCAACGTATCTAGAAATTTTTATTGTTCCATGCTATTATATTATCTGTTTTGGATGTTTAATTGGCTTTATTATGCACTTTTATATTATTTTTGGGACTAACCTATTGACCGAAGGCCCAGTGCAAATTGCTGCTTTTTGCCTATTTCATTGTTTCGCAGAAAAGGAATATCAAACAGAGTCCAAACCTTCGGGAGAGTTATTTTGGAACAAACGCAATCCAGGAGACTTGGAGTGGATGTCAAGGAATCAACGAGGAAGCCACGAGGCAGAAGGGCACGCCCAGCGGGGGTAGGCGAGCCCCCACCCTTGTGGGCCCCTCGTGGCTCCACCGACCTACTTCTTTCGCCTATATATACTCATATACCTTGAAAACATCCAAGAGCACCACGAAACCCTATTTCCACCGCTGCAACCTTCTATACCCGTGAGATCCCATCTTGGGGCCTTTTTTGGCGCTCCGCCGGAGGGGGAATCGATCATGGAGGGCTTCTACATCAACACCATAGCCTCTCCGTGATGTGTGAGTAGTTTACCACAGACCTTTGGGTCCATAGTTATTAGCTAGATGGCTTATTCTCTCTCTTTGGATCTCAATACAAAGTTCTCCTCGATCTTCTTGGAGATCTATTCGATGTAATTCTTTTGCGGTGTGTTTGTCGAGAGCCGATGAATTGTGGATTATGATCAAGATTATCTACGAACAATATTTGATTCTTCTCCGAATTTTTTTATGCATGATTTAATTATCTTTGCAAGTCTCTTCGAATTATCAGTTTGGTTTGGCCTACTAGATTGATCTTTCTTGCAATGGGAGAAGTGCTTAGCTTTGGGTTCAATCTTGCGGTGTCCTTTCCCAGTGACAGCAGGGGCAGCAAGGCACGTATTGTATTGTTGCCATCGAGGATAAAAAGATGGTATTTATATCATATTGCTTGAGTTTATCCCTCTACATCATGTCATCTTGCCTAATGCGTTACTCTGTTCTTATGAACTTAATATTCTAGATGCATGCTGGATAGCGGTCGATTTGTGGAGTAATAGTAGTAGATGCAGAATCGTTTCGGTCTACTTGTCGCGGACATGATGCCTATATACGTGATCATGCCTAGATATTCTCATAACTATGCACTTTTCTATCAATTGCTCGACAGTAATTCGTTCACCCACCGTAAATTATGCTATCTTGAGAGAAGCCACTAGTGAAACCTATGTCCCCCGGGTCTATCTTCCATCATATTATTTTCCTATCAATTTACTATTCCTTGCATCTTTTATTTTGCAATCTTTACTTTCCAATCTATATCATAAAAATACCAAAAATATTTATCTTATTATCTCTATCAGATCTCACTTTTGCAAGTGGCCGTGAAGGGATTGACAACCCCTTTATCGCGTTGGTTGCAAGGTTCTTATTTGTTTGTGTAGGTACGAGGCGACTTGCGTGTAACCTCCTACTGGATTGATACCTTGTTTCTCAAAAACTGAGGGAAATACTTACGCTACTTTGCTGCATCACCCTTTCCTCTTCAAGGGAAAACCAACGCATGCTCAAGAGGTAGCACCTACCACGTGGGAAAAGCCCCGCCCTCGACTTTTAAATAGTACAGTATAATTTTGTATCCATGGATTTTGCGATGGAGCAAAGCCTCAAGAAAACGGTGGTACACATGTACGGAGTATACAACACGCCCGTCGTGTTCGCGTCACACCCCAGACGGTCGGTCGGTTGGTCTGGCACGCCGCTCTCCGAATGGAATGCGCGTCATATTGCGTTTGCAGACACATGTGGGACCGCAATTGAGAACCGACCATAGGCACACTCCCCGGCCCCACAAGTCGGGTGATTTAATAGAAGAGAGTGACGAGCGCTAGTATTGGAGCTGTGTTGTACAACCGTCGGTGCCTGGACGATCCCTGCATGACACGGAAGATCATCTCATCCATGCATGTGACCAGACTCCAGCAGACACGGCTGGATTGGCTATCGTCTACATATCGTGTAGGCTGTGTTGTACAGGGCTGTAGTTGTGATAAAAAAACTAAAAAAAGGTTTCTTGTCATCTGGCAATATTAGGTGTGATGTGCTTCGGATCACTGCGAGGGTTAAACAGTGACAATTGAGTTCCTCCAAGGCGCTGGTCATTGGCGGCACATGCACAAAGACTACTCGGCTGCCATGTAGGTCAAGCCGTCTATGTTAATTACGACATCTATGGTTGGACCCCTTTTCTACGAGTTTGTGCTTTGATCCTAGTCTAGTTTGTCCGTCGGGATTCACGTTGTCTCCTTGGGGCAGTGAGGTTATGGTTTCTTGTCATGTGGAATTTTTTCGTGTTATATGTTATAATCCGGTGCTTCAGATCAAAATGACGAGAACTGCGCCTCCGGCGCACATGCATGAAGACTAATCGACAGTCATTGACGAGGTCAAGCCACCTACGGTAGACAAAAGAAAACTACTCCACTATATAGGCAGGAGCCTCCGCGCTTGCTTGCTAGTGTTGCTCTTTTCACACTATCTCATCCTCTCCAGATCTAAACACGACAGTAGTGGCCACACTCTCTCTATTCACCGCTTGTCACAGATCCAGCCGGATCCTCTCCGCCGGGGAAGGTGAGAAGGTGCAACGTTCACGCGGTCGTCCTCGGCGACGGCTCTTACCCACTGCCGGCATGTCTCGATCTGCGTGCCTTGCCATTCTGTCCCACGCACCGCCGGGTAGGGAGGGCCTCCGACCCCTTCTTCCTCGATGCCGTAGTGTGGGCAGATCCGGCCTCCTGCCACCCACCTAGCGACATCCCGGCGACCCTCAGGTATACTTCCTTCGAAACCGGCCTTGCTCTACTTCCCCAGCTCCTGACGTCGCTGCATTTGTATCTTTTACAATTTCTCAGGTCGCCTCGTCGATAGGATTGGTCGGCTGTTCGAAAGCCACCTAAATTTCTACTGTTAAGAGGTAAAACTAGTTCATGCACTCGAATCTAGTACTACTTGGTTCAAACAAGGAAGAAAGGGGGTGGGGTTGGGGGTGGGGGAAGATTTGTTACCTGAATCTAGGACTTGGTCGAAAGAGGAAATAATGGGGGTGAGAGGTAGCAGAGACCGGCTATCCAACTGGTCTTTTGGTCTAATAGGGAAATAAAGGGAAATGTGGTACAAACTTAATATAAACCCGATCTATTGGTTGAAAAAGGAAAGAAAGTGGGGATTGGGGACAAGTCAACAGAGTATGTCCAGCACTAGATTTGCTAGCCTCACACAGTATAAGATGGCTATACGGAACAAAAATGGGATGGACCCAGATATCATGTTCTAATGTTTGTTTCCCCGAGCCCCTCTTATGTAATGCCACTGGTAAAATGTAGTAGTCGCATTGTTAAAAGTAAGGACACGTTAAACAAATGTTGTTTTCAATGTAATGCCTCCAGTAATATGAATCAATGGCACTGTTTCATGTCCTGCTAAATTTCCCATTAAGATAAGTTGCTTCTTTTCGTTAGAAATGCTACTGTCCTGGTCCGCCTACTATCTCGTGCCCAAATACCAATTCTGTTGCAGCTGTTAATGTAATCTTGCTGGTAAAATGAAGCAATGGCACCATTAAAGTAATGTCGTATTTAACGGTTGTCATAGTTAATCCTAATGCCCACACTAATATCTAGCAATGCTGCTGCTTTAGAAATTTCTACTGTCCTTGTAGGATTGCCATTCAGATTAGGAACATGCTTCTTTTCATTTTATGTATGTTTCATCACTTGTTAGTCACCCTCCTTTCCACCTTTTTTGTGTAAACAGAGATATACATTTCACGCTTGATCTTAGTTGAACTGCACAAATTATATCCAAATTATAGTTGAACATTCCACGAGCTTCACAACCAACCTTGATGTTGCTTAATTTTATTGCAACTAATGAAGAAGAAGCTCTATGCGTTTCGTTTTCTGATGGAAATGGAACTGCGGCTGGAGCACTTCTCTTAAAAAATGAAGAAGAAGTTGTTAGCTCATGGGACATTGCTTCATTTTAGGTGAACTGCACCAAAAGGTCCCATGAATTGAATCATCTGTGTTGGTGACTGGTGTCATCCTTTCTACGATGGCGTTGACTACAGATATGGTTCCCATCACGAGGTACGTTCCTTTTTGGTCCGACCGTTTGCCAAACATCCTTCATGTTGAGTCTGCTCTTGTGCTACTGTTTTGGCACTGCCATGATAAAGCAGTAATGTTATTATTTTGCACCTTAATCTAGTGGCACTATTAATTTGAGGCAATGTTTTGGCACCGCTAGTACCACTGATTTTTTTATATATCGAAAGAGGGGGTTTGCTCCGATTTCATTAAAGAAAACCAACCATAGAGAACCATTATCCGACAACATCTCAGTGTAAACGGGCAGTTATGCAACTACTACTTGAACGGACTGAGTACTAGCAGGAGACAAGTTCGCCACATAAGCTAGGCAGGTAGGGGGACGCAGCACCAGCTCGACCAAGTTTGGATTAAAATCCAAATGCTACCACAGAAACATCAGGGGGGGAAGATAGGGACTGAAAGAGCCAGATTTAGCATCCCAGTCTAAGCAGGCCCGGCCTCCATCCTTGCGACACACGGTACACCTCATTTGCCACCTGCTCGACCCTAGCGCCATTGATAAAATGAAGTAATAATAAAGTTAAAATAGAGCGAGTGTCCTCTCTATCATTTCATTTCCAATGTAGATAAAGAAAGTTCTTCTCTTTGTTAGTATATGTTTGATCAACTAGTCCCATTGTTATTCTTTAAGCGTTTCTGCAAACTGGGTGCTTAATTTTAGTTGATCTGCTAAAAAATAGAGATTGGAATGTCTCAAGGCCCCTCCTTGTACTACCACTGTACACTGATGTTCATCACTGGCTGAATGGCATACTACGATACTATCGCAATATTTTCTTCTATTTATTAGTGTATGTTTCATCAACTAGTGCTAGTATAATGTAATCACGCTTTTTCATTATCGGTGCAAAGAGGGTTATTCAGCTGCATTTTGGTGGAACTGCACAAATGTACGGATGGAACCGACATATATGCAGAGTGCGAGGTGTGCCAAGTAAAAATTATTGACACCAACCATGCTCCATGCACGCGTTTGCATCCACCACCACTAGTGGTATGTGTGGCGTTCTCTATGGACGGATCTTTCTCCGCAGCAAATCCTCTAACCAAATATTAGTACCTTATATTGGGAGTTTTCTATGGAGTACTCTTTTCTGAAAGAAGCACCACTCTATTATTCTTTATTTTTACATAGTGTCACAACTTTGACCCAAAGGTCCAGAGCTATTTTAGGGTGATTGGTGTAGTACTCAGAGACTGATTGTAAGCATGATGTTCATCGCTATCACACTTATTGTAAGCATGAGAAGATAGGAGATTAGGTTAGTGTGAAGCTTACCTTAAACCCTACCGCCGCCGTTGAAATGAGGCGAGCGTCGAGGGAACCGTGGAGAACAGCGGGGAAGCGACGTCGCGCCATCCGGCCTCCTCTTGCAGTGGGAGAACGAATACTCCTGTGGCTCCGGCTCGCTCTGCACCCTCACGAACGACACACCATAGTCGATCGATTCGTTATCCTCGGGATGCTCGACCTTCGACCTGTACGCCCACCACCTCCACCTGACTTTCGCCTCTGGCGAATCTGTCTGCTCCATCGCCTAGAGGAGATACTCGATGAACTCGAAGGACTGCGGCGTGACTGCCGTCGAGGAGTACATCGCCGCCCTCATCGCCATCGTCTCGCTCTTTCGCATACATTGCCACATGGCCCTCACCGTCCTCGAAATCTCCCACTCATTTTCAAACCAACTAAGGATCTCCTTCAACCTGGCTAACTTTGCCTGGTCGCCGCCAGCGATCTGCTCGATTCACCGCTGCATCCTCTCCATAGATGTCCTTCTAACAGGTCCGGTGCTAGCTTTGGAAGACGGGAGGAGAGATGGTGGTATTGCAATAGTGAAGAGGGAGAGGCGAGACAGTGGTTTTGCAATGGAGAAGATGGAGAGGAGAGGGGGTGGTTCTGCAATGGAGAAGAGGGAGAGGTGAGACGGTGGTTTTGGAATGGAGATGATGGAGAGGAGACGAGGTGGTTTTGCAATGGAGAAGAGGGAGAGGAGCATGCGGCAACGATTTAGGATTTGATGAGAGGGCCGGCGCGCTGTGACTAGATCAAAATCAAAATCATTTTACACTTCAATTAAGAAAGCGACCCCATATTAACTAGTCTCCCTTTTATTCTGGGTCATAATTGACCATGATTTTCACAAATAAAATACATGTTATACGTTGAAAAAATAATATAATTTGAGGGTACATTCAGATACGAACCAAATGATACAGTTTTTGGTGACATGCATTCACATTTTGCTTGTCAAATATAGTACGTGGTCAAACTTTGACCCAAAGTACGCAAAACAAAAAAAATACTTCCACGACCAGCGCCGCTCCTCTCCTCATAAACCACCGCGGCTCCTCTCCTGTTCCAATCTAAATCCAGCGCCGCACCTCTCCTCTTCCATTTCAAAACCACCGCCCCTCCTCTCCTATTCCAATCCAAAACCAGCCGCTCCTCTCCCGTTCTAATCCAAAACCGGCACCGCTCCTCTCCTCTTCCATTCATAAACCACCGCCGGCGAGTGAAGGTGCTGTGGAGAAGTATATCGGTGGAGGAGTACAACCAGGATGTGAGGATCGCAGATGGCGACCCTGTGAAGCTAGCTAGGATGTTGGAGATACAGTCTTGGTATGACAACAAGGACCAACTAGCGGCGACGGCGACATCCATGGTCAAATATCTGCAACGGAGCGAAAAAAGCGGTGATACTCCGAAGGGAGTCGCGCCGGAGTACACAGAGCTGCTCCTCTGGGCCATGGAGCAAACAGATTCACCGAATCCGATCGTCAGGCAGCGGTGGTGGGAGTATGAAAGGATCGAGAAGAGGTGTCTAGAGGGGGGGGTGAATAAACTCTTAGCAAGAAAAGTTGCAGTTTTTATATTCTTTAAGTTGAAGTGGAGTTTTAGCACAAGTTCAAACACTCACAATACATATCAAGCTAGCATGATAAGGGATGGGATTGAAGTGTGCAAACGCAATTGGAGACACGAAGATTTTTTATCCGTGGTTCCGATAGGTGGTGCTATCGTACATCCATGTTGACGGAGACTTCAACCCATGAAGGGAAACGGTTGCGCGAGTCCACCGAGGGCTCCACCCACGAAGGGCTCACGAAGAAGCAACCTTGTCTATCCCACCATGGCCATTGCCCACGAAGGACTTGCCTCACTAGGGTAGTTCGTCACGAAGTAGGTGATCTCCTTGCCCGTACAAACTCCTTGGTTCAACTCCACAACCTTGACGGAGGCTCCCAAGTGACACCTAGCCAATCTAGGAGACACCACTCTCCAAAAGGTAATAGACGGTGTGTTGAAGATGAACTCCTTGCTCTTGTGCTTCAAATGATAGTCCGCCCAACACTCAGCTCTCTCTCTCATAGGATTGGATTTGGTAGAAAGATGATTTGAGTGGAAAGCAACTTGGTAAGGCTAGAGATCAAGACTTATGTGGTTGGAATGGAATATCTTGGTCTCAACACAAGTGTAGGTGCTTCTCTCTCAGAAAATGTATGTTGGAAGTTTAGGCACGTTCTGATCGCTCTCTCCATGAATGAAAAGTGGGTGGAGGGGATATATAGCCTCCACACAAAATCTAGCCGCTACACACAAATCACCAAACTCGGTGGGACCGAATCAGAAAACTCGGTCAGACCGATTTAGTTCAAAATGTGAACATTAGGATTTTCGGTGGGACCGACATGTCAACTCGGTTGGACTGGTATCATTAGGGCTAGGGCATAACGTAATCTCGGTTGGACCGATTACTCAAACTCGGTGGGACCGATTTTGGTAATAAGCAAATAGAGAGTTGGTCAGGAAAACTCGGTGGGACCGATTTGGTCATCTCAGTTAGACCGAAATGTTACGATGGGGAAACGGAGAGTTTGCATTCCAATCTCGATGGGACCGATCGCTCATCTCGGTTGGACCGAAACGTTACGCAGGGAAACAGAGAGGTTGCAATCCCATCTCGGTGAGACCGAGATCCCTATCGGTGAGACCGAAGTGACTAGGGTTTGTGGCAGTGGCTATGTCAAGTGAACTCGGTGGTGCCGGATGAAAAGATTTGGCGGGACCGAGTTTGACTTTTGGTTTTGGGACATATGTGGATATGGGAAAGTGGTTGAGGGTTTTGGAGCATATCACTAAGCACTTTGAGCAAGCAAGCCATTATGCAACACCTCATCCCCTCTTAATAGTATTGGCTTTTCCTATGGACTCAATGTGATCTTGGATCACTAAAATAGAAAATGTAGGGTCCTGAGCTTTGAGCTTGAGCCAATCCTTTGTCCTTATCATCATGAAGGAGTTCCACATCCTCTAGTCCATGCCACTCCGTTCTTGAACTTATCTGAAGCATACTAGATGAAAACATTAGTCCAACAAGAAATA